>NC_044390.1:25600916-25913633 GCF_006542625.1 Nomascus leucogenys
AATGGTGAAATATTAATTGCTTTCTTCCTGAGATCAGAAACAAGTAATGGATGGTCCCCTCTTAGTCCCTTACTCATTCCATTCAGCATGGTATTGGCAGTCCTAGCTAGTGTATTAAGAAAAACAAAAAATAAATATCTGAAAGGAAAAAGTATAACTGTATTTTCAGATGACATATCGTTTGCACAAAAAATCCTAAGGAATCCACAAAACAACTACTAGAACTAAGAATGAATTCATCAAGGTCTCAGGTCAATTTCAAAAATCAATTGCATTTCTATATACTTACAAAAATGGAAAATTAAATGATTTAGGGACAACATTATTGCTTAGAAATGAAGAATTTGAGTTTATATGAGTGAGCTAAGTGCCAAAAATAGCCAAGACAATTTTGAAGACTAAGGATAAAGTGAAGTTTTACCCTAAAAACTATCAAGACATTATAAAATCATAGTATTTTAAACAATGTTGAACTCAATAACAGAAAAATAAACAATACATACAGAACTCCAAAATAGACTCAAACTTATGAGAACTTAATAAGTAGCAGATGTAACATAAATGATTAGAGAAAGAATGGTTGGAACGGTTGGTTATCTAAATAAAATAACAAATTGGATCTCTATCTCACCACACACAACATAAATTTCAGGCAAATTACAAGCCCAAATAAAAGCAAAACCTTAACATTTTAATAGAATGTGGGAGGCTATCTTTTTGATCTAATGGTAAGGTAAAAAAAATTTAAGTAAAACACAAAGATGGCCATAAAGGAAAATACTGATACAGTATATTATATTCAACTTTAAAAATTTTCTGCATAAGAAACATACACAAAAATGAAACAAGTCACATAATGGGAGAAGATATTTGAAATACATAGTACTGATTAGTTCCAAGATTAGTCCTAAAATATGAGCTATAAATATGCTAATATTGGCTGAGCACGGTAGCTCATGTCTGTAATCCCAGCACTCTGGGAGGCCGAGACGGGTGGATCACCTGAGGTCATGAGTTCATCACCAGCTTGGCCAACATGGTGAAACACCGTCTCTACTAAAAATACAAAAATTAGCTAGGCATGGTGGCACATGCCTGTAATCCCAGCTACCTGGGAGGCTGAGACAGGAGAATCGCTTGAACCTGGGAGGCGGAGGTTACAGTGAGTCAAGATTACCCCACTGCACTCCAGCCTCGGTGACAAGAGTGAAACTCCATCTCAACAACAACAAAAACAACAACAAAAAAACCAGAACGGAGCCCTCAGAAATAATACCACACATCCACAACCATCTGATCTTTGACAAACCTGACAAAAACAAGAAATGGGGAAAGGATTCCCTATTTAATAAATGGTGCTGGGAAAACTGGCTAGCCATATGTAGAAAGCTGAAACTGGATCCCTTCCTTACACCTTATACAAAAATTAATTCAAGATGGATTAAAGACTTAAATGTTAGACCTAAAACCATAAAAACCCTAGAAAAAAACCTAGGCAATACCATTCAGGACATAGGCGTGGGCAAGGACTTCATGTCTAAAACACCAAAAGCAATGGCAACAAAAGCCAAAATTGACAAATGGCATCTAATTAAACTAAAGAGCTTCTGCACAACAAAAGAAACTACCATCAGAGTGAACAGGCAACCTACAGAATGGGAGAAAATTTTTGCAATCTACCCATCTGATAAAAGGCTAATATCCAGAATCTACAAAGAACTTAAATTTACAAGAAAAAATCAAACAACTCCATCAAAAAGTGGGCAAAGGATATGAACAGACACTTCTCAAAAGAAGACATTTATGCAGCCAACAGACACGTGAAAAAATACTCTTCATCACTGGCTGTCAGAGAAATGCAAATCAAAACCACAATGAGATACCATCTCACACCAATTAGAATGGCGATTATTAAAAAGTCAGGAAACAACAGGTGCTGGAGAGGATGTGGAGAAATAGGAACACTTTTACACTGTTGGTGGGAGTGTAAACTAGTTCAACCATTGTGGAAGACAGTGTGGCGATTCCTCAAGGATATAGAACTAGAAATACCATTTATCCCAGCCATCCCATTACTGGGTATATACCCAAAGGACTATAAATCATGCTGCTATAAAGACACATGCACACGTATGTTTATTGTGGCACTACTCACAATAGCAAAGACTTGGAACCAAACCAAATCTCCATCAGTGATAGACTGGATTAAGAAAATGTGGCACATATACACAATGGAATACTACACAGCCATAAAAAGGATGAGTTCATGTCCTTTTTAGGGACAAGGATGAAGCTGGAAACCATCATTCTGAGCAAACTTTCGCAAGGACAGAAAACCAAACACTGCATGCTCTCACTCATAGGTGGGAATTGAACAATGAGAACACTTGGACACAGGGTGGGGAACATCACATACTGGGGCCTGTTGTGGGGTGGGGAGAGTGGGGAGGGAAAGCATTAGGAGATATACCTAATGTAAATGACGAGTTAATGGGTGCAGCACACCAACATAGCACATATATACATATGTAACAAACCTGCACGTTGTGCACATGCAACCTAGAACTTAAAGTATAATTTAAAAAAAACGGAATTTCCACAAAGGATATAACTGTGAGGCTGTGAAGCAACTGGAACTTTCATATATTCTTTTTTTTTTTTTTTTTAGGAGATGGAGTCTCACTCTGTCGCCCAGGCTGGAGTGCAGTGGTGCGACCTCGGCTCACTGCAAGCTCTGCCTCCCGGGTTCACGACATTCTCCTGCCTCAGCCTCCCAAGTAGCTGGGACCACAGGTGCCCGCCACCATGCCTGGCTATTTTTTTGTATTTTTAATAGAGACGGGGTTTCACTGTGTTAGCCAGGATGGTCTCGATCTCCTGACCTCATGATCCACCTGCCTCGGCCTCTCCAAGTGTTGGGATTACAGGTGTGAGCCACCACGCCTGGCTTCATATATTCTTAATGTGCATATAAACTGCCCCCGCTTCTTTGGAAAGGAATCTGGCTTTTTTTGTTGTTGGGTTTTTTTTTTTTTTGAGATGGAGTCTTGCTCTGTTGCCCAGGCTGGAGTGCAGTGGCAGGATCTCGGCTCACTGCAACCTCTGCCTCCTGGGTTCAAGTGATTCTCCTGCCTCAGCCTCCTGAGTAGCTGGGATTACATGTGCCTGCCACCATGCCTGGCTAATTTTTTGTATGTTTTTAGTAGACACGGGGTTTCACCATGTTGGCCAGGCTGGTCTCGAACTCCTGACCTCGGGTAATCCGCCTGCCTGGGCCTCCCAAAGTGCTGGGATTACAGGCGTGAGCCACCACTCCTGGCCCAAAATAATATCATATTTTACTTATAGAAACATACGTAGCAAAAATATAAAAGAACTTGTAGGAGAACGATAAAACAAAGGATAGTGATTGCTTGCTTCTGAAGAATGAAAAAGAGGCATCCAGAAAGCTTCAATAATATTATGTCCATTTCTTGAGGTTAGTGATATATGTTCAAGTTTTATATTATACTCTATTTTTTGTATGCCTGAAGTAGTTCATAGTAAATTGATGGTGCAAAATGGTGATTTTTAAACTTGCTTTTCTTTTCAGAGCCCTTTTTAAAATTAAAACTTATGTAGAATCCTAAGAACTAAAAGAGACAAGTAAATGTTCTACTAGAAGAGAGAATAGTGGGCCAGAGTTAAGTTCAGCTTGGCAATCTCTATTCTCCAACCTCATACAGAATAGCCCATGAAAAGTTTTCTAGAGTTCTAGAAATCTAGAGCTCTAAATCCTTAGAGTTCCCAGCAGCACATTTGAAAATCACTGTTCTAGAAGGGTATCTATTTGTAAAATATTGTTAATAAGAATATTAATATTAAATATTTTGATAATATACTAATATATAATTTTAATAATATTTAAATTTTTTTAATTTTAAGTTTAAAAGCAGATTATAATGCTGTGTGAAACCATTTATACGTAATAGGTGTAACATGTGTCTGCTTATGTAGTAAAAGTTCTGTAACAAGGTTACAAGAACTTTGTAGTCCAAAGCTACAGTGGTATAGTTGGATGGTGGAATTGCAGGTAATTTTACTCTTTTAATTTAACTATCTATTATTTTTTATTTTGTTATAGTGAATAAGTTTGATTTAATAAGAGAAAAACATTATTAAATTGTTAAAAGAATTAGAAATAGGGTCTCTTTTAGAGCTATAGCTGTAGAATGCTGTCCTAATCATAGGCTATTTTAAGTTCAGTGCTCTAAAGTGAAAATTATGTTACACTTTATATTTAAAAATTAACTTAGCAAGAATATCTAAGAAATTTTTGAAAAATAACAATAATGAGGATGGATGAAATGTCCCTCATCATTGTTTACAATAAAGCTACAATTCATGTAACTGGTACATGCATAGATTGACAGATTAATGAAATAGAATAAAAAGTTGAGAAATGAATCCAAATACATATGAGAATTTAGAATATGATAAACATGACATTTCAAATCCTTAGGAATGCTTATAGCTTCTGCCTAAGATCTAGAAAGCTGGAAATAATTTTTAATTTTGCTAACAACAAGAAAAAATAATGTACAAAATCATAATTTGTCTTGAACCACCCCCACTCAAGAACTGAGGTAAGGCACCAAAATAGCCTGACATTCTAAGGAAAAATAGGCACCTTCAAGAGGAGAGAAGATGAAAGCATTGATTTACCTGTGGCAGAGCATAAGAGGAAGGCAAGCCCACCATACAAGCAGGTAAGAAGCTAAAATATTTAACAAATTGCTAAAGGCTGAGTTTGTTCTAGCATGAAATCATGGAACCCTTGAGAGCCATAGACCCAAAGATGGTTTGCATCCTTTTGCTGGTTTGTTTTCACCAACTTCACTGGATACAGATGAGAAAGACAGGAGTCAGGGTGGGATTTCATAAGAAGCCTCCTTTTGTAGTATAGGCCTGGAGAGGAGAAGGGCCAGTTCTGTGGTAAACACACAAAGCTCCACCCAGACCCTTCTCCCCTAAGAAACAAAATACTTATGTTGTTAGGGTAAGGGCAGTAAACTTATCTCCCCCAGAGCACAGGTGACATACCATTTTATCTGGGAGAAATACCAAGAACAAAACCCTGCAACTCTGGAGGAGGGGAAAGAAACTATTCTGGATCCAGTCCAAGAGAGGTTTCCTGCCTTTGGGTGAGGGATACAATCACTGAGAAAACTCCACTCCTAGACCCAGAGATATAGGGTCTGACTAAGACTGAGGCTGGAGAAGGACCACAGAAAGTTATCCTGCCCTCTCTCTCCCCATCCTACCCTCTAGCAAGTGCCAACTAACAAGCACCAGGTAACAAGCAACTGAAGTCTACTTTTGGGGAAGAGGCAAGAACATGGAGAACTCTGAGGCACACATTTATAGAGAAGGTATAAAGTTAAGGAAGAAGCAGGACATTGAGGAAAAAGCCTCTGGGAACCAAATCCCACCCTATGCACAAGGTATATCTAGTGAAATCTAAAACTGGTGGTACATGGAACATAAACATAGCAACAGCAAAAGATAAACCCAGCTCAATTCCTGACTATACGGACTCAACCCTCTAGAAGCCAACAGGAGAAATGTCATTTCCAGTAATAAATAGTATTTACTACTATTTATCTCAATTTCTACCGTTCTACCTACTCTGTGCAGCAAGAAATTTAAAAGTACAAGATACAAAAAAAACAACAAAAAAAGTTTAAACCCATTTTCAAGAGACAAAGCAATCAACAGAACCAGATTTGGAGATGACATTGATGTTGGAACTATCAGATATGAAATTTTAAATAATTATGATTAAATTGTTAGCCTTTAATGGAACAGAGGGAGAACATGCATGGACAGATAAGGAAAATCGGCAGAGAGATAGAAGGTAAAAGATAGTCAAGTGGTAGAATTTAAAATCATGGTAACAGATATAAAAAGTGACTTATACAGACACATCCATGCATCATTTGACACAATCAAGGAAAGAAACAGTGAAGTTAAAGATAGGTCAATGAAATGATCAAAAAGAAAAATAAGTGGCAAAAGCAAAAGAAAACAAATAGGATTCAAGAGCTGTTGAACAATATCATATGGTCTAACGTGTAATTTTAATCCTAGAAAAAGACAATTTTTGAGAATTTTTCAAAAATGATGAAAGAGTTTCAAAAAGCTCAGAAAATGCCAAGAAGAATTTAAAAACAAAAAACTAGATTCACCATGTTCAAACTGCTGAAAACCAAAGATACAGATAAAATCTTGTAGATAATCAGTGGAGAAAAAAAAGAAGACATTACATACAGAAAAAGATGGTAAGAATATAGCAGACTCCTCTTCAGAAACTACGCAAGCCAAAGAACTGTGGGATGGCATCTTTAAAGAAAAAAGAACTGTTGGCTCTGAATAATATACACAGCAAAATTTTTTTTTTTTTTTTTTTTTTGAGACAGAGTCCCGCCCCGTCACCCAGGCTGGAGTGCAGTGGCACGTTCTCAGCTCACTGCAACCTCCGCCTCCCAGGTTCAAGTGATTCTCCTGCCTCAGCCTCCTGAGTAGCTGGGATTACAGGCACCCATCACCACACCTGGCTAATTTTTGTATTTTTAGTAGAGACGGGGTTTAGCCATGTTGGCCAGGCTGGTCTCGAATTCCTGACCTCAGGTGATCCACCCGCCTCGGCCTCCCAAAGTGCTGAGATTACAGGCATGAGCCACCGTGCCCAGCCAGGAAAGTATTTTTGAAAAATGAATGACAAATGTTTTTTAAGAGAAAAATGGGAAATTCAATAGCAGCAGATATATGCTACAAAAAAATGTTAAAAGAAGTTAGGCAGAAGGAATAGGAGATCAAACTAATTTGGAACTATGCAAAGAAGAGAAGCTTTGTGGAAATGCTTAAGATATAGGTAAATATAAAGGACTTTTTGCATACTTAATAGCTCTTAAAATAAATGGCTAAATAAAAAATAGGAACAGTATACTGAGAGTATAACATATTTAAATGTAACTGTATAACAACAATAGCACAGAAGATTGAAGGGAAGAATTGAAAGCATATCATTGTTAGACTATGCCTATATTGGTTATAATGTGCTTTAATGGGTGCTCAATTCTGGGTATAGGTTAGGGAAAGTAAACAGACTTCATTTTCACCAGAAGTAAAAAAGCCTATTCACACATACAAGGAAATGAAAACTCCAGCAAGATATTCATTATTTTTCTTTCTGTTTTTTGAGACGGAGTCTCACACTGTCGCCCAGGCTAGAGTGCAGTGGTGCAATCTCGGCTCACTGCAACCTCTGCCTCCTGGGTTCAAACGATTGTCCTGTCTCAGCCTCCTAAGTAGCCGGGACTACAGGCACATGTCACCAGGCCTGGCTATTTTTTTGTATTTTTAGTAGAGATGGGGTTTCACCATGTTGCTCAGGCTGGTCTTGAACTCCTGACCTCAGGTGATCCACCCACCTCAGCCTCCTAAAGTGCTGTGATTATAGGTGCAAGCCACTGCGCCTGGCCAGATATTCATTATTTTTCTATGAATGACAGGATATTCTCTCTCTCTCTCTTTTAAATAGAAAGCCAGAAGTTGTCTAGAGGCATATCAGTAGCTCTCATCTTGAGTGTACAATCAGACTGCAGCTCAGAGTTCTCAACCTGAGCAGATCTTAAAGGGACCCTCCTCCTGTATTAGAAGGGAGGGAGAATACTGTTTAGCTGTATACTGAAGTTCTTCCAGGTGGTTTCAATAAAAAGCCTACTTAGTGATATCTCACCTCACTTACATAATCAAGCAGTAGTGGAAACAGTTCAAAATTTCCTTCTGCAACATGATTTTCCCAAAGATTCAATTCCCTTGAAAGTCTAAGAATTTTGTCAATTGAAATAAAAACCTTTTCTACAAGGTCTTGTAGAGATTTGGTCAACTGTTTCATGCGATAAAAGATGTTTGCTAAGCAGGTTCATTTCTGCAGCTATTCTGCATTTCAAAGCACTGAGCAAACTCTGGCAGTTTATTTTCTTAAAAGTACTTCTGCGGCCGGGTACAGTGGCTCATGTCTGTAATCCCAGTACTTTGGGAGGCTGAGTCAGGCTGATCCCTTTGAGCTCAGGAGTTCAAGACCTGCCTGGGCAACATGACTAAACCCCATCTCTAAAAAAAAAAAAAAAATTTGCTGGGCTTGGTGGCTCATGCGTGTAGTCCCAGCTATTCAGGAGGCTGAGGCTGGAGGAATGCTTAAGCCTGGGAAGTGGACGTTGCAGTGAGCTGAGATTGTGCCACTTCATGCCAGACTGGGTGACAGAGTGAGACCCTGCCTCAAAAACAAACAAAAAAACCTCCTGCAAGGTTTTAAGTTCAAGCACTCTATTGAGAACTCTTCCTCTACTAAGCCCCTAGATTTCTGTATGTAGCAAGTGATTTACTCACTGATTTTCCAGATTTTCATGCAGTTTTTAAAAACATTCTTGAGTGACTTGATCTTTGTTTAACACAGTTAACCATTTTTTGGTAGCATCATCTGAATTTTCAAATTTCTTTTTTTTTTTTTTGAGATGGAGTCTTGCTCTGTCGCCAGGCTGGAGTGCAGCGGTGCGAGCTCGGCCCACTGCAACCTCCGCCTCCCAGGTTCAAACAATTCTCCTGCCTCAGCTCCCAAGTAGCTGAAACTGCAGGCACGCACCACTACAGCTGGCTAATTTTTGTATTTTTAGTAGAGACGGGGTTTCATCATGTTGTCCAGGATGGTCTTGATCTCCTGACCTCGTGATCTGCCTGCCTCAGCCTCCCAATGTGCTGGGATTACAGGCATGAGCCACCGCGTTCATCTCTAAGACTAGCATCTATCTGTGAAGAAAACAGAGTACTGTGACATCAAAAACAGGATTTTCTTTCCTTTTTGTGTGTGTGTGTGTTTTTTGTTTTTTGTTTTGTTTTAACAAGAGGCTACAGCCAACCACTGATGGGGCATCATTAGTACAGATACCAATAGTTTCTATAAGACTGGCCATTCGTTTCCAGTTATGAGGACAAAACATTAAATGTATCTTGGGCTTTGCTTATTTCAGGCAGCTCTTTGCAGCAGAAAAAAAAGTTTAATATTTTACCATTAATTACAAATCTTACAAATGGTACAGTATGACGTATATTAATGACATCTGTTGCCTCATAAACCTAGATAGAGAAGTTATTAATTTTCAATTTATTATAGAACATTTCTTTACCATCATGAGACATGTTATCAATATGTCAACTTATTGTACTATTTGAGAATGGAACTTTTCAATTTCTTATGCTGCATCTTGTTCTAGCATTTAACTCACTACAATTTTGAATGATGCATTATTATGTTCTCACCAAATGTGTGACTTTTCCTTTTCTGAGCAATAAGTTCTCTTATTAAATAACTTGCTGAGACTTCAAAGAATGTGACTTTTTTTCAAAAGTAAAAGTTTCATTATGTTTTGAGGTTGAACTTGCCATATAAAATAATCAGCATCTCTGGTCGTCAAATGGTAGTAATTTTTAAGTGTCTTTTCATTTTTGGTGGAACTACTGTTACATTTAGAAATTGGCGAATGCCAATGATACACAATGGAATAGGAAAACTTGGATTCCTAGTTCATGTAAAACCTACTGATAAAGAACATTATTGTAAAGACAGACTTTATGTCCTTTGTTGCACTTGTGTAATGAAATGACTCTGAAGATTATAATTATTCATTACTAACATATTAGAATTTTAAATAAGTGTTGGCCTAAAATACTTCTCATCCTTATCACACCTCTTCTTCAAAAGTCACCATACTAGATCATCAGGCATTTCTATAAAGCATAAACTCTAATAAAATACATAACAAAAGGGTATGATAACTAAGTGTGTAAATCACAAAAAAAGCCAAAATTTTCACAATGCAATTTACTTCTAGCCTACATAATTTATGTTTTCAACATTTATAACAGTGGAGTGGCCACAGTGCAAGTAAATCTTATCAAATAAAATTCCTTTTTTAGAAGGAAAATTTCCTATTTGCTATTTCACTGACAGAGCTTGTTCACTAATGTAAGTCAGTGTGTGGCATGAAATAGAAGATTAGAGAAGGTAATTCAAGAGGTAATTCAAAACTAGCAACATCTTGCAGAAACCTAGATTCCATAGAACTCTATTTAAGAAACTTTGCTCTAGGGATGATAGTATGCATCCCTAATATAGTCTACTACAAGTTAGTATGATACCACTTCATGTAAACTTACAGCAGTTTATCCTATTTACCACCCTTCACCCCTTGTGCTATTGCTATCATACATTTTATATATACTTATTTATTATGCCAAAATACTATGTTATGATTTGTGCAATAACAGTTATACTTAAGAAATTAAGAGGAAAAAAAGTTGGTGTAGTAGGCAGAATTATGCCCTCCCTGTGCAATAAGAAGTCCGGGTCCTAATCTCTAGAATTTCTCAATATGTTAGGTCCTATGGTAAAGGGAAATTAAGGTAGCAGATAGAATTACACTTGCTAATCAACTGCTGTTAGGATAGGGAGGACATTCTGAATTACCCAGAAGGTCTCAATGTAATCATAAGGATCCTTAAAATGAAAAGAAGGATGCAGCAGAGGACCAATAGAAATGGTTAACATGAAAAGGGCTTGACTTCAAAGCCATTGGTGGCTTTGAAGATAGAGAAATGGAACTATGAGCAAGGAATGCAGGTGGCCTCTAAAAGTTGGAAAAAGCAAGGACATTTATTTCACCCTAAAGCCTCCAGAAGTAACACTGCTCTGCTAACCCCTTAATTTTAGCCCAAGTAAGACCCATTTCAGAATTCTGACCTCCAGAGTCATAGGATGAATTTGTCTTGTTTTAAGCCACTAACTTTGTAGTAATTTGTTACAGCAGCAACAAGAAACTAATATAGATGGTCTTTTCTATTTACCTTTTGCTCCTGTAGATCCAAATTGTCATACCATGTCATTTGCCTTCGACATCTTTTTGTATCCCTTTTTGTATTCGGCCTTTTAAACTTGTCATACCACTGTCTTCTGGTCTCCATTGTTTTTGATGAGAATTCAGTTATAATTAATTGTTTTCCTATATGTAATTTTTTCCTTTCATTGTTTTAAGACCATCTCTTTATTTTTGGTAGCACATAGTGTGGTTTTCTTTGTCTTTTTGCTGCTAGGCAAAAGCTGAGATTTTTGGATTTTCAGTTGACATTTTCACCAAATTTGAGAAAATTTCAGTCATTACTTTTTTCAAATTTTCCTTCTTCTCCATTACATTATTTCTCTCTTCTCCTTAGACTTCAACTGCATGCACATCTAATTCGAACACTTAATATTGCCCAAATGCTCACTAAAGCTCTATTCATTTTTTCTTCATCCTGTTCTTTTCTGTTCTTCAGATTAGACATTTTCTGTTGATTTCTCTTCACATTCACTGACCCTTTTGCCACCTTCACTCTGGTGGTAGACCCATGCAGAGATTTTTTTAAATTTCAGATATTATACTTTTCAGTTCTAGAATTTCATTTTAGTTCTTTTTTTAATAGTATATTGTATCTCCTGAGATTCCTTCACCTGTTCACTCACTATGGCTACATTTTCCTTTAAGTCTTTGAAAAGATTTATAACTGCTTTAAAATTCTTGCTAATGTAGGTCATGTCAGGATTTATTTGTGTTGACTACTCTTTCTCTTGATCTTGAGTCTCATTTTTCTGTTTCATTACGTTTAATTTTTTTATACTAGATATTGTGGATAAAACATTATCTTCCTCTGAAGAATGCTGGTTTTCATTCTAGCAGGCAGCCAAGTTTTTGGCTAATGACTTTGAACTTGTGTAAGCTTGGCTTTTATAATTTTAAGATATATCTATTTCAATTTTATCCTTAGTTTTAGAATAAATCCTTTGTCCTAGGAAAGTCTTTACTCCAAGGTGCGGCTCCTCTCAAGTTTCTATTGAAAGCTTGAGGTGTTTACTAAGCCCCTTTTTGACTTTGTAGCCTTCAAACTCCAAAATCTCTCTCTCTTATGGTGAGCAACAACTGAAATCTCTGCTCAGCATTTTTGTTTGTTTTTGAGACAGAGTCTCACTCTTGTCACCCAGGCTGGAGTGCAATGGCATGATCTCAGCTCAATGCAACCTCTGCCTCCTGGGTTCAAGCGATTCTCTTGCCTCAGCCTCCCAAGTAGGTGGGATTACAGGCATGTGCCACCACACCCATCTGATTTTTTGTATTTGTAGTAGAGACAGGGTTGCACCATGTTGGCCAGGCTGATCTTGAACTTCTGACCTCAGGTGATCCACCCACCTAAACCTCCCAAAGTGCCGGGATTACAAACATAAGCCACTGCGCTTGGCCTCTGCTGAGCATTTTTAAGCTATTACTTTACAATGAACTTTTTTTGAGACCATGCATGTGCAATTCAGAGATCATCCAAGGATTTGATGGAAAATTAATACACAGGTTTGGAAATCCCATCTTCATGGCTCTCATTTTCAGAACTTTCCTCCTCAATTGCCAGCTGTTGTGGCAGCCCCAAACTCTGTCCTCTCATACTTAAAGCCAATCAGACTTCAGCTTGAGTTCTAGCTTCCACAGCACTAACTGGAAAATGCCTTCGGGGATTAATCTGTTTAAACATGGATTTTACTAAGTGGTGTTCCCTTCTTTTCAGGTGTATTAGTCCATTTTCTGTTGCTATAACAGAATACCTGAGACTAGGTAATTTATAAAGAAAAGAGGTTGATTTAACTCATCGTTCTAGAGGCTGGAAAATTCAAGATCAGGCAGCCACATCTGGCTGTGACCTCATACTGTGTCATAACATGGCAGAGGGCATCACATGGCGAGAGGGCAGGAGTGTGCCAGCCCAGGTCTCCCTTCCTCTTCTCCCATCACAGGGGCCCCATCCTGATGACTTTATCTAATCCTAATTGGCTCCCAAAAGCCTCACCTTCAAATACTATCAACATATAAATTAGGGGATTAAGTTTACAAAGCATGAAATCTGGGGGACACATTCAAACCACAGTACCAGGGTGGAGTCTTTTTCACTTTGTGACTACTTTTGGTAACTTTCCAGTGTTTTGGTTTTCTAAAAAATTTTGTCCAGGGTCCAAAATTGTTATCTGTGGAATACAGTCCAGTATAAGCTACTGTGCCATTACTGAAAACAAAACGTCTGTATTACTTTATTCCTTTTATAATTTAAAAACTAGCTTTACAAAGGGCTAAAACAGATGGACTAAAAATCAATCTTTTATATTAATGATTAGCTTTATAGGTAATTTTTTTCTTTATATTCCAAATTTTCTGTAATGTAATTGGTTTGGGGTTTTTTTTTTTTTTTTTTGGAGACAGGGTCTCTCTCTGTCACCTAGGCTGGAATGGAATGGTGTGATCTCGGCTCACTGCACCTCCGCATCCCAGGCTCAAATGATGCTCCTGCCTCAGCCTCCCAAGTAGCTGAGACTACAGGCATGCACAACCATGCCTGGCTAACTTTAGTGTTTTTTGTAGAGATGGGGTTTCACCGTGTTGCCCAGGCTGGCCTTGAACTCCTGGACTCCAGCAATCTGCCTACTTCAGCTTCCCAAAGTGTTGAGATTACAAGCGTTAGCCACCACAGCCAGCGATTTTTTTTTTCATTAAACTTTTCTCAATGAATGAAATCTGCATTGAAAATTAACTTACACACTTTCTACTCTCTGGGCTGCGAAGGCAGCCCAGAGAGTAGAAAGTGTGTAAGTTAAAGTAAAAGGTGCGTTTGTGTGTGAAGAACATGAGTCATCTTCGGGTTATCTGTTGGGTGAGAGAGGTGGTTTTGCAGGGGTGGAGAAGTTTAAAGAAGCAAGGAAACTGGCCAGGCACAGTGGCTCACACCTGTAATCCCAGCACTTTGGGAGGCCGAGGCAGGTGGATCACAAGGTCAGGAGTTCAAGACCAACCTGGCCAAGATGGTGAAACCCTGTCTCTACTAAAAATACAAAAAAAAATAGCCAGGTGTGGTGGCAGGCGCCTGTAACCCCAGATCCTCTGGAGGCTGAGGCAGACAGTTGCTTGAACCCAGGAGGCAGAGGTTGCAGTGAGCCGAGAGCACACCACTGCACTCCAGCCTGGGCAACAGAGTGAGACTCCATCTCAAAAGAAAAAAAGAAAAAAGAAATAAAAGCAGCAGCAAGGAAACTCTACCATATACAAAGGCAATTAGCCGCAACTCATTGCCAAATGCCTGGGTTATAAATCTACCGGATTTCCTTACATAGTAGAAGAATCTGCCGTAGATGACCTTTAATGTTTCATTTTAAATTTCTAGCTTAATATTAAATAAAAATGAATATACTATACATATACAACTAATATGCATGCATTAGAGCAAATCAGAAAGGGATATGAAAAAAGGAAAACAACTAATTTGTAGAATGATGACATTTGAGGATGATTTTTAAGGCAGAAGATCTCAAATACTTTTTCCCCCTGGGACACACATACTGGATGACTATCACATTCCATTGTTTTCTACTAAATGGTGGCCTCTGGCATAGATAAGACAAACTGGAGATTATGGGAGATTCCCCTTCTGACTACAATATGTTACTCACCACCCTTCTTTTTCTCTACACAATCAGGGAAGTATATTAGAACTCAGGTAAGTAAGAAAAACATTCTTATCAGAAAACCCTGATTCTGCTCTAACTTATTAAAGTAAATAATTAGAAAACTTCATTCATTCATTTACAGATACTGAATGCCTACTATGTGCAATACACCATTTGTATTTCAACCATTATTGCAAATTACTTATTACACAGTTTCTGACTGGTTTAGGTAAGCCACCCATATAAGACAACAGAAAGACTGAGAGAATCTGTATTTTAAATAATTTAGATTATTGTAAAGCTGTTTGTAAAAATCAAAAATTTTAATAATCTAGTAGGTGTCAGTCAACACTCAGTTCTTTAAAAGTCTTAAATTCAGGCTAATTTCTCAATTGTGAGGATAAACAGAATGGCAGGTAGGAAAGTAAAGCGAAAGACCCAAAACTCTTGTCTTGCCTTTGTTCTCTGTATTCATCCATTGTCCAATTCCTTTTTTTCCTATTTTGCAAATGTATTCCATGTGCATCCCTTTCTCTTGGTAAGGGCATATCTTCCTGCCCAGTTTATCCTACATATCTTTATCATCTAATGTGTTTTCTTTATAACCTCCATGAAGGCAGGGATGTGTTTTTTTCACTGCTGTATTGGCACAGTGTAGTACCTGGCATATAATAGGTACTCAATAAGCATTTGTTATGGAGTCAGTTATTCACTGACATTTTACTTTCACTCTCTCCTAATCCTCCTCAAGACAGTCTAAATTCTTCAGGCTTATTTTCAAGGGCCGCCTTTTGTAACCTTGCTACCAAACTTTATTATTCCCTCCATTCCCATGTTAACACTCTAAGCAGTCCTAGCCCATCCTATTCTCCAAAATACCGATTCTCCTGATTAGAAGGCTTCTTACCTCTGTTTATCTAGCCACGTTCCAGATACCTTTTCCATATTCTGCCTGCATGTTATCTGCTTCTTGTGGACATGTAGGCAGCTTCAGCCCACACTGTCCTCTCTTGTCTCTTCTACAGGACTCACAATCTGTTTCACTCAGTACTATAACCAGTGATCTTTTTCTTACAGGTACTTGCATTCATATTTACTTATTTTTATTTTTTTGAGATGGGGTTTCACTCTGTCACCCAGGCTGGAGTGCAGAGGCATATGATCTTGGCTCACTGCAACCTCTGCCTCCCGGGCTCAAGTGATTCCATTGCCTCACCCTCCTGAGTAGCTAGGACTACAAGTGCACCACCACACCCGGCTAATTTTTGTATTTTTTTGTAGAGATGGAGTTTTGTGAGACTGGTCTTGGACTCCTAGACTTAAGCAGTCCTTCTACTTCAGCCTCCCGAAGTGCTGGGATTATAGGCGTGAGCCACTGTGCCTGGCCCATATTTACTTATTTATTATTTGTACGAATTTATGGGGTACATGTGAAATTTTGTTACATGTATGTAATACATAGTGATCAAGTCAGGGTATTTAGGGGTGTCTGTCACCCGAGTTCAATACATTTTTGTTGATTATAGTCACTTTGCTATCAAACATTAAATTTATTCCATCTTACCATGTTTGTACCCTTTAACACACGTCCCTTCATCCTCCTCCCCAACCCTTCTCATCCTTTCCAGTCTCTGTTGTCTCTCTTTCCACTTTCTACCTCCATCTCATCCAATTTTTTTGCTGCTACATATAAATGAGAACATGCAATATTTGTCTTTTTGTACCTGGCTTATTTCACTTAAGAAAATGATGTTCAGTTCCATCCGTGTTGCTTGCATTCTTATCTAACTGTTTCACATGTCCATGTCTTATCTCCCCACCTGGATTGTAAGCATCTGGAAGACTGAGAACTTCAGCTTTCCACCATATACAACTTCTCTGATTTCCTCACATTTCCTTTTGCACATTCTGTTTCCTTGTTCCGAGATACTCTTCATCTTTCCTCTTCTGTTTGGCCATCTCATCTCTCAGGCCTGAGTTTGAGCAGCCTTTCCGCTAATAAACTTTCATCTACTAGAGTACCTACTCTTTTCCCTTATATAATATGCTCATCATGCTTCATTCTAACTCTCCCTGTTGAACTATAAGCTCTGTGACAGTATATCTGTCCTATTCATTGCCATATTCCCAGCACCTAGACTAGCACCTGGCAATAAGATGTACCCAACAAATGTTTGTTGACTGAAAGAATATCTACTTATTTCTTTTGTCTCTACTTCATGCATAATAGTATACTATCTACATGCTAAGTACTTAATATAGTCCCATTGAATCAAGCAAAAGATGATTCATGAAGTGTTTATTTGTAAGCTGGGAAATGAGTAAACAGGTGTGACTGGAAGACAGTGTCCTTCAGAATAATTGGACATTGAATTCAAAGCCCACCAACTAGCCCCTTGCTCTCTCCTTTCCTTTTCCAAATAATTTATTGAGACCTACTATGTACTAGGCACTGGAGATAACAGTGGTAAGCTAAGTGAAATCCCTATGCTTGATGACTTAACATATAGCCTAGTGAAGGAGATAGAATATTGACAAATCAATAAAGGATGCAATATTGGGCAGTGATAAGTGCTATTAAAAAATCAAAGTAAGCCAGGCATGGTGGCTCACTCCTGTAATCCCAGCACTTTAGGAGGCTGAGTCAGGTGTATCACCTGAGGTCAGGAGTTCGAGACCAGCCTGGCCAACATGTTGAAACCCTGTCTCTACTAAAAATACAAAAGTTAGCAGGGCTAGGCCAGGCACAGTGGCTCAAAGCTGTAATCCCAGCACTTTGGGAGGCCAAAGCGGGCGGGTCACCGGAGATTGGGAGTTTGAGACCAGCCTGACCAACATGGAGAAACCTCATTTCTACTAAAAATACAAAATTAGCCAGGCATGGTGCTGCATGCCTGTATCCCAGCTACTCGGGAGGCTGAGGCAGGAGAATCATTTGAACCTGGGAGGTGGAGGTTGCGATGAGCCAAGATCACGCCATTGCACTCCAGCCTGGGCAGCAAGAGTGAAACTCCGTTTCAAAAAAAAAAAAAAAAAAATAGCCAGGCTTGGTGGTGCATGCCTATCATCCCAGCTACTCCAGAGGCTGAGGCAGGAGAATTGCTTGAACCCAGGAGGTGGAGGGTACAGTGAGCTGAGATGGTGCCACTGTACTTCAGCCTGGGTGACAGAGGTAGACTCCATTACAAAAAAAAAAAAAAAAAAAAAAAAAAAATCAAAGTAGAGGAAAGGGGTAATAACTGGGTATGAGGATGTGTTAGTCAGTTCAGGCTGCTATAACAAATTGCCATAGCCACTGGGTGGCTTAGAAGCAACAGAAATTTATTTCTCACAGTTCTTGGCTGAGAAGCCCAAGATCAAGGCACTAGCAAATTCAGTGTCTGGTGAGAGCCTGTTTCCTGGTTCACAGACAACCACTGATGCAGGAGCCCTTCAGATTCTCTTTTATAAGAGCATGAATCCCATTCATGAGGGCTCTGTCCTCACGACCCAATCACCTACCAAAGCCCCTACGTCCTACTACTATCACTTTGGGGGGTGGGTAGGATTTCAACATATGAATTTAGGGGCGGGGGGACATAAACATTTAGTATATAACAGAAGGTGACTATTCCAGGTAGGTTGGACAGAAAAAAAGACATCTTTGAGGAGGAGATATTTGACCAGGAACCTGAGGGAGGTGAGAGGTGGAGCTGCGTGTATATCTGAAAGGAGAATGAGATTAGCAGAGGGAACTGCAGATGCACTTTCTGAGGCAGAAATAGGTTTCACCAGACAGTGGGCCAGAGCAGAACTAACTAGGGTGAAGAATAGTAAGACATAAGGTGAGAGGGGAAGGGGGCAGGGATTATAGGGGCTTATGAACCAGGATATGGTCATAAGGTTTTATTCCAAATGTGGTGGGAAGATTTTGAGCAGAAGAGTCACATAATCCATCTTCTTTTCTTTCAACATCGACTGGGCATTTCTTATAAGCCAGGCACTGTGCCAGGTCTGTTTCTTAAAATCAATCACACTTTGATTTGCCCCCCTCTATGCTCCATCCATATTTCACTCTCAGAGCAGGCCTCTAACTTTCCATGCCTTTACCTATAATCTACCTTGTTTCCAATGCAGCTGTCAAGAGCCAGCTAACATGGCACCCCTTTTGTGACGCTGGGTTTTCTTTGGATTCTCATGGCACTACTTTGTGCCTCTGCCATAGTGATTATAATTGGCTTCGAGTACATCAATCAGTTCCTCCCACAAGACCATAAGTCAGCACATCTTATTTTTGTCTAAGGCCCTGAAATGAGTCATATTTTCCCCTTTATCCTTGTACAAATTAAATCCATTTTAGAGGCCATTTTCAGTACAAAAGAACAATATGTATAACACGCAGCACAACTAGTCCAGCAATATAGAACAAGATACTCATGGAATCTGACAAAAATTATGTTAATAGCTAAGGTTAAACATGGTGAAACCCTGTCTCTACTAAAAATACAAAAATTAGCTGGGTATGGTGGTGTGCACCTGTAGTCGCAGCTACTTGGGAGGCTGAGGCAGAAGAATTGCTTGAACCCAGGAGGCGGAGGTTGCAGTGAGCCGAGATCACGCCATTGCACTCCAGCCTGGTGACAGAGCGAGACTCCATCTAAAAAAAAAAAAAAAAAGAAAAGAAAAGAAAAAAGAAATCACCAATATTTCACATTTATTTGAAACTGATCCTAAAAATAAAAATGTTCTTTTTGTAGCCTACATGCTTATTATTGCCTTCTTTAAGAAGTTCCATGTTGGCTCCAGACTAAGAAATTTGCAACCTCAAGTCAAAATGGAACATGTTAGTTTTCCAACTTGTATTATTCAAAAATTTAAAAATATGTGTCACTAGGCACAAAATCTACTTGTTATAATTATGTGTGGTAACAGATTTTTTGGGTATTAAGAATTTTATGTGAGTATTGTTAAAAACTTGTGACTTTTTGCCATTGCAAGTCTATGCAACCAGTGAAACCAAAAAACTATGGGAAAGAACTTTGAAGGCTTTGCTGATTGCTTTGCTAAATATTATCTGGTATGTTTAGTCATAAATAAAAAAGGAAATTAACATTTCTGGATACCTTACCATGTACCAAGCATTGATAAGCACTTTATGCACAGTATATCATTTAATCCTCACAACAACCATAAGAGGCAGTCTGATTTTTCAGTTGACTGAGGTAAGAGGAAGAAATTGAATTCATGAGCTTAAGGCATGAGCAATGAAGCCAGGAGCTGAACAATATCTTACTTAATACCCATTCTACTTCATGTAATTTCAAGTCAACACCAAAGTTCTCATGTACTTTTCCTTCAAAACCTGCCGTTTTCTCCTATGTCTTCAACGTTCAATCTAAACCACTGAACTAAAGAATTCTGACTGTGTTCCAATGTTCAGATTTTCTTTAAGGAGTATTTTCTGACATGAGTGATGACTGCTACCCACAAACTTCATGTCTGATCCTTGCCCTTGAAAGTGGACTACATTTGCATCATGTTTTCTTAGTAAATCTTTTTGAATTGTTAGTCTGAAAATATGAATCTAGTCAATGGTTTAAAACTTCTCAATTATTAAAATATATCTAGCCAGGCACAGCGGCTTAGGCCACTTTGGGAGGTTGAAGCAGGAGGATCGCTTGAGCCCAGGAATTGGGACACCAGCCCAGGCAACATGGCGAAACCCCGTCTCTACAAAAAAATACAAAAATTACCTGGGTGTGATGGTATGCGCCTGTGGTCCAAGGTACTCAGGAGGCTGACGTGGGAGGATGGCTTAAGCACAGGAGGTCAAGGCTGCAGTGAGCTGTGATCACGCCACTGCACTCCAGAGCCTGGGCTACAGAGTGAGACTCTGTCTCAAAAAAAAAAAAAGAAAAAAAAAAAGTCTCAGACACCTGAAAGCATAATTTGCACGGGTTGAGAGTTTTAAATGGACACTTAAATATGTTTTCCAAATTCTTCCCATTAGTTAAACTTTTTCAGCCCTGTTAAGTATTATCTCAGACCTTTTTCTCTTTTCTGGTGGTGATGGTGGTATCTCATGTTTTTCTTTTTTCTTTTTCTTGTTTTTTTTTTTTTTGAGACAGAGCCTTGCTCTGTCACCCAGACTGGCTCACTGCAACCTTTTGGCTCACTGCAACCTCCGCCTCCCAGGCTCAAGTGATTCTCCTGCCTCAGCCTCCCGAGTAGCTGGGATTACAGGCACCCGCCACCATGCCCAGCTATGTTTTGTATTTTTAGTAGAGACGGGGTTCCACCATGTTGGCCAGGCTGGTCTCAAACTCCTGACCTCAAATGATCTGCCCACCTCAGCCTCCTAAAGTGCTGGAATTACAGGTGTGAGCCACCACTCCTGGCCATTTTTTTCTTAAAACCGTTTTCTGTTCTCTTCCTGTCACTGGTCCCATTCCTCTCAGTGGTCACCTTTGTACCCTACAATCCTTGGGTTTATTCAGGTTCCTTTTACAGACTAGTTAACAACATCCCTTTTCCTTGTCTGCCAAACATCTTTTGTCTACTTAAGTATTTAGTCATCATTGTCATAATTGTTCTGAAAATGGCTTTGATAAGTGGGCCAGCCCAGAAGACCAGCAATTTCTAAAGTTAATAACACCTTGGGCAAACAAATTATTTCATGATTCACTCCTTTCATGACCCCTCATAAGAGAAAAAAATTGTATGGTGAGAATAAAGATGTAATTAAGTGTTTTAGGTATTCGATAGTTTTACTGATGGGTTTGATCTGCAAATAATTGCTTTGATGTTAGGACAAGGATTGTATCTGTTCAGTGTAAGTTTTCATTGAAAGAAATATATGCTCATTAGAAAACTTCACATGGTTAAAACCTTCTAATGATTAAATTGAGTACTTAATTCTAATTGTAGCCCTTATGACAATAGTCTTTATATGGTCACAAGATTTTTTTTAAACACAGAAAAATACCTGATTTAGGAAAAAATCTGAATCACAGAATTTAAAAAAAATTTAGTACTTCTAAGCACCTACTGAACCCAACTGTTCATTTTACAGGAACCCTAAGGATCTGTGCTAAGTGTCTGTTTTTCTGATTTAAGAATGAACTGTAATTAGCAGGTAATTTGAGTTTGAAAATAATTTATCTAAATAATTTGCTCTATTAAGAAGAAAGTTTTTAATTAGCAGAGATAAACTTTACAGCTAACCCAAAACCAAGTCTCTTCTTTTGTATTCTGAAAAGCATTTTTCACCTAAAATGTTATAGAAAAAAAAAAGCGGCTGAGGTAGTTGGCAATGACTTTTAGTATATCTATTGATAAAGCATAAACAAAAGCGGGGTGGGGCATTGAAATGTCTTCTTAATTGCTACAATACCTGTCACTCAAACCACTAGGTGGCACCAATAAGCTTTTCTGATATGTACAATAAATGTACCTATGTTTAAGGCACTCCTTGAACAATATCCCATACCACGACTACCAAAATGCTTAAAAATTCTACCCATATACTTGAGAATTACTGCACAAAGTGATGCCTCTAGACAACAATAAATGGTGTTGCTATTTGATCGTTGACAAAAATATTGAGAAAGCAATCAAAATACAAGTCACCATGATTTAGTGGAAAAAACACTGGAGTGAGGGTCAATAGTCCTTGTTCTGTTCTCAGCTTCACCACCAACTACCTCAGTGTCTTGAGTAGTCACTAAACCCCTCTGGTTTCTATCTCCTGATCAGTAAAGTGAAAGACTGGGACTAGATGAGTTGGTTTCAAAATGTAAGTAAAAGCCTCTTTTCTTCTACAAAATCCCTCAGAATTCTAATATGGAAAACAGACGAAAGCAAGACTGAGAAGGGAGGGAAGTGTGGTTGGATGTTGCAAAGAGAAGAAGGTATAAGAAGCGCCTTTTGCTCTGCTTCCCACCAGTCTCCTCAGCGTCCAGCCTGTGGTCCAGAAAAAAAATAATTTGGATACCAATGAAATAGAAAATTACTAATAACTCTGTGATCCAGAAGTCTGTAAATCCAAGTATGTAGCACTATGTCCAAGTTCTTAAGCATTTTCCAACTTTAGTGGCCCAATTCCAGGATATAGTATAGCTATTATTTTCTCCATTTTACAAATAAATAGTAAACTAAGGATAGGTAATTTAATAGTTTTCTAAAAGTCTCCTTTGAGATTCACTTGCAGTTGTAAAAAAAAAAAAAAAAAAAAAGAAAAAAGAAAAACAAGCAGAAATCCCATGTAAAATTTACCCAGTTTCCTCTAATGGTAACATTTTCCAAAATTATAGTATAATATCACAACTAGGATATTCACATCAATACAGTCAACATACAGAACAATTCCAACACCACAAGAATCCCTGTGTTTCCCATTTATAGCTGCACACATTTTACTCCTACCTTGACTCTTTACTTAGCCCCTGGAAACCTCTAATTTGTTCTCCATTTCTATGATTTTTGTTATTTCAAGAATGTTATGTAAATGAAATCGTATGTATGTAAGCTTTCAGGATTTATTTTTTCATTAGGCATAGTTCTCTGAAGATTCATTCAGGTTGCTGCATGTATCAATAATGCATTCCTTTTTATTGCTAAGGAGAAGTTCATGGTGTGGATATGTCACAGATTTTTTTTTTTTTGGAGACAAGTGTTTTGCTCTTGTTGCCCAGGCTGGAGTGCAATGGTGCGATCTCGGCTCACCACAACCTCCACCTTCTGGATTCAAGTGATTCTCCTGCCTCAGTCTCCCGAGTAGCTGGGATTACAGGCATGCACCACCACGCCTGGCTAATTTTGTATTTTAGAAGGGGTTTCTCCATGTTGGTCAGGCTGGTCTTGAACTCCCAACCTCAAGTGATCCGCCCGCCTCGGCCTCCCAAAGTGCTGAGATTACAGGCATGAGCCACCACACTCGGCCTGTGTCACAGATTTTTAAGCATTCACCCATTGAAGGATTGAAGAACATCTAAACTGTTTCCAGGTGTTTGTTTGTTTGCTTGTTTGTTTTTGAGACAAGGTCTCACTCTGTTGTCCAGGCTGGAGTGCAGTGGCACAATCTCAGCTCACTGCAACCACCGCAGTGATGGCTCAAGCCATCCTTCTACCTCAGCCTCCTGAGTAGTTGGCACCACAGGCGTGCACCACCACACTTGGCCAATTTTTGTATTTTTTTTTTTTTTTTGTAGAAATGAGGTTTCACCATGTTGCCCAACCTGGTTTCTAACTTCTGAGCTCAAGAGATCCGCCCACCGCATATGGCCCTCCAGTTTTACTACTTTTGATTTTATTGATTTCTGTTTTTATCTTTATTATTTCCTTCTGCTTGCTTTGGTTTTATTTTGCTTTCTTTCTAAGCTCTCAAGAGATTCAATTATTGATTTTAGGCTTTTTCTGTTTCATAATGTATGCACTTAGTGCTTAAAATTTTTTTAGTACTGCTTTAGCTGTGTCATACACATTTTGATATATTGTCATTTTCATTCTGCTCAGCTTATTTTTAAAAAAATTTTCATTCTGCTCAGCTTATTTTTTCAAAAGTTAAAAAAAAATTTTTTTTTAATTTTCTCTACACATATAAACTCCACAGCTTAGATGAAATAAAAGAATTCCTTGAAAAACAAGGCACGGTGGCTCACACCTGTAATCCCAGCACTTTGGGAGGCCAAGGCGGGCAGATCACTGGGAGGCCAGGAGTTCAACACCAGCCTGGCCAAAATGGTGAAACCCTGTCTCTACTAAAAATGCAAAAATTAGCCAGGCGTGGTGGCAGGTGCCTGTAATCCCAGCTACTTGGGAGGCTGAGGCAGGAGAGTCTCTTGAACTGGGAGGTGAAGTTTGCAGTGAGCCAAGATCGCACCACTGCACTCCAGCCTGAGTGATAAAGAGACCCTGTCTCAAAAATAAATAAATAAATAAATAAATAAATAAATAAATATAAAAATAAAATAAAATGCTTTTGTGACTTCCCCATTGACTCACTGAATTTAGAAATGCATTGTTTAGTTTTCAAGTGTTTGAAGATTTTCCTGTTATCCTTCCATTGTTTATTTCTAGTTTGATTCCACTGTGGTCACAGAACATATTCCATATAATTTCAACTATTTTAAATTATTGAAGTTTGTTTTGTGGCTCAGGATATCATCTGTTTTGGTATCAAGTTCCATGGGCACTTGGAAAGAATGGGTATTTTGTTGTTGTCTGATAGAATGTTCTATAAATGTTGATCAGATACTGTCCGTCAATGCTGTTGTTGAGTTCTTCTATATCTTTGCTGATTTTCTGTCCAGTTTTTCTGTCCATTATTGAGAAGGGTGTTGTATTCTCCACAACTATAATCATGAATTTGCCTGTTTCTTCTTTCTGATCTATCAGTTTTTTCTTCACATATTTTGCAGCTTTGTTGTAGAGTGCATTATCATCTAGGATTGCTAA
This sequence comes from Nomascus leucogenys, assembly GCF_006542625.1. NCBI lineage: Eukaryota > Metazoa > Chordata > Mammalia > Primates > Hylobatidae > Nomascus > Nomascus leucogenys. Next base: position 25,625,962 of record NC_044390.1, read on the forward strand.
GTCTTCTTGGTGAACTGACATTTTTTCATTTATGTTGTCCTTCTCTGTCTGGTAATTTTCTTTGTTCTGAAGTCGACCTTATCTGATATTAATATAGCTACCACTGATTGTTTTTCACTAATGTCTACATGATATATCTTTTTCTATTCTTCACTTACAATCTACCTATATTATATTTGAAATGAATTTCTTGTGAAAGTATATATTTGGGTCATGTTTTTAATCCATTCTACATAATATCTGTCTTTTAATTGGTGTGTTTAGACCATTTATATTCAATGTAATTATTGTTATTTGGGGGCATAAGTATGCTATTTTGTTTTACTTTTCTTGTTTGTTCTCTCCTTTTAATTTCTCTGTTTTTTTCCTTTCTTTCTGTAGGTTACTTAACATTTTTTAGAATTCCATTCTTATTTATCTACACTGTTTTAAAATGAAAATGTTTATTTTTGTACTGGTTGCTCTAGGTATTACACTACACATACATAACTTATCGCAGTGTACTGGTGGTGTTGCTTTAACAGTTAGAGTAAAATATGGAAATTTATCTCCCTTTATATCCTTTTACATATCCCCCATTTATATTATATTACCTTAAATATTTTCTCTAACTGCATTTAAAACCACATCATACAGTAACTTTTTAATTCAACCATCAAACATAATTTAGAAAACTCAAAAAGAGAAAGAAATCTATTTTATTTACCCATATTTTTGCTTATCTTTCTTGTATTGTTCTTTCTTCTTTTCTGATGTTCCAAGATTCCTTCTTTTATAATTTTCTTTTTGTTTAGAACATTTTTATTAGCCATTTTTTAAGGGTAAGTCAGCTGGCAACAAGTTCTCTTGATATTCCTTCATCTGAGAATGTCTTTATTGTTCTTTCATTCCTGAAGGATATTTTTGCTGAATTCTGAGCTGATGATTCTTTGCTTTCATCACTTGAAAAATGTTGTGCCACTTCCTTCTGCTTCCATGCTTTATAGTGAGAAATCCACTGTTATTTGAATTGTTTATCCCCAGTAATGTTGGGTAAAGTGTCATTTTTTTGTCATTGCTTTCAAGATTGTCTTCAATTTTTATAAGTTTGATTATCATATGTCTTGTTACAGATTTCTTTAGGTTTATCACATTCACTCAGTTTCTAGAATCTGTAGGTTTATGTCTTTTGTAAAACTTGGGAAGTTTTCAGTCTTCTTTCTTTTAGTACCTCTTTATCCTCTCCTTCTGGCACTCTAATAACATAAAAGTTAGATCTTTTGTTATAGTTCCTTAGGTTGCTAAGGCTATGTTCATTTTTCTTTTTCCCAGTCTGTTTTTAACTCTGTTGTTCAGATTGGGTAATTTCTATTGCTCTGTCTTCTAGTTTACTGATTCTTTGTTTTGTCTTCTCTATTCTGCTTTTTCATTTTTACACCAGATATATTTTTTGTTGTAAAATTTCCCTTTGATTCTTCTTCATGTCTTCTATTTCTTTACTGAGACTTTCTATTTGCTGAAACTTTCTATTTTTTAAAATTTATTTCAGGCATGTTTGTAATTGCTCATTTAAACATCTTTCTGGTGGCTCATTTACAATATTTTCCAGATAATTCTAAACTCTCTTGTCATCTAGGAGTTGATATCATCTTTTTTCATTCAGTTTGAGATCTTCCTAGTTCTTGGCATGACAAGTGATTTACTATTGAAATGGGGATTTTTGAAGCATTATGTTATGAGACTCTGAATCTTATTTAAACTTTCTGTTTCAGCTGGCTTTCTCTGATACCACTCTAGCAGGGAAAGTGGGGTGGTGAGTTCAGTACTCAGCCTTCATTGACAGCTCAGGTCAGGGACTCCTTGTTCTTTCTGGGAAAGGCTATGTGTTCTGGCTTCACCCTAGGCCTCCTTGGCTTAGAGGAGTAGGAGTGTCTCAACACTCCTCTTTGTATGTTTCTACTGACATCACAGAGGGATGGAGGAGTGTGGTCTCATTACTGCTGGGCAGTAGCGGAAGTCCTGTCTCTCCACCTACCCTCCTCTACACCACCACAGTAGGGAGGGAGGACATCTCATTATTACTTGGTGGGAGTGGAAGGCCAGGCCCCCCACATGGTTTATACTGTCATTATGAAGCATGGCAGCTGGGGGCTCACTGCTGCCTACGGGCACAAAAGTTCCAGCTCCCTACTTAGTCTTCTCTGACACCACACTGGTGGGGTAGTTGGGGTGCTTTATTTCAGCCTGGAAAGGATGGAGGTCTAAGCCTCCCATTTGGCCTTTCCTGGTGTGGAGAAGGATGGGGCCAGTTTTTTCTATAGTGTTTGGTTGAAATAGATTGGTTATTATCTCAAAGTTTTCTGTCCTTTTAGGTCACCCTATTCCTGGTTTTTAGTTAGAGAAAGCAGGCTTCTTGAGGGGCTTTAACTTTTTGGTCTGTGCTTGTTGGGATTTGGATTATAGCCTTCTCCGGCACCCAATCCAGGATATATGAAACAAAAAGAAAACCTAAATAATTCACTACCATGTCATTCCTTGGGTTCCAAGGTCCCTAGCTGGTCTGCCTTCTTCCCTCCACCTTTCATAGTCTATTTATGTTTGTTTTATAGATAATATCTAGAATTTTAAGTTGTACTTAATGGAAGGAATAGGGAAAATTACATCTACTCCATCTTACCAGAAGCAGAAGTTGCATTTCAAGTCTTTTTATTCCATTCATTGAGATAATAATCTGCCATAGAAAATAATAATAAAGGTATTTCAAAGTATACAATTAATATTAAATGCCGAAGAGACTGTTATTGCTTAAGGATACTCCATGAAGCAAGAAAGACTTGAGTTCCCATCTTAATAAGTAAATGCCATCCTCTAAGTCCTATAATTCTCTAAACATTATATAATAAAGAGCTCAAAAATAATTATCATGCCTTTAGTTTTTACTGTAGTTCCTTCCATACAATTAATGCTCTCAACAATCAAGTGGAATCAATATTATTATTATTATACTTTTTTTACAAATGAGAAAACTGAAGCTTAGAGACTCGAAGTACATAAGTCAGATCTGGATTTGAACTGGGTCTGTCTGAAACCTAATAACGAATTTTAACCACTTCGCTATACTGACTCATTCCTTTTGAAATCAGAACAAATGTATGTAGAAGGCCTTCAGGTACCACCTGCCTAATTTCAACCAAAATGAAACTGTTGCAGACTGGTAGAAATTGAAAAACACATGAGCATATGATATATTGGAAGCAGAAACTTAAAAGTCAGGTATGGAGATATCATAGAAGAAATGAACAAAAATGTCTAATATAGGAGTGAAGATCTTATTTCTGACAATGTAACTTGCCTTCATGTTCCTTAGTTTCTCTCTGGGAAGATGATGTATAAAAACAGGTCCTGTTCTTTAATTGAGTGTGATGTAAGATGTGCCAGCATTATGAATCACAAGACAATGAAATATTTCATGTGGCTTTAAAGTTCTCGAGCCTCAGGGGAAAATACATTCCTAGTCAATGAAGTGTTTTGAGGTTGTGTATCAATTTCTAACTTTTCAAGTTATATAAAAGCACATTTTCTATAACCATTAATGTTGTCCCTTCCATTAAACTAATGCATAGCCATGACATCATCTTTAAATTCATTCTTTTTCTCTTTGAACATATAGATCCCTAGGAGTGTCTTTCTAAACAAATGCCTCTTAAAATTATTTGAAGACTCAATCTGAGCTGATCTTTTCTTGTTCATGTTCTATCTGCTTCTCTCCCAAATCTTCCAAGTCGATTTCAGCAACTACCATTGATTTTTTATTACCATCATTTAAATTATATCATTTATAAGAATACGCTGGTTGGAAGAATATCTCCTTAGAATTGAGGCCTATGAATCAGAACACCACTGTGTCAAGGCCATATAGGGTTATGAAAAGGGAAATAAAACACGACCTATCCCTTCAAATGTATTGCACCCCCTTTACTAGGCTTCTATCAACCTTGTGTTGCCTCCTCTTCATTGCACTGATCAACAAAATATGCCTTTGTGTACCAGTTTGTTGTTTTTGTTTGTTTGTTTTTGAGACAGAGTCTCACTCTGTCACCCAGTCTGGAGTATGGTGGCATGATCTTGGATCACTGCCACCCCCGTCTCCCAGGTTCAAGCGATTCTCATGCCTCAACCTCCCAAGTAGTTGGGATTACAGGTGTGTGCCACCATGTCCAGCTAATTTTTGTACTTTTAGTAGAAATGGGGTTTCATCATGTTGGCCAGGCAGGTCTCGAACACCTGGCCTCAAGTGAGCCTTCTGCCTTGACTTCCCAAAGTGCTAGGATTACACGTGTGAGCTACCATGCCTGGCCTGTTTACCAGTATTTTTGTTTTGATTTTTTTTCTTTTTCATTTTTGCACATAGAACTTCACAACTAGAAACTGTGATTTTTTTTAAACAAGTTAAGTAATATAATTGTTTTAATGTTCCTATGTGATCCTCATTTTGAAATCTCAACATTGTTCATATATTATAAAATAGAGTATACCTTCAAAATGTATATATTTTTAATAATTTTAATTAGCTCTAAAAATTAAGTAGGCAATGGTTATTACAGAATATTCAAGAATACGTTTGTGTAATAAACATTTTAAGCTCTTTTTTGAATTGGGTAATTTTAGGAAACTAAGAAGATATATCTGTAAAATACAGGTCAATGTAATTAATTATTACTGATAGCAAGAGCTGCCACTTATTAAGCACTCTGTGAGCTTTCTGTTGAGGATTTTACATAACTAATTTCATTTACTTTTCACAACAAATATATGACTTAGTTATAATCTTTTGCGTATTTTACAAATGAAAAAGATGATGTTAGAAAAGGTAAATAAATTTCCCCAAAGAGAAACCCAGATGTGTTTGATCCCAAAGCTTCATCTCTCCTAATAGTCTATAAAAATAATTAGGAACTCAAAATTCTTATTTGCCCCCATATAAATGCTAACTTCATAGTTTCCTTTCTGACTGAAGAGGACTGATTGAAGTAACATCATTCATCTAGTAGAAACTTGGTATGTGCCAGGCACCATTCTAAGTTCATTATAGCTTTATCCGATTTAAACTTTATAAAAATCTAATAAAGTAAATAATATTATTTTCCTCTTTTGCAGGTGAAGAAACTGAGGCAGTAGAAATGAAGGAATTTGACAAAGATCATACAGTAAGTAGTATAGGCAAGATTCAATTAAAGGAAGTCTGACCTTAAAACTCATATCTTAAAAGAATTACCACATGATCTAGCAATCGCATTACTGGATATTTATACAAAAGAAATGAAATTTGTATGTCGAAGAGATATCTGCACTCCCATGTTCATTGCAGCATTTTTCACAATAGCCAAGATATGGAATCAACCTAAGTGTCTATCAACAGATGAATGAATAAAGAAAATGTACACACAATGGAATAAAATTCAGCCTTAAAAGCAAGAAAATCCATCCTTAAAAAGGAGGGACGACCGGGTTGTCATTTGGAACTACATGGATGAACCTGGAGAACATTATGTTAAGTGAAATAAGCCAGGCAGAGGAAGATCTCACCCATTTGTGGAATTTTAAAAAGTCAGAAGTCAGAATCATAAAAGTAGAGAGTAGCATGCTGGTTACCAGGGGCTGGAGAGAGATGGGGGGGCGCGGGTGTCAGGGAAATATTGGTCAAAGGAGACAAAATTTCAGTTAGGTAGGAGGAATAAGTTCAAGAGATCTATTGTACCACATGGAGACCATAGTAAATAACAATGTATTATAGTCTTGAAAGTTGCTAAGAGAGTGGATTTTAAGTGTTCTCATATAAAATGATAAGTATGTTCGGCAATGCATATATTAAGTAGCTCAATGTAGTCATTCCACAGTGTGTACATGTTTCAAACATGTTGCATGTGATAAATATATACAATTTTTGTTAATTAAAAAATATTTTAAACTCTCGAGAAAAGAACCAACAGCTTAAAAAATTCATATCTTAACCAGTATGCTACATAGTCTCTGGCTGATACAGATGCTGAAGGGCTGTTTTCATTTCTTTTGAGGCCTTCAGGGCACTAACATTGCATGAACGCATCTCTTATTTTAAAAAATACTTTTGGCGGCCAGATGCGGTGGCTCATGCCTGTAATCCCAACACTTTGGGAGGCCGAGGCAAGTGGATTATCAGGTCAGGAGATCAAGACCATCCTGGCTAACACGGTGAAACCCTGTCTCTACTAAAAATACAAAAAATTAGCTGGGTGTGGTGACGGGCGCCTGTAGTCCCAGCTACTCGGGAGGCTGGGGCAGGAGAATGGCGTGAACACAGAAGGCAGAGCTTGCAGTGAGCCGAGATCGCGCCACTGCACTCCAGCCTGGGCGACAGAGGAAGACTCCATCTCAAAAAGAAAAAAAATATATACTTTCTTTTCACCTTTTTTTGTTGTGTGTGTGAGACAGGGTTGAAGTCTGGAGCTCACTCAATCCTCCCACCTCAACCTCCTGAGTAGCTGGAATTACAGGTTCACACCTTCAGCCACTTTTTACTACAAAATGGCATTTTTAAAATGGCTTGATGTAATATAAATTGTCTTTCTCAAAATAATTATTTTCTTATTCCTCCCTTTACTTCCTGAATAGTCCTTATACTCCCTCTTATTGTTCAAACCTCTCACAACTCTGTAGACCACACAATTAGAGTAATACCACATAAGAAGAAATTTGGGTCCTCATGCCTTCCCTGTAGTATAGTCCTACTGCTTTCTGACCTTCTACTGCTTGAACATCACTTTGAATATTTATTGTGATATTTATATTGTAGTAATATAGGGGTATAAGGAAGCCAGTCCTGATTTTAGTGGTTTAGAGACTGATTATGTTTTTTCCTGTTATTTATCCAAGTTTGAAAGAAACAAGCCCAAGGCAAAATTAAAGTTACAAAATTTTTCAAAGTAAGATTTTTCTTTCAACATTTTTCAATCAACATGTATTAAGTACTCACAAGGTACTGGCACTCTATGAAGTGCTATGGTGTAGAAAGATGTGAAATGGAAAGAAAATCATCACCTTGGCCTTAGAAGAATTTAAAGAACAATTTATCCATTGAACTATTCAGTTTTCCTTGGAATTTTCTGATTTTTGACAACTATTCTTAAGGCAGAGTTATAGAGAAAAGGTTTACAGGGGCTATTGCCCTTTCACAATATGGGTGAATAACTTTGAAAATTACCAATTATGATTTTTTGAAATGTTGATTGATTCATTTCATAATTTCTAGTGATAAGCCACATGGATCAACTGATTATAAATCTAAACTACTTTTGTTGAATGCAATGGTGGCTGACAAAAAGGCACCCCTACATTCTATGGTCACCCAGGTTGCTTTGCCTCACAAACTTACTTCAGGGACCACTGTAGCCACACAGGGTTCCAGGATCAGGGCCCCATAGTACTCTGGATTCCATGCAAGAGCAGTGGACTTTACAATGGGGACTGAGAAAGGCAAGAGGGACCATGTCTTTCCTTTAGCCCTGACCCCCCCTTCAAAGTTGGAGTAATTGATATTTTTAAGCTTTAGACCTCATATTATTTATTAAGGGTGATTTTTTTTTTCAGCTTCACATAATTTCCTTTTTTTTTTTTTTTTTTTTTTTGAGACGGAGTTTTGCTCTTGTTGCCCAGGCTGGAGTGCAATGGCACGATCTCAGCTCACTGCAACCCCCACCTCCCGAGCAGCTGGGATTACAGGCATGTGCCACCATGCCTGGCTAATTTTGTGTTTTTAGTAGAGACAGGGTTTCTCCATGTTGGTCGGGCTGGTCTCGAACTACCAACCTCAGGTGATCCGCCCGCCTCGGCCTCCCAAAGTGCTGGGATTACAGGCGTGAGCCACCATGCATGGCCACACCATTTCCTTATTAATGGCAAACATTTGGTAAGGGCCTACTTGTGTGCCAGGACCAATGCTGTGTGTTGAGGATGTAATGATATACAGATTATGTTTGTTGACCTTAAGGGGCTCACAGTGCAGAAGGGCCAGCAATTATAACATTGGATAGAGGCTAAAGTGGGGCCTATAAGTCAACTACTATAGAAGAAAAAAACAGATCCTTGGAGAGTAGGTACAGAGGGCACCAAAAACGTTTACTAAGGAGGCAACATTTAAACCAATTATTGAAGGATAAGTACACATTCTTAAGGCAGAAAAGGCAGAAGGGGCTAGGCAAGGTGGCTCATACTTGTAATCCCAACACTTTGGGAGGCCGAGGTAGGAGGATCACTTGAGCTCAGGAGTTTGAGACCAGCCTTAGCAACAGGGCAAAACCCCATCTCTACAAAAAATACAAAAATTAGCCAGGTGTGGTGGCATGCACTTGTAGTCTCAGCTACTTGGGAGACTGAGCTGGGAGGATTGCTTGAGCCTGGGAAGTCGAGGCCACAGTGAACCATAATTGCACCACTACACTCCAGCCTGAGTGACAGATTGAGGCCCTGTCTCAAGGAAGGAAAAAATTAAAGGAGAAGGGGAAGCCACTACAGAAGGTGGTAATACATTTTTTACATGCTAGTTTGTTTGTATGTTCCTGAACCTACTTAAAAAGGAGGTAGAGGCCGGGTGCGGTGGCTCATGCCTGGTATCCCAGCACTTTGGGAGGCCAAGGCAGGCAGATCACCTGAGGTCAGGAGTTCAAGACCAGTGTGGCCAACGTGATGAAACCCTGTCTCTACTAAAAATACAAAAATTAGCTGGGTGTGGTGTGGGCGCCTGTAATCCCAGCTACTTGGGAGGCTGAGGCAGGAGAATCACTTGAACCCAGGAGGCAGAGGTTACAGTGAGCCGAGATTGCGCCATTGCACTCCAGCCTGTGCAATAGCAGCAAAACTCCATCTCAAAAAAAAAAAAAAAAAGGTAGAGACAAGATCAAGGTCACAAAGTATGTTTAGATTATGAAAAGATTAGACTTGACCCAGAAGCAAACTAGAGAATAATGAAGTTTTTAATCTAGTAGTGTAACTATCAGATCTGTATTTTGGATTATCATTCTGCTTTTAATGTGGAGAGTGACTTGGTAGTTAATAAAGTTGTTCAGGCTAGAACAGATAAGAGCTTTCCAAGGTGAAAGATAAGGCAAGAATTTGTGAGATTTGGGAAGTAGAAATTCTAGTGCCTGGTTATTGATAGGATATGGGGGTTGAGAGAGGGTAGCCTACAATGACCTCTAGGTTTCTGAGTAGCTGGATAATGATAAAAATACATACCTCATAACTTTTAAGAAGGACATATTTTTCACATTTTGACACCTCTGAAATTGAAGTTCATCTTATATGTGATAGTATGTCTACTTAATTGGCAGTGTTGGTATCTTTTTCTTTCTCTGTGTTATACTAAATAATGGCACATCATTCTCCACATGATGACATCTTAGATTTAGTATGAGAAATAAGAGCAGCAAAATCAGTTTTGAACAAGACGGCCCAGAGGGAGAAGGTTACCACCGATGAGAGATGAGGGTGATGGTGCCTTTAACCAATATTCATTACTTTATTATGTAAAACAAAAACCATATCATTTCCTGTTATATAAGTCAGTCTCAGGACATTGAACACTTGATTATTCTAGGCAGATGAAATTTTCTACTCTGGTATCTGGACATTGGGGAATGGAGGTCAGGCTGATGCTGTGCAGGCTTGGAGCTTACCTAGAAATCTGGGTTTATGGAAAAATAGGGAAATCTATTATATTTTTTTACTATCCTTTGTTGAATTTTGCATCCTGCATTGCTAGATGTCAGTTATCAACAAAGCTCTTAATATAAATGAGTATCTTTACATTTTCAATCTTATAGTCTTTCAGCAGTGCTAAATACTTCAATCTATCCCCAATTCTAAAAAAACAAATTGGCACAATCCAATCAGTGGACACAATGAGTCAATATGATCTATTACTATAACGCTTTAACTAGTCTTCATACTTCTACTCCTGACCTAAGCAGAGGTGTCCAATCTTTTGGCTTCCCTGGGCCACATTGGAAGAAGAATTGTCTTGGGCCACACATAAAATAAGTTAACACCAATGACAGCAGATGAGCTAAAAAAAATCACAAAAAATCATAATATTTTAAGAAAGTTTACAAATTTGTGTTGGGCCACATTCAAAGCCATCCTGAGCCACATGTGGGCTGTGGGCTGGACAAGCTTGTTCTATAGAGTATTCTCCACAAATTCACCAGAGTGGTCATTTAAAACTGCAATTTCATGTCATTTCCCTGCTCAAAACCCTTCAGTGTTTCCAGTCACCTTCAGAATAAAATCCAAACTTAGCTCAGCCTGTAACGTCCTCCCTGATCAGGGCTGCTTCCCTAACTGACCTCATCTTTCCTGTCTTACTCCTCTCTAGTCAGCCCCACCTTCTTGCTGAACCCTCCAACATCACTTTTTTCCCACCTGAGTACCTGTGCCCTTGCTGTTCTCTCTGCCTGGGCTGTCCTTCCTCTAGATCTTCCCAAGGTTGTCTTTCTTCATTTGGGTCTCTGTCAAATGTCACTGGCCTTGTAAGGCATTGCCTAAACACCTAATCTAACACTTCAAACACTTCACATTGCCATGATCTTTCCCTTCACCCTGCTTCATTTCTCTTCATTTCACTTACCATAACCTGAAATTACAGATGTAATTGTTCACTCCATTAACATGTAAAATACAAAAGAAATACTTTGTCTTATCCTGGAACTGGGCCTGGCACATAGTAAATTTTCTATAAATAAATACTCATTAAATGAACATGATCACTTTTAAGATCTGAACTAAATGTCACTGTACTTGGTAAGAGTCTCTGCTGTTCTGAATGCCTATCATGGCCACAGCTCTTTCTCAACAGAATGGCCAAGGATCTTTGTGCATAGATCTCCATACTTTATACTAAGATTATTATTATTATTTGAGACAGAGTTTTGCTCTTGTTGCGCAGGCTGGAGTGCAGTGGCATGATCTTGGCTCACTGCAACCTCCACCTCCCAGGTTCAAGTGGTTCTCCTGCTTCAGCCTTCTGAGTAGCTCGGATTATAGGCGCGCACCACCACGCCCAGCTAATTTTTGTATTTTTAGTAGAGATGGGGTTTCATCATGTTGGCCAGGCTAATCTCAAACTCCTGACCTCAGGTGATCCACCTGCTTCGGCCTCCCAAAGTGTTGGGATTACAGGCGTGAGCCACCGCGCCCAGCCACTTTATGATGAGATTCTAAGCCTCTGGCCTTGGCTGATTAAACCAGGGATTGGGCCACAAGAACCAAAGACAAACTCCCTAAAGGCTTACTTCTCAAAGTGTGGGACACAGACTGGCAATGTCAGCATCACTGAGGTCTGTTAGAAACGCAGTATCTCAGACTTACTGAATCAGAATGTGCATCTTTAATGAGATCCCCAGGTGACTTGTGTATACGTTAAAGTTTGAGAAACACTGATCTATAGCATTGTTGTACAAGCTTGCAGTTATGAAATCAATTCAGCATGGCATAACTAGCTAAATGAATAGAGTAGAATGGGACAGGATAGAACTGATTAAGAACAGAAATTATCAGAGTGTAAAACATAGTTTGGCTAAGTATCACCTTAAGAAAGTATAAATGGCTAGGCATGGTGGCTCATGCCAGTAATCCCAGCATTTTGGGAAGCCGAGGCAGGTGGATCACCGGAGGTCAGGAGGTTGAGACAAGCCTGGCCAACATGGTGAAACTCCATCTCTACTAAAAACACAAAAATTAGCCAAGCGCGGTGGCATGCGCCTGTAGTCCCAGATACTTGGGAGGCTGAGATAGGAGCATTGCTTGAATCTGGGAGGCAGAGGTTGCAGTGAGCTAAGATCGTGCCACTGCACTCCAGAATGGAAAAAAAAAAAAAAAAGTATATGCATGCATGCATAAGATCACATGTAAAATATATTTATTGCTGCAGGTTGTGGTCAAAATACCTGATAAATGTTGATCCCCAGAATAGCCAGGAATCTGAGGTGAGAATTAACCTATGAAGGAAAGTGATTCTATATTGTGACAATTGAATCAATCGAATATTTTCCTTCTGGATTTTTAATACAATATATACCAGGAGACAGGGAGTAGTGAACTAGGATGGAAAAGTGGAGAGAGAAAGAGAGGAGCTGGTAAGTCATGAGAATGGAAGATTACTGAATCCACTGTTATATTTTACACTAGGCTTTGGTTCCCGAGGCCTATTCTTTCAATTGCTACCATGGTTTCTTTTCTTCCTTTCTCATATCCTTTCAATAAATCTCCATCACCATACAGACAGACCCTGAGTATAAAGCTCTCCCTGGCAACCTGAAAGAGCTTTGCACACTGGCTACTGCCATATATAATTAGACAAGAAATCTTGAGTATTGATAGATTAGACAAGTGGGGGCAAATTTTTGTATGTTTGAGGAAAAAGTCTCCAAGGCCAAATTTTGGCTAATTAAAGACTGATGAGTTAGGGTACTACCAGGTCACTTGGATCTCGTAGTGCTTTCCTATTCTTGTTGTCCGGGAATTTCATTATTCACCGGTACATTGATTCAGGAATGAGTAATTTCAAAGCAAGAAAGTGTAATTTCTATCAATTAAGTTTCCTTTCCTGTAACCCTTGAGGAAGTGTATTTCAGACTACCTTATGTGTGTAAAAATGTGAGGATACTGTAGTGTTAGGATGGCAAAAAAGAGTGAGATGAAGAGTAATTAGCAATTATGCTGCCAAGGCTTTTTATCCCCCTCACTTTCCCAAACGTTCTTATAATAAATCCCCATCACCAGAAAATGCCTATATATAAACCTTTTCATGTTGAAAGACTTTGGTCCTTGATAAGCACCCCACGTTTGACGACTTAACTTTTCATTGGAGATTTCTCCCTCTCTCTCTTTCTCTGGACAGGGTCTCACTCTGTTGCCCAAGCTGGAGTAACAGTGGCATGATCACAGCTCACTGCAGCCTCAACTTCCTGGGCTCAAGCAATTCTCCCACCTCAGCCTCCCAAGTTGCTGGGACTACAAGTGCATGCCACCATGTCTGGCTATTTTTTTTTTTTAATTTCTAGTAGAGATGAGATCTTTCTATGTTGCCCAGGTGGGTCTTGAACTCCTGAGCTAAGCAGTCCTCCCATCTCAGCCTCCCAAAGTGTTGGGATTACAGGCATGGCACCTGGCCAGAGACTTTTGTTTCTAACTACAACAAAGAAGCTTGTAGCAGAGTAGCATTCCCATTAATATCAATAATAAGCAAAGGAGCTTCCTTATTGTTATTCAGCCAACACAATTAGATAACAGAAATAAATAAAATTGAAATTGGAAAAAGTAAAGCAAAATTGTCATTTGCTGATGCTATGATTATCTGGAAAACTAAAAAGAATCAAATGAAAAACTGTCAGAAACAATAAAATAATTTTTAAAAAGCTGAAAAAAAGGGCTGAGCATGGTGGCTCATCCCTGTAATCCCAGCACCTTGGGAAGCCGAGGACTTCAGATCACTTGAGGCTAGGAGTTTGAGACCAGCCTGGCCAACATGGCAAAACACCGTCTCTATTAAAAATACAAAAAGGCCAGGTGCAGCGGCTCACGCCTGTAATTCCAGTACTTTGGGAGGCCAAGGTGGGCAGACCACGAGGTCAAGAGATCGATACCATCCTGGCCAACATGGTGAAACGCTGTCTCTACTAAAAAGACAGAAATTAGCTTGAGCATGGTGGTGCAAGCCTATAGTCCCAGCTACTCGGGAGGCTGAGGCAGGAGAATTGCTGGAACCCAGGAGGCAAAGGTTGCAGTGAGCCAAGATTGTGCCACTGCACTCCCACCTGGTGACAGAGTGAGACTCTGTCTCAAAATAAATAAATAAATAATAAAAATACAAAAATTAGCTGGCCACAGTGGTGCACACGCCTGTAATCCCAGCTACTTGGGAGGCTGAGGCAGGAGAATCACTTGAACCAGGGAGGCGGAGGTTGCAGTGAGCCGAAATCACGCCATTGCACAGGCTGGTGACAAGTGAGACCCTGTCTCAAAAAAAAAAAAAACCAAAAACTGAAAAAAATAAAATAGTAAATGTGAAAGATTCGTGTGAAGAAAATTAAAACACTACTGAAGGAAACACAAAAAAGATGTTTCAAATGACCCATATTGTTCTCGTTCAGGAAATTTTAGCATGACAAAGATGTCAATCTCCCTAAATCAATCTATAAATGTAGTGTAATCCCAATAAAAATACCAAATTATCTGGGAACCAGACAAACCGATTCTAAAGTTCAAACGGAAAACAAAGAAGAGCCAGGAAAAGTCTTTAAAAATAAATAAAACGAGATGCATTTCTCTACCACACAGTAAAATATGTTTTACAAGCTAAAACATTGCAAAATGTGGTACTAATAATGTATAGAACAATGCCTGACACATTTAATACATATTTGTTGCATAACTGAGTAGTCATATCAATAGAGTTAAATAAAAAGTCCAAATTGGACCAAAATGCTTATTGGAATTTGGCAGATGAAAAAAGTAGGACTTCAAAATTGTAGAGAAAAGATAAATTGTTCTATAAATCGGGTTGGGACAACTGGGTAGCAGTTGGAAAAAAAAAAATTGGAGCTGTATTATTCCATTCTCACACTGCTATAAAGATACTACCTGAAACTTGGTAATGTATAAATAAAAGAGGTTTAATTGACTTACAGTTCCGCATGGCTGGAGAGACCTCAGGAAACTTAAAATCATGGCAGAAGGTGAAGGGGAAACAGGGTACGTCTTACCTGGAGACAGGAGAGTGAGTGAGCAGGAAAAACTGCCAGTTTTAAAACCATCATATTGTGTCCGGAGTTGGTGGGTTCTTGGTCTCACTGACTTAAAGAATGAAGCTGCCGACCCTTGCGGTGAGTGTTACAGTTCTTAAAGGCAGCGTGTCTGGAGTTTGTTCCTTCTACTGCTCGGATGTGTTCGGAGTTTCTTCCTTCTGGTGGGTTCGTGGTCTCACTGGCTTCAAGAGTGAAGCTGCAGACCTTGGCAGTGAATGTCACAGCTCTTAAGGCAGCACGTCTGGAGTTGTTCATTCCTCCCGGTGGGTTCGTGGTCTCACTGGCTTCAGGAGTGAAGCTGCAGACCTTCGCGGTGAGTGTTATAGCTCATAAAGGCAGTGTGGACCCAAAGAGTGAGCAGCAGCAAGATTTACTGCAAAGAGTGAAAAAACAATGCTTCCACAGTGTGAAAGGAAACCAGAGCAGGTTGCCACTGCTAGCTCGGGCAGCCTGCTTTTATTCCCTTGTCTGGCCCCACCCACATCCTGCTGATTGGTTCATTTTACAGAGAGCTGATTGGTCTGTTTTACAGAGAGCTGATTGGTCCTTTTTGACAGGGTACTGATTGGTGCATTTACAATCCCTGAGCTAGACAAAAAAGTTCTCCACCTCCCCACTAGATTAGCTAGATACAGAGTGCTGATTGGTGCATTTACAAACCCTGAGGTAGACACAGAGTACCGATTGGTGTATTCACAATCCCTTAGCTAGACATAAAGATTCTCCCAAGTCCCCACCAGATCAGCTAGACACAGAGCACTAATTGGTGCATTTACAAACCTTGAACTAGACACAGAGTGCACATTGGTGTATTAACAATCCCTTAGCTAGACATAAAGGTTCTCCAAGTCCCCACTAAAATCAGGAGCCCAGCTGGCTTCATCCAGTGGATCCCGCATCGAGACTGCAGGTGGAGCTGCCTGCCAGTCTGTCACAGTGTGTCCGCACTCCTCAGCCCTTGGGTGGTCAATGGGACCGGCGCTGTGGAGCAGGGGCAGTGTTCCTCGGGGAGGCTCAGGCAGCACAGGAGCCCATGGCGTTGGGGGTGGGGGGACACTCAGACATGGTGGGCTGCAGGTCCCGAGCCCTGCCCTGCAAGGAGGCAGCTAAGGCTGGCGATAAATCGAGCGCAGGGTCGGTGGGCCAGCACTGCTGGGGGACCTGGTGCACCCTCTGCAGCTGCTGGCTCGGGTGCTAAGCCCCTCACTGCCTGGGGCTGGCAGGGCCAGCCAGCCGCTCAGAGTGCAGGGCCCACCAAGCCTATGCCCACCCGGAACTCTAGCTGGCCGGCAAGCACCGTGTGGGGCCCTGGTTCCCGCCCATGCCTTTCCCTCCACACCTCCTTGCAAGCTGAGGGAGCGGGCTCTGGCTTCGGCCAGCCCAGAGAAGGGCTCCCAAGGTGCAGCGGCAGGCTGAAGGGTTCCTCAAGCGTGGCCAGAGTGGGCGCCAAGGCCAAGGAGGCACCCAGAGTGAGCGAGGGCTGCAAGGGCTGCCAGCACGCTGTAACCTCGCAATATCTCATGAAAACTCCTTCATTATCACGAGAACTGCATGGGGAAAACTGCCCCCATGATACAGTCACCTCCCACCAGGTCCTTCCCTCAACACATGGGGATTACAATACCAGATGAGGTTTGGGTGGGGACACAGAGCCAAACCATATCAGGAGCCATGCCTCACACCTCATACAGAATGAATTTCAGATGAATTAAGCACATAAGTGTTAAAGACTAACTGTGAAAGTACTAGAAGAAAATGTTGTAGATTAAAAAAATTATGAAGCCATAGAAAGATTGTTTAATTGAACCACAAGACAATAAACGTTTTCTTCATGCATTGTAAACCTAGTTAAGAGAACTGACAAATTGGGTAAAATATTTACTACCCACATCTCAGACAAAGAGCTAAATTCCTTACTAAGTAGAGTTTCTACAAATCAAAAATGAAAAAAAAAGCAAACAAGAGCAATCCCCTAACACACACACACACACACACGCAAAAATTTGAACTATTTTTGTTTTTTAAAGAATATGAACAGAAAGCTTACAGAAAATAAAGAGCAATTTGTCAATATCTGTTAAAATGACAACTGCGGGCTGAACATGGTAGCTCACGCCTGTAATCCCAGCACTTTGGGAGGGCGGGGTGGGTGGATCACCTGAGGTCAGGAGTTCAAGACCAACCTGACCGACATGGTGAAACTCTGTCTCTACTAAAAATATAAAAATTAGCCTGGTGTGGTGGTGCATGCTGGTAGCCTCAGCTACTTGGGAGGCTGAGGCAGGAGAATTGCTTGAACCCAGGAGGTGGATGCTGCAGTAAGCCGAGATTGTGTCACTGCACTCAAGCCTGGGTGACAGAGCGAGACTCTGCTTCAAAAATCAATCAATCAATCAATCTGCACAGACCCTTTGAAATGGCAATTCCACCTCTAGGATTTTAATCTACAAATATACTCTCAAATGTATCCAATGACTTATATACAAATTTATCACTGGAACAGCAAAATATTAGAAACAATGTAAATGTTTATCAGAAGGAGACTGATTATACAAATTGTGGTATAATCATAGAATGCTACTGGACCAATAAAGGATTAAAGTCTCTCGCTCGCTGTCTGCATCCTTTAGATCCTCACAGCCACTCTTCAACTTTTACTGTCCCAGCTTTATTTTTCTCCACAGCTCTTATCACCACCTGGCTTACTATATATATTTCATTGCTTCTTCAGTTTTTGTCTGTTTTTCCTGCACCTTTTCTACTAGAATGTCAGTTCCATAAGGCAGAGATTTAGCCTATTTTGTCTTCTGCTGTATCTTCACCACATGAGTGCCTGGCACATGGTAGGCATTGAGTAAATACTTGTCGAATAAATGAATAAAATAATGAATTAATATGGAAAGATCTTCAAAATCTATTTTAGAGTGAAGAATTCAAGATATATTAATATTCTATTCTCCATGTGAATAATTATATATGAAAAAATTACATACATACAGACCTGTGCACAGACACATACACACATGCATACACGTATATGCTTGCCTATGTAGAGATTTTTTGGGAGGATGTGCAGGAAGCTGGTCCAGTGATTGTCTCAGGGAGCAGGAGGGCAGAACTGCGTGGCTAGCTATCAGGAATAGATTTTTTCCACTTTGCCCTTATAGCTTTTGAATATTGTGCCACATACATGCATTATGCATTCAAAAACTTATTTTTTAAATTGCTGATTTAAAGAATGAACTGAGGAAAACTGAAGCTTCTGAAAGAGACAGAAAATTAATAGCCAGAGGTACAGGAGGCAAGTAAGGAGAGTTGAGTATTCCAGGGAGGTAGGAAAGGTCTCCTATGCCTCTGGCCTTGAAGAATTTAGTCTCATCCTTATGCCTGTGTCTCCTCTAACCCATCTTTGTCCCCACTTCTGGTCTTCCAGGGCACCACCTTCCCCATTCCTTGTAGGCACTTTACATCTTTGTGCGCTTGCATAAATGGTTTCATCTGTCAGAAGCATTTCCCTATCTTGTCTATTTGAAAAATCTATTTATTCTTGGTGAAGCCATCTCTTTTTTCATTCTGTGCTTCCCACAGTAATTTGTTCATATTTCTGTTTAGAACTGAATATCATTTGTTTACAAGTCTTTTTTTGTATAGATATTCTTTTATGATCCTGTTTTTATTTACATATATGTTTACACACCTGCAAGTTCCTTGAAGGTGGAGCTATCATTCATCTTAGTATGTCATTGCCTAGAACAGTAACTTGCATAGAGCAAGGTTGGCACATAGTAAGTATGCCCCCAAAATGTTTATTGAGTGAAGGACTGTAATTATTTTCTTCATGTGGTTTACATATTGACTTTAAAATTAGGAGCAATTTTCAATGGAAGATAAAGGGACTAGACCTCTTTTGAGCGGCCTTCAAAAATGTTAGTCATTAGTACACTAAAGTTATAGTAGAACACCCACCAATAAAATTGCCTTGGAAGAATTGAGCTTTGAAAAGTTGAAAAAATTGATTTTACAGAGATATGCAAATTCACCTGAAAGAGATCTGACCAATAAAACATGACCATAACCAGACTAAAATAATTAGCATATACAAAGAATGAATGTGTTCATCATAGCAGCATTAGTTGGCCTCCTTAGCAAACAGTTGGATGGCAAAGGTCCTGGGGAGAGCAATTCTGCTCTATGCACTTTGGCAGGGCTCTCCTTATTTATGGAGATGGATGCCTTAGGCTCTCTTAGCTGAGTCCAGTAAACACTGGAATCCTCTAATCAACCCCTCTTGTTCATTCTTCATATTTACCAAGTAAACTCCAGTTATGCTTTCATTCCCATGTAGGTCTGCCTTCTTGGTATATCAGGCAAATTGTCAATATTAATGTAACTGTGTCCCTGAGCCATCAATAATAGGCTCTTCAAATGGATAAAATCAAAAGTTCTGAAGCTGCAAGACTGAAGGTCAAACACCGGCTATAGTACATATACCAAGGAATACTTCCCCACTACAAACTGCCCTCACATCCCAAGTACAGCCCTAGGAGACAGTGAGCTTGTTTCTGGGGCCACCTCAGGACAGCCATCCTGATTGTATGCCATTTGACAAATATTTATACATAGAGCACCTGCTGTACTCCAGACACTGTGATGCAAAAAGAGGGAGGAGAGAAAAAGAGAGAAAGACTCTTTAAGGAGCCCAAATTATGTGGTTTGTCTAGATGAGTGATTCTGTCTTTTGCTGATTATGAAGCCCTAAAATTTTGATGAAATCAAAGCAAATCTTTTAGAGAAAAATGTACAGAAACCGTGGTGTTTGCATTTGGTGTATTTTATTGCCTAGAAAATTGATTTCTTTTATGTATAATCTAAAGATGGGCTCTGGAATCACACAGATGTGCTGAAATATTTGGCTTTATCATGTATTAGCTGTGTAACACAGGACAAGTTACTTAATCTCTCTATGTCTCACTGCTCTGATCAGTCCAAGAAAAGTAATACTAATGCTCCTCTCATAGGACTGTTACAGGGTTAAACATGGATATAGTTTGGATGTTTGTCCTCTCTAAATATCATGTTGAAACGTGATTCCCAATGTTGGAGGTGGAGCCTGGTGGGAGGGTATTGGATCTTGGGGTAGGATCCCTCATGAATGGCTTAGCATCTTTCCTAGTTATAAGTGAGTTCTTGCTCAGTTAAATCATGTGAGATCCACTTAAGAGTCTGAGACCTCCCCCTTCTCTCTCTTACTTCCACTCTCACCATGTGACATGCTGTATCTCCGTCACCTTCTGCCATGAGTAAGAGCTCCCTGAGGCCCCCACCAGAAACCCAGCATATGCTGGCACCATGCTTCCTGTACAGCTTGCAAAACCATGAGCCAATGAAACATTTTTTCTTTATAAATTACCCAGCCTCAGGTATTTCTTTATAGCAATGTAAGAATGAACTAATACACTATATATGCAGTGATTAGCATAGTGTCCTGCTTGTAGTAATCAAAAAATTACTGCTATAAATTATTTTATGCAAAATATTATCTTCAGTAATTTAAATTAAATTCAAGTGTGTCAATAAAAGGCAACCTTTACTTTGCTCAATAGTGAATTCCAGTGAAAAATTGCTTCTGATTTGAATCTATGTTTTAGATTAAAATCTAGATGTTACATCATCTATGTCATCCAGTTGTTTTTTTGTTTGCATGGCAAAAAGTACTGAACACATTGACTCATATAGGTCAAAACTCCAAGACTGAATTGAATTCATATCTCATCATAACCATTGTAAATCAATGGAGCCATCTTTGGTGAGGTACTCATTAAACATGAATCATCTGAGCACAAGTAACATTCAAAAGAATTCTGTGGTGTTTCAGGTGTTGAAGACATCTGCTTGCAGAGAAATGAATAAGACTTTCTCAATGGGCTTCAGACAATAGAAAGTCCTTCCTTCATGCTGGGAAGTTTATAACCCATCTCCATTAGGTAGGAACTAAAGAAATGATAGCTGAGCTATAAGAGTTGGTTCTTTTAGCAGCATACATAATGCTCTACGATCTTGAATCAAATTTATCTGAGTCTTATGACCAAAAACATCTATGATGTAACAAAACCATGAAAGAACTCCTAAACCGTTCTGATCAGTTACCTCTTTTCCCTCTGCCCCCATGAAGTTCAGTTACATACTTTACCATTTGTTCCTTGGAAAGTCAGTAAACTATGTGCAATAGAGAATAATTTTCTACTGTGATCTTTTTTCTAGACAAAATTTCTTGAAAAGGCTGGGGTCAGGACTGGGCTCTGATAAAGTTGATGACTTTCACAGCAGTAGACAAGACTTCTTTCAGAATTGCTTGCACAGCTCAATTCCTGTTGATGGTGAGAGCAACAAGTCACAATGTATGGAGTGTCTTCAGCAAAGCCAAAACCAGGTGTGTTACTGAGATTCTCAGGTGCTCAATCTGTGCCCAGAAAACCAAAACATTCCGTCTACAACATCTTCCTTGACAAAGACATGTTTTCACCATTTTGAAAATGGCAGTGGCGGCTGGGCGCAGTGGCTCACGCCTGTAATCTCAGCACTTCGGGAGGCCAAGGCAGGCGGATCACGAGGTCAGGAGTCTGAGACCAACCTGGCAAACATGGCAAAACCCCACCTCTACTAAAAATATAAAAATTAGCCAGGCGTGGTGGCAGGCGCCTGTAAACCCAGCTATTCTGGAGGCTGAGGCAGGAGAATTGCTTGAACCCAGGAGGCCAAGGTTGCAGTGAGCCGAGATTGTGCCATTGCACTCCAGCCTGGGCGACAAGAACAAGACTCTGTCTAAAAAAAAAAAAAAGAAGAAAGAAAATGGCAGTGGCTTGTCAAGTTTCCAAAAGGAAATCAGAACAATTGGAATACTTCTTCAGTGGCACCAGTGCACAAATAAAAGGTGACAATCAAGAGCTGGTTAAAATGAGAGGCATCGCAGTTTTGCCCAGCTTATGCCTGTTGAAGTAAAGCAGTTTAGGAGCCAGTTTAGGGATCTGTTTCCAAATATTAGAAGAAAGATCAGTTATGCAAAAAGAGGTTATGCCTTTAAAATTGGCATGGCTTCAGTTTTCTTCTTTTGCGTCAAGCCACAAACCAATTCAAATATTTCCAGGGCATGTGGTTTCATTAAATTTTCTCCAATTTTTTTTTTTTTTTTTTTTTTTGCTTGTTAGAAAAATACTGACATTTTAAGTTGGCCCCAAGACAAGTTGGGACAAGTTTAATTTTGTTAAAGTTGCAGCCTTTTATAATACAATGTTTTCTTATGAAATGATTATTGTAAGTCCAGGTATTTTCTTTTATTATTTATTTATTTATTTATTTATTATTATTTTTTTGAGACACAGTCTCGCTCTGTCGCCCAGGCTCCAGTGCAGTGGCGTGATCTCAGCTCACTGCAACCTCTGCCTCCTGGGTTCAAGCAATTCTCCTGCCTCAGCCTCTCGAGTAGCTGGGACTACAGGCACACGCCACCATGCCCAGCTAATTTTTGCATTTTTAGTAGAGATGGGGTTTCACCACATTTGCCAGGCTGGTCTTGAACTCCTGACCTCGGGTGATCCGCCTGCCTCAGCCTTCCAAAGTGCTGGGATTACAGGCGTAAACCACCGCGCCTGGCCAGGTCTTTTCTTTTAAACATTACTTTGAATCCTATATTTTAAACATACAAAAGTACGGAAGATAATATAAGTTTCAAACATACAAAAGTACAAAGATAATATAAGTTTACGTACTCGCCCTATTCAAATTGAACAAATGTTAACATTTTACATTTATCTTAGAGCTTTCTTTTTAAAGAAATAAACATTATAAACAATAGAAACATTACAGCTCCTATAGCTTTTTCTCTCCATCTGTCCTAAGAAGCAACTAATAAACTGAATTTTGTGTGTTTGTGTTATTACAAAAATATGTATCTGTCAACAATATACATATTGTTTGCACATTTTAGAAATTTATATGAATGGTATCATACTTTCCATATGCACTTGAAACTAGTTTTTAAACATGTTTCTGAGATGCTATAACATGTTCTATTTTAAAAAACTGTATATATCCATTCTAAAACTAAAAGTTGAAAATTCGTGCTACATTTTTTTTTTTTTTTTTTTTTGAGATGGAGTCTCACTCTTTCACCCAGGCTGGAGTGCAGTGGCATGATCACGGTTCACGGCAACCTCCACCTCCCAGGCTCAAGTGATCCTCCTGCTTCAGCCTCCCGAGTGGCTGGGACTACAGGGGTGCACCATCACTCCTGCCTAATTTTTTATCTTTTTGTAGAGATGGGGTTTTGCCATGATGCCCAGGCTAGTCTTGAACTCCTGGGTTCAAGCAATTCTCCCACTTTGGGCTTCCAAAGTGCTAGGATTACAAGCATGAGCCACTGTGCCTGGCCACAATAAACATTTATGTCCATGTGTCCTTGTGTATATATCAGGATTTCTCTAGGGTAGACATCTAAGTATGCAGTTGCTGAGTTGTTGGAAAATTATACCTTCAGCTTAAGTATTGCCAAAAGGTTTCCAAAATAGTTGAATCAATTTATACTCAGTGCTGAGTTTTCCCTCCATTTGCCCAGCATCACTTGGCATTATCAGACATTAACTTCGGATAATACAATAGGTATAAAAGGGTACTTTTTGTTTTATTTTGACATTTTTTGTGTGTATTTTCCTGTATTTATCGGCCACTCAGTTTCTTCTCCTATGAATGGACTATTCATATTCTTAGGTCATTTTTTTTTTTTTTTTAAGAGTCAGGGTCTTACTCTGTCACTCAGGCTGGAGTGCAGTGGTGCAATCATAGCTCATCACTGTAGCCTTCAACTCCCTGGCTCAAGCGATCCTCCTGCCTCAGCCTCCCAAGTAGCTGGGACTACAGGCATGTGCTACACTACCCAACTAATTTTTAAAATTGTTATTTTTGGGAATGAGGTCTTGCTATGTTGCCCAAGCTGGTCTCAAACTCCTGGCCTCAAGCAATTCTCCCTCAGCCACCAGAGTCACTGGGATTACAAGTGTGATTAGACCATTTTTAAAACATGGTTGCTTTTTTCCCTCAATGATTTGTTACAGTTCTTTCAATATTAATCATTCTCTTTATATTATATGTCAGGCAAATTTCTACTTTCAACATGTGACTTGTCTTTTTACTTTGTTTGTTGTCAACTTTTTCTTTAAGTCAAGGTCTTGTTGTGTCACCCAGGTGTGAGTGCAGTGGTGTGATCTTGGCTCACTGCACCCTCAAACTCCTAGGCTCGAGCAATCCTCCCAAGAAGCTGGAACTACAGGCGCACACCACCACCTAATTTCTCTCTCTCTCTCTTTTTTTTTTTTTGTAGAAACAGGGTCTTGCTATGCTGACCAAGCTGGTCTTGAACTCCTGGCCTCAACAATTCTCCTACCTCGGCCTCCCAAAGTGTTGGGATTACAGGCGTTAGCCACCACTGCCCTGCCTATTGTCACTTTTAAAAATGTAGTCAGGGCCAGGTGTGGTGGCTCACGCCTATAATCCAAGCACTTTGGGAGGCTGCAGTGGGCGGGTCACTTGAGGTCAGGAGTTGAAGACCAGCCTGGCCAATATGGTGAAACCATCTCTACTAAAAATACAAAAATTAGCTGGGCATGGTGGTGTACACCTGTAGTCCCAGCTACTCAGGAGGTTGAGGTATGAGAATCGCTTGAACTCGGGAGGTGGACGTTGCGGTGAGCCAAAATCACACCACTGCACTCCAGCCTGGGTGATAAAGTAAGACTCTGTCTCAAAAAAAAACAAAAACAAAAACAAAAAACAAACAAAAAAAGTAGTCAAATTGTTCAGTCTTGGCTTTGATGCCTTAAGACATTTCCCCTTTTTCTAGTATCATAAGGAACTCTTATTTTCTTCTTTGGCTGTATACTTACAGGTGGAATATGATCTTTTAGCTTTGTTGAAATCTGATTTTGTTGGCAAGAATCTTTCTGTATTAAAAATGCTATGGCTTTCGTGTCTCAGTATGTTCAGTGGTTATGTCAAAAGTTAAATAAGGGAGGCTGAGGCAAGAGGATCACTTGAAGCCAGGAGTTTGAGACCAGACTGGGCAGCACAGCTAGAACTTGTCTCCATTAATAATAATAATAATAATAATAATAATAATAAAAATTAGCTGGGCATGGTGGTATGCACCTGTGGTCCTAGCTACTTGGGAGGCTGAGGCAGGACTGGTTTAGCCCAGGAGTTTGAGGCTGCAGTGGGCAATGACCATGCTACTGCACTCCAGCCTGGGTGATAGAGCAAAACCCTGTTTCTTTTTCTTTTTTTTTTTTAAAAAAAGCAAACTCAAAGGATACATTTCATTTAATGCCCCCAATAATCTGTGAGGTAAATATTGTGGCAGAGAAATTAGGTAATTTCCCCAAGGTCATGTAACTTAGAAGTGCCTGAAGTCAATGTGAACTGCTTTAGACCACCATAATCCTACCTGCCTTTGTAGAACCTTCTTTTCTTTGATATTTTCCAACTTAAGCTACACTTGATGTAAACAAAGGTAGATGCCCATTATTTTAAGAGCAGCATATGTTAAATTCCTAACAACAGACAGATAACATGATATCAAAATTGTATGCTCCTTCTCAGCCTCTGTATCTATTAGTAGTCTATTAAGTCATAAATTGACAATGAAAATAACTTTCTTTGTAAAACAAATAGGAAGACACTGAAGGGGAAACTAAGCTTTTTCTTTCCTTACTTGATTTGTAGACCTTTCTAAATCTATCCATAGAACTCAGATTAAGTTGAATGCCTAATGTTTATCGGGAGTTACTGGTGCTGGGAATACAGCTGTAAAGGCAATAGGCAAGATGTCTGTTTCGGTATGTTTATATTCTAGAGTGGGAAAGGCTGCCAATAAACATATGAATAATTTCTAGTGGTGACTAGTATTATAAATACTATAAAATGGCAATAAAATAGTGATTGAGGTTTAGGGTGGAGAATTTGGCTTTTTTAGATTGGGTGATCAGGGAAGACTTTTTTTGGGGAGGTGACAGTTAAACTGAGACCTCAATGATAGGTATAGCTAGATCTGGGGGCAAATGCTTCTAAGCAGTACAGAAGCACCAAGGCAGGAATGAGCTTTGAATATTTTAGGAACAGACAAAAAGCTGAGTTTAATGAAAAGGGGGCGAGTCATCAGAATCAACATTAAACGTGAAAGCAGGAACCAGATCATACAGGGTCTTAAAGGCCAACGAAAGGAATTTGGATTTTAAGTGAAATAGGGACTTATAGAGGGCTGAGAACAAGGGAGTCACATGGTCTGATTACATTTTGAGAAGAACATTCTGGTTGTTGTGAGGATTGAATATATTTTGGAATGGGAACTGACAGAACGGTGAATTGGATTTATGGGGTAAGGAAGACGATGAATCAAAGAAGTCTTGTAGGTTTTTGCTTGAACAGTTGGATGGATGGTGAGACCATTTACCAAGATGGGAAAGAAATGAAAGAGAAATAAGGTGGGGGCAGATGGAGAAATGGATGGAAGTTTTTTTGGGTCATGTTCATTTTGAGAAGACATCCATATGAAGATATTTTGATGGTTAATATGGAATGTCAACTTGACTGGATTGAAGGATGCAAAGTATCGCTCCTGGGTGTGTCTGTGATGGTGCTGCCAAAGGAGATTAACATTTGAGTCAGTGGACTGGGAGAGGCAGGCTGCATCTTGAGCTGGGTGGGCACCATCTAGTCAGCTGCTGCTAGAATAAAGCAAGCAGGAGAAGATGGAAGAGCAGACTTGCTGGGTCTTCCAGCCTTCATCTCTCTCACGTCCTGGATGCTTCCTGCCCTTGAACATCGGACTCCAAGTTCTTCAGCTTTTGGACTCTTAGAATTATACCAGTGATTTGCCAGGGGCTCTCGAGCCTTTGGCCACAGACTGAAGGCTGCACTGTTGGCTTCCCTACTTTTGAGGTTTGGGGACTCAGACTGTCTTCCCTGCACCTCAGCTTGCAGATGGCCTATTGTCATCTTTGACATTTGCAGATGTCAAATTGGCAAATGGGATATGAGAGTGACTCCTAAAGCCATGGTATTCCATGGAATCACGTAGGGATAAAGTGTTGCATGAGAAGAAAAGAGGGTCAGTGATTAACTACTGAGAAGACTTTAGTTTTCACAGATTAAGCAGATGGGGAGGAGTGGGTAAAGGAGGCTGAGAAGGAGCATTCAATGAAGTTGGAGGACAAAAGAAAACTTTTTTGGTGATTTTTAAAAAAGTTATAAGAAGAAAGATTTTAAAAATGAGGGAATCATTTGTGCTGAATAATACAGAAAGGTTAGGTAGGATAAAAAAAGATATGAAGCTTATCGATAATTTTGACAGGAGTGGTGAATAATAAGTGGAGTGGTGAGGACTAATGACCATTTGGATATTATTATGGGAAGAATGGTAAGGGTGGAAATATCAACAGTGACTAAAGATAACCCTTCCAAAAATTTTGACAGTGAATTATAACATTGACCAGATTAGATTCTGGAGTCAAGGGAAGTTTATTTCTTTAAGGGGGCATAGTAAGTAGATAATGGCCTCCAACAACTTCCAGACCATAATCGCTGGAACTTCTGAATGCATTAAGCTACATGGCAAAGGGAAATTAAGGTTGAAGATAGAATTATTGTTGCTAGTCACCTGACCTTAAAATAAGGAGATTATCTTGGATTATTCAGGTGGTCCCAATGATCCTTACAAGTAGAACATAGAGGCAAAAGAGAGAATCCTAGGGAGACGTGTCTATGGAAGTAAGGCAGAGAGATGCACCATTATTTGCTTTGAGAGAAGAGGACCACCAGCCAGGAATGTGGGTGGCCTCTAGAGGGTGGAAAGGGCAAGAAGCATGGATTGTTCTCAAGAACTTGCACAAGGGAACGCAGCCTTGCCAGCTTCTTGGTTTTAGCCCAGTGGGATCCAGGTAGCACTTCTATCCTACAGAACTGTAAGATGATAAAGGTGGGTTTTTTCATTTAAAGATGCTAAGTCTGTGGAACTTTGTTATGACAACAAAGATAAAACTAATAAAGAGGGAATTACTAGAGCTCATTTGTATGCTGAAGGGAATGATTTAATAGAGAAGAAACTGATGATGCGTGATAGTATAATTGTAGAAGCAAAACCCTCAAAAGGGGAAAGACACAGGTGGCAGGACAACCTTTAAGAGGAGCAGATAATTTCATTTAATTAAGAAGGCAGAGAGTAGATCTAGATGCAGGAAGATGGGTAAAGCTGTCTTGGGAAGATAAGCCCTACTCCAAGTGGTGCTATTTTACAGTCAGTGAAGTGTGAAGGCAAGCTCATCAACTGAGAGTGAGGTTGGTATAAGGAGGTATTGGAGGCTTAAAAGACTGATATAAACTCGTCATTTTGGAGTACAGGAAAGCAAGCTTACTAGGATTGCCAGATAGTATGGACTGCCTAGTTAAGACTGTGGACATGCATTAAAGTAGGGTTAGGAAGCATGCCATAGTGTTTTTAACTCTTTCTTTAGCTGAGCAGGTACACACAGAAGAGGCTAATAATTATAAACTTTAGAACTAAAGCCGAGTAAGGAAGTTAGGACATGGAAAGGAAGGATAATGAAAAATTAGTAGGATCAATAGATCAAAAAATGGTTGAAGTGGGGGTATGAGAGGAAGTGTGCTGAAGGGTTAGGTGGTAGTGGTTGAAAAATGGAATGTTCAGAACTGAGATTTTGAATATGTACTTACTGATAATGACAAAGTCAAGAGACATCTAGCTGAAGAGGGGGGAAAGAGGAAAAATGTTATTTAGAGTGAGGAGGTCAAGTATCTGAGATGCCAGGAGACTGGATAAATTATCTTTGTAGATGTTATCACTAAGAACTGGACATAAAGAGGAGTGGGGAGAAAGAAGATCAGCTAGGAGTCAAAGTCCTCAGTAAGTAAGAGTGACTTGGAAGTAGGCTGACAACAGCAACAATGAGTTCCTCCTTGTAGAGAGTAGTATAGTCTGATGGCACTAAAGCCAGTCTGTGGGAAATTCTTCCAATCATGAGACAGGTAAAATAAGCAGAGAATTAGGTTTTCATTGGCATTTGATATACTTTCCTATCGGGAATAGATATTCTTTCCTATCAGGAATATATGATATCATGCTGAGTATAAAATTATGAATGGCCTATATATTATTTTCCTTTTTGAAGTAGATTTTTTTTGATGTACAATTTATAAGAGTTCTTGTGTTTGTGATGCATAAACCTATATGCTTGTACTACAAATAGTGGATACATCTGCATGTAAAGACATGTACTTTATGCATCAATAAGTAATAAAATCAATAATAAAATGCATACAAAATGGCATAGAAATATGTCAGAGAGTAAATGAATAGGGATTTTTCCTGGATTTTTGTGATATTTATGGCATTTTTCAATTTGTTAAAATTTGTAATTTAAAAAAATTTCTCACTTATTCTAAATATTTATTTTCTTACGGATTCTTTTTCTTATGGCAAGTCCACCAAATTATGTAAGCTTCAGGCACCATAAAATCTAGGTCTTCCCTGGATAGGCCAAAAATCTGGTCTAAGATTATCTACAGGCAATTGAAAAGAGAATATTCACTAGCTAAATGAAAAACAGTTTTACTATATGGTTAAAAATACAGTTGCAAAAGAGAACCACATCTATTCTTAATATGGATGTCAGAAAATTTTTTCTAGGTTTTTGATAATAGGAATATATGTAATATAATGGGCCACACCTTCAAAAAAAAGCCTATAGAAAATAAAACAAAATTTTAGAGCTCTTTCTTATAGTGTCAAACAATATGGGCTTATGATGTAACTCACTGAGGATAGAAATAAGATGTAGACGTCTCTGCTGATCTGGACTTATGGAGTAGATTGCAAAGTATCTGGAAATCTGCAAAACAGATGAATTGGACTTCCTATTAAATATAACAAGTTGAGGCCGGGCCTGGTGGCTCACGCTTGTAATCCCAGCACTTTGGGAGGCCGAGGCGGGCGGATCACGAGGTCAGGAGATTGAGACCACGGTGAAACCCCGTCTCTACTAAAAATACAAAAAAAAAAATTAGCCAGGCGTGGTGGCGGGTGCCTGTAGTCCCAGTTACTTGGAGAGTCTGAGGCAGGAGAATGGTGTGAACCTGGGAGGCGGAGCTTGCAGTGAGCCGAGATCGCACCACTGCACTCCAGCCTGGGTGACAGAGCAAGACTCCGCCTCAAAAAATAAAAAAAAATATATATAACAGGTTGAACACACATGTTTATCTTTACTTCCTCAAGTAACTTAACTAAAACCAAAGTAAAATGATAAACCAGTAACAACAAAGAGGATGAACGGTAAGAACAAAATTTTGGAAGATGAAAGATAGAAAGCAGATAGACTTTAGCAGAGCAGAGACAGGTAAATTCTAACAACCTGCAAGAGACAAAGCCAATAAGAAGTAATCTTTTTTTGTCCTGCAGATCCCTGAAGAAAGGTTCAGAAATTGGAGGCAGCAGCATATACCTCTGAAACAGAGTGAAGGATGGGGATGAAAACAGAAGGATTAGTTGAAAATCTACATAAGGAACAGTTAGATTCTCAAATCCCTTCTGCAGGGCTCTGTAGCAAGGAGGCTATCTCTCCTGATCCTGGCAGAGGACTGGAAGTTTTCACATTGCACAGATGTTGAATTACAAATGCACTGAAATTGGGTACGTCAGATATGGTAAGTATAGGGATTAAGTGAAAACCTGCGTATTGAGTAATGAGACTCCTCCAGTCTTCTTTCTCTACTTGGCACCTGAAAAAATTGGCAACTGACAACACAAGCAGAAATAGTTTTACTCAAGGAAAATTATTGGGCCAAAAGGGAAGCTCCATAGATGCTGAATTTGACACACGCCTCCAGAAAACGTCTGGGGCCAAACACCGGCTCCCTAAATGAGGCCCATCAGTCCAACAAGGTCTTCCTTTTCACATAAGAGCTTTCAATCAGCTTTGCAGTGCTTCAATCTTAAATATGAATAAACAGCAGACTGATGAGGAAGTGCACTAACATGAAAGATGAAGATTAAAACAAACAAAAAAAGTAGGCAATTTGCTTAGAGAGAGGAAAAAATGCTCAATATGTATCATAACGAGATGCTACAGAAAAAAATATTTAGAGAACAAGAAAGAGATATTAGAAATAGTGTCAGAAACAGAAAATTCTATAGAAGAACTGGCATATAAAGTGAAGGAAATTTCACTAAAAGTAGAATAACATGCCAAGGAAATGAAAAATAAAAGAGAAAAGATAAAAAATGTGTTAGAGAACTTCTAGCATTCCAACACGTACTTAACAGGAATTCCAGAAGGCGAGAACAGAGAAAGTAGAAGGAAAGTCTTGTAAAAGAAAGAGAATAGGCCTGGCACGGTGGCTCACGCCTGTAATCCCAGCATTTCGGGAGGCTGAGGCAGGTGGATCATGAGGTCAGGAGTTCAAGACCAGCCTGACCAACATGGTGAAACTCTGTCTCTACTAAAAATACAAAAACTAGCCAGGTGTGTGCGCCTGTAATCCCAGCTACTCAGGAGGCTGAGGCAGGAGAATCGCTTGAACCCAAAAGGTAAAGGCTGCTGTGAGCCTAGATCAGGCCACTGCACTTCGGCCTGGGCGACAGAGCGAGACTCCATGTCAAAGAAAAAGAAAGAGGATAAGAAAATTTCCCAACTGGAGGGCAGACAGCTGATTAAAAGGGTCCACTGACTGCATAACATAATAATGATAAAAGACCAAATCAGAGCATATCTTCAAGATATTTCAGAGGATCTAAGTAAGAAGATCCAAAAATTTTGAGACAGAAAATACAATGCAATCAGAATGCCACTGGTCTTCTAAACAGCAACTCTGGAAACTAGATGATAATAAAGCAATGCCTTCAAAATTATGAAGGAAAATGATTTCTAACCTAGAGTTCTATGCTCCACCAAACTATTAATCAAGTGTGAAGATAAATTTAAAACATTTTCCAATATGTAAGGTCTCTAAGAAGGAGTTATACTATCTTCAGAATATACTGAGGATATACCCTACTAAAATGAAGGGGAGAAACAAAAAGAGAAAAGTATGCAATTCAGGAAACAAGAAGTCTACAGAGAAAATGATTCTCAAGATGTTAGAGGAGCATAATCCCAGGATGACCACAAGCAACGAGCCTTAAAATCAATCCAGATTAAGCCAGGTGCGGTGGCTCACACCTGTAATCCCAGCACTTTGGGAGGCCAAAGCAGGCGGGTTGCCTGAACTCAGAAGTTCGAGACCAGTCTGGGCAACATGGTGAAACCCCATCTCTACTAAAATACAAAAAATTAGCCAGGTGTGGTGGCGTGTGCCTGTATTCCCAGCTACTCTGGAGGCTGACGCAGGAGAATTGCTTGAACCCAGGAGGTGGAGGTTGCAGTGAGCCAAGACTGTGCCACTGCACTATAGCCTCACCAACAGAGCGAGACTCCATCTTCAAACAAACAAACAAAATCAATCCATATTAAAGCAGGGGATGGAGGGCTCCAGAAGAGATGTTTCCAAAAAGAGAATAGAACTGATAGCTTACCCAATGTGATTAACTTCACTGAGAGGAGGAAAATTTGAGTATATACTCCTGACTGGTATATAAAAAAAAAGCCGATGATTAAAGAAAAAATAAGAGGCAAGTTTTAACTGCAGAAAAATGGTAAAGACAAAAGGTATAGTTGTGCAACAAGGAAAAACAGTCGTATAAAAAAGAAATGCAGTCATAGTACACCACATGACTCAGCTATGAACAGTATTTGTATAGTCATAATACTATAAACATTGAATGTTTATTCAATAAAAATCATGATATATAGTGGGTGTGTAGGAGTATGAAAAGTATATGTGTGGCAGGGCACGGTGGCTCATGCCTGTAATCCCAGCACTTTGGGAGGCCGAGGCAGGTGGATCATGAGGTCGGGAGATTGAGACCATCCTGGTTAACACAGTGAAACCCCGTCTCTACTAAAAATGCCAAAAAAAAAAAAAAAATTAGCCGAGAATGGTGGCGGGCGCCTGTAGTCCCAGCTACTCAGGAGGCTGAGGCAGGAGAATGGCGTGAACCTGGGAGGCGGAGCTTGCTGTGAGCCAAGATCACGCCACTGCACTCCAGCCCGGGCGACAGAGCAAGACTCCATCTCAAAAAAAAAGAAAAGAAAAGAAAAGTATATGTGTTATTAGTGTATTAGAGCTAAATCCTCTTCTATATCTACAAATGGAAAAATCAAGATGTATAATAGCAGATATGTACATAAAAACTAAATATGAAGATCTCTATTAATGGAAACAGTTAAAAAGTTCAAAGTTTTGGGTAGGGTTTTCAGAGTGGATAAGGTAGAGAGGGGATTGCTGTTTTTTGTTATAATCCTTGTAGAACTAAAGTATGTAATTTTTTTAATACTATGCACATATAAGATTTTGATGTTAGAGGATGAATTGCATATGTTCCAGAAACATCTGCATTGAAGGCAAAATGGCTACTTCCCAATATACTAGCTGTCCATACATATAATAATACACTTCCTCAAAATCATTATGACTAACATCTAGAATAGGTTTCACTCTGACATATTAAAACGAATCTGTTTTGTCAGCATTATCATCATATTTCATTTTATTATTAAGGGCAAGCGAGTCGCTAAAAATTGGTTATTTTAGGCTAACTCAGAGGTGCTCAACTGGGGAAGAATTTTATCCCAGGGACCATGTGGCAATGTCACAATACAGGTGGGGGTTTCTTATTGGTATCTAATAGGTAGAAGCCAATGATGCTGCTAAACAACCTACAATGGGCAGGACAGCAAAGAATTATCCAGCCGCAAATGTCAACAGTGCTGAGGTTGAGAAACCAAGCTCCAAGTCTTTGAGGATTATTTCATCAGAACGCTATACATAAAGATTGATGATATGCAAACATCTTGCAATTTAGGACTGACTCAGCTAAATACCTCAGTGCAATGTTGGAAGCAGTCTGGCTGTGAAATATATCTTCGGGAATATTGAGAATGGTAAAGACAAAAGGTATAATAAATGATAATAACAAAACACAGAGCTTTGTACCTCAATAATCTCTTTCATCCATGGTTCCTAGGGCACTTTATAGACTAATAATACCTACTCTGGTACTCACATACCACCTTTTATCTGAGGACTGCAGGCACTTTCACAACACTCTCACAGTGTAGGAAGTATTATTATCCCCATTTTATATGTAAGTAAACAGAGGCACAAAAGTTAAGCAACTTGTCCAAAGCCACACAAGTCAGTAGCAGCCAAAATTCCTGACTCAGAACCTATTAATACTAAGAGAACTGGTCTAAGCCACGCAGTGATAAATTTATGTGGCGTGCTATCCCAGTTCATTCAAAGTCTATCGTTTTTAGGTTGATATTGTATATTCAATACCCTATCCGTTTTAATTTCCTCTTCTCCCATACACTTCTTAGAGACCAAGGACTTTAAGTCCCTAGAAGGGACTATGTTTACTGAATGCCTTCCTCTAATCAAGCACATTTTATGTTCAGTGTCAGTTCTTAAGACAGCTTAAATATAATGTAATTGGGAGGCTGAGAGCAGGAGAATCGCTTGAACTCGGGAGGCGGAGGTTGCAGTGAGCTCAGATCCCGCCACTGCACTCCAGCCCGGCGACAGAGCGATACTCCGTCTCAAAAAAAAAAAAAAGTAATTTTTGCTGATTTTATAGTACAGAAAGCTGAGTACCAGATAATGTAAACACGCCCAAGATCTCTCAGCTAGCTGACTATACCCTCTTTCCACTATATCCTGCAGCCCTTCCAAGAGAAAAGTCCTCTGATAAGTTACAAAGCATATTAATGTGAATACGTTTAATGTTCCAGCCTCCCTTACTCTCCTTAAAATTCAGAAAACTAATGAATATGTAATTGAGAAATTTCAGGTGGCACACTGGGGTTGGTACTAGCTTAGGTAAACAGCCGCTCAGCCTTTTAGACCTATTCCCAAGAAAAGCTTTTAATTTTCTAAGGATTTTTCCAGAGCTCTCTCCATACGTTTCCCACAACAGCCAGACTAAAGACCAAAACTGTCTTTCCCCGAGAAATACAGAGCATGTGAATCACTTTCTTCTGTTCCCAGTTCTGTGGCAGGCAAACACTGATTGCTCACTCACCATGTGCTTGCTACCTGGGCAAAACAGGAATATTAAGTAGGAAGAAAGGTTTATGTTATTTATGTTATTTAGGGCTCTCCTGCTTTTTTACAAAATGGAGACCTGGCATTTGTAGCCTCCCACAATGATGTGCCCTGACATTACTTGGATATAGAAAGGTCAGTCTTAGGTGGGTCAGTGGCAGCCCACCCCGCTCTGATCCAGAAATTTTAGATGACTTGCATCCGAGGATAAGCCTCTGGCATGTTAATAATGAAAAAATAGAGACAATCACTGCCCCAGCTCATCTCAAATTAGCATCAGTGCAGCGTTAGTACTTTGGTAGGGAGCTTTGCTGCTAAATTCATTCTCTGTAAAGAGGAGATGCAGAGACAGGGTTAAGGGGAAAACTCCAAGACTGGAATCGCCAATACAATAAACTGTCGAACTGAGTTTTTTCTCCCGTAACCCTAAGATACTAGTAAGTCCTTCCTCTTAGCCAACCCCTTTCACCAGGACACCGCAGTTTTCTCAGAAGGAGGGTGCTGGGTTTGTTTCAGGTCTTTCTATTCTCCTGCCCGCTGCCCTAGTACATCTGAAAAGGGAGCAGCGACTAGGAAAAGAGACACGTGGGTATTTTCCCATCCTGTCTAGTAATTCCCTGAATCATCACAAGTTATCGCACTTTTCCCCTTAGCCAGCAGCGTTCGAGACTTTCTCTCAAATAATACGGTCTTGTACTTAAAAGGAAGAGTGGTGGGAGAAGAGAGAGGCGGAGAAGAGAGGCGGAGAAGACAAGCAAGAAGGGCGTGGAGTGCCGTTCCCGCCCCGGAGTCGGAGGCGCCGGGAGGCCGGACGCCGCGAGGCTGCTAGCCCAGGAATGTGCGGTCCAACCCGCCGGCCGCGGGCGGAGCGTGGCGGGCGCGGTGTGGTCGGCAGCGGGTGCGGAGCAGAGGACGGCGGGCGCGGAGCCGGCTGCAGCCACGGGCCGGACGCGACGCCGCGCACCTGAGCGCCGGGGGCGGGGCGTCAGCGGCCGCGACCCTTCCCACCGCGCGCCGCGCCCCTCGCGCGCAGCCTCGGCCTTTTCCGCTCGTGCTTCGGCGCCGCTCGGCTCCCTTCCCGCCCCTCGCTCCCTCCCTCCCTCCCTCCTGTCCTGGGATTGCCTGGAGCTCCGCACCGCGAGTTTGCCGCGGCACTTTCCGCGCGGCGGAAGAACGCGCGCCAGCTTCGGCACACCTGGGCGCCTGATCCTAGCCCCACGCCTCATCCCTTACAAGGTCCTCCGAGGTAAGGGGCTGCTCTGCCGCTCGCTCACACCCGGTCCTTTCCACGCTCGGCGGGACAGCTGGGTCCCCGCCTCCTCTGCAAACCGGCTAGGAGCTCCGCGCCTCGCCTTGGGAGTGGGGTTTTAACTGGCGGGGACTTAAGACCGGCGGTAGCCAGAGCGCGGAGCAGGCGATACGACGAGCCGACAGGTGGCGGGTCTGGCCCTGGTACCTCGACCGCCGCCGGCGCGGACCCTGGTGGGGATGGGGCGGGCGGGCCGACTTGGGGGTGGGGTCAGTCCTCTCTCCTCCCTTCTAGGGGCGGCGATCGTCGGGGTCCGTACTGTAGGTGCGTGGGAGAAACTTTGAAGGGTGGGGACCCGGCGGCTACTGGCCGGTAGGAACTAGTTAGTGGGCGCGTTCGAGGACTCCGAGGGGCGCAGCCTGGGGGCAGACCCTCGGGTCGGGCGGGGATCTTACGCTTCCCTTACCCGCCCCCTTTTGTCTTTCACCTCAGCCCCGCCGGCTGGTGGGGGAGCGGCCGCCGTCCCTCTCCTGGAGGTCGTCTCCTGGCATCCTCGGGGCCGCAGGAAGGAAGAGGAGGCAGCGGCGGGAGCCCTGGTGGGCGGCCTGAGGTGAGAGCCCGACCGGCCCCTTTGGGAATATGGCGACCGGTGGCTACCGGACCAGCAGCGGCCTCGGCGGCAGCACCACAGACTTCCTGGAGGAGTGGAAGGCGAAACGCGAGAAGATGCGCGCCAAGCAGAATCCCCCGGGCCCGGCCCCCCCAGGAGGGGGCAGCAGCGACGCCGCTGGGAAGCCCCCCGCGGGGGCTCTGGGCACTTCGGCGGCCGCCGCTGCCAACGAGCTCAACAACAACCTCCCGGGCGGCGCGCCGGCCGCACCTGCCGTCCCCGGTCCCGGGGGCGTGAACTGCGCGGTCGGCTCCGCCATGCTGACCCGGGCGGCCGCCGGCCCGCGGCGGTCGGAGGACGAGCCCCCAGCCGCCTCTGCCTCGGCTGCACCGCCGCCCAGGCGTGACGAGGAGGAGCCGGACGGCGTCCCGGAGAAGGGCAAGAGCTCGGGCCCCAGTGCCAGGAAGGGCAAGGGGCAGATCGAGAAGAGGAAGCTGCGGGAGAAGCGGCGCTCCACCGGCGTGGTTAACATCCCTGCCGCAGAGGTGAGCCGGGCGGGGGCAGCAGCCGGGCCGGGCCGGGGCGGGCAGCTGCCTCCCGGTGTCTTCCTCTTGGGAGCTACCCGGGGCCCAGAGTTTTCCTCCCCTGGTTCGTACTTGTCCCTTCACCGAGTTAGGCAGGCAGGGGGTGATGGAGTTTTACTCTGAACAAATGCTTCCTGGGAAGTTCCCCAAACTCAGTAGGACACGTGCTTTTCAGGCTTCCTGGCCAGGTCTCAGATCCAGGATCCTTTTTTACCATGGTAGAAAGACAACTTGTGGCTCCAGGACTTGCCCACCTGGACTTGGCTGTTTATGCTTGATCAGTTAGAAAAATTGATTAATGGTGGTGACGACATTCTCTAGGGTCTCACATGCCCATGTGAAGTTACCAGTTTATTTCTCCTTTCTTACCAATGTTTAATAGCATCTGTAAAGAAAATGTGGCCTTAGCAATATCCAACACAGCTTTATCTTCCAGTGAGCTCAAAATGAGTATATCCAAATGAATACATGCACTATTTTATATGTAAATCAACTGTTTAAAAGTTGTGCTCCTAAACACACACACAGTTTTTTTCTGAGTAATATTTAGGACAATAGGGATGATTTAGTAACCCACGATTCTGTTCGCTGAGACGATCTCTTTTTGAGTACTGTGTCTGAAACACATATGTGGTAGGGTTTTTTGTTTTGGGTTGTTTGCAGTTTTGAGCATTTTCAAAACGTTGCTACAGGTAGCAGCATCTTCCATTAGAGTAAATGGTAAAACATTTTCACTAAGTGTATAATCACACCTCCGTCTACCAGAAACAAGACAAAACAATCTCAAACAAGTTTTGGTTACTTTGATAGTAGCTCATGGATTTGAGGAAGTGGTTCAACTACCTTGTTTCACCTAAAATAGTTGCATCTTTTTCTCATTGACCCTTTAGCTTTCACTTTTTCTTCTCCTGGCTTTCTAATTTTACTCAACTTTGCCACCCAGTAAGTAACTATTACGAATTTACTAACTTTAATTGTGGTTAAAGTAAAAGCATTTGCAATAAGTTAGGGTGTATATTAAATATACTTAAATTTTTAGTATTATGATTTCCATGCCTGTTAAATCATATTGCGTCTTTGTAGGATGTATTTATATGAGCGTTTCAGAGATTTTTATCAGCCAGCAGAAC
Organism: Nomascus leucogenys; assembly: GCF_006542625.1. Lineage (NCBI taxonomy): Eukaryota > Metazoa > Chordata > Mammalia > Primates > Hylobatidae > Nomascus > Nomascus leucogenys. Next base: position 25,664,610 of record NC_044390.1, read on the forward strand.
TGTCCTCTGCGGTTTGCTACTTGCACAAAAGATCTGTTATTCATTAAATTGCTTTAGAAGGAATTCATAAGAGTGGTAATCAAATTTCCAGGTTTTTTTTTTTTTTTAGTTAAAAATATGAAGATTAAGGGGAAATTGAAGACAAGGCTTTGGAAAAGCTACATTCCTCAACTTGATTTTTAAAAGTAGCTGATAATCCAAATAAAAGAATTTGTCATTTTCAATCTTTTCCTCATTGTTCATCTGACAGGGGTCTTATTTTGGGAAATATCTTGGCAGATGTTAAACTTCACTTTTTTTCTGGCTGCATGTGCTAAAATTATTTTTCAAGTGCTTTCTTATTTTTTTTTTTTAAACAAGGGTAATGTTTACTGGGGGAAGTAAGTAGAGTGTATCTTGTGAGATCCTAAGAAACATCTTTTGTTAATACCCCTGCTTTGAGTAAGAGAACATAGTGCTGAGAATGTAGATGACTTCCCACTACAATGGAGTCTAATACTCTGGAATGTTTTTCGTTTGGGTGTTGGCAACTCCTAAATTTAATCTTCCTTAAAAACAAACAAACCAAGGGTACCTTTTTTTTTTGTCTGTGGAATTTGAACCTATTTATTGAATAGGGAATTGAGGACTGCTTTCTTTTAGTGGTAACTATGGCTCTGTCCGTTTCAAGCTGCAGGACCCAACAAAACAGTAATGTTTTACTACAGTATCTAATTAACAGACATACTTCTTGAGCGCCTCCTCCTCATATTTTCATATTTTTCAAAACAACTTATGTATTTCAGATTATCTTAATAGTGGTAAAATATATAATGCAAAACTTTGAAGCTGAGCCATTTTCATGTCTTTATATTGTTGCTTTTTTTAGAATTGTATGCCATTTCTCCTAGTAGTTTCAACATTGAGAATACCAGTTGCTGTGGAGTTTCTTGTGTAATATTTAATTTAGCACCCCTGTTTTAAAAAGTCATACATATTTTGCAAATTTTTTGGGTATGAAAATATGTAAAAATGAAAATGACCAATCTCTCTATATTCAAAAGTAGTCTTTATTTTATCTAATGTTGAGTAAGACTCTTATTTTCAGACATGATTCCCAACCAAGTTTGTATTAGTAGATTAACATGTAGTTCGTATGTAGAGATCTTGTTTTAATGGTGGATAAACATTAAGTTCCTTCAAGGAAGTACTTATGAAACATCTGTGTGATACATTTATTGTGACTTTCATTACCTCACTTTACTAGTTATAGAGTGTATATATAATACTGTTATAAAGGTACCTGACAACAGCTAAAGATACCAGAATTGACTAGAAGATACTTACAGGCAAGGAACCAGGTCAAAAACTGAAACTAACTATTTGGGAGGTAGGAAACTGGGTGGTTACTGCATGTGATGGCTAAGGTTGAACTATCCAGAGCTTCTTTAATGAGATAAAATTTACTAAGAGATTTAAGAAAAAAGTACTTTTTTCTAAATTTTTACATTTTCTATTTTTTGGTAGTGATTCACCTGAATTGGATAATTTGGACGTGGCATACTTCTTGCCAGTAATTTTTGTGTGTGTTTATCAGATCAGTCAAATGTTTATTACATACCTGTTAAAGACACTATCCTTAAGCAGTGGAGAAAACAAGAACACAGCAGTGTATATTCTCAAGGAGCAAGGCTATAATCTAGGAAGAAGGATAAGGCATAATTACATGAAAAAATTTAAGTACTGAGTTAACAGTTTAAAAGCCATCTTAATGAAGCATGTAACTATTTATTGGAAATAGTGTGTGTTTAGAAGGGGGAGATGATTGGGCTAGGAGAAGCTATTGAGGATGAGAATCTTGACCTGAGTCTTAAACTTTTCAGTACCTGTATATTTTTACATATATTCTCACATATGTATATGTATACATAATTGTATAGTATATTAAGTATCATCATGCAGTGGTTCTTAATTTGAGCAGCACATTGATAGCATGTTAGGATCTTTAAAAAAATGTTTGCTCATGCTAATTCAATTCCGTGCCCTCTTTGTTCCTTCACCCCACCCTCTAATATTGAATGGGTCTGGGATGGATCCCAGGCATTAATATTTTTATAAGTTCCCCATTTGATTCAGATGTGAGTCAGTGATAACAACTGTTGGGCTGCAGTCTGGGTATAGAAATGAATAGGACATAAGCCTTGCCCACGAGGTTCTCTCAGGTAATATAAGGAAATGTGAAAAGTAGAGTAGTAAGTATAGCTTAGTGCCTGAGCAGGGTACCTAACCCAGGGAGGAGGAGTGACAGTTGAAGAAAGCTTCCTAGACAGTTAGATACTTGTTTTCAGGGTGTTTGTGAAGTTGCTGCCATAGAGTAGGGTTGTGTGAACGGGTTAATGGAGATGGTTGCCATAGAAAATGTAATCTTTGAATAGGTAGAGGTGGCACTGAAGTTTTGATTTAAGTATAAAAGTTAACATATACAGTATTTAAAACTTCTGTTTTAAAATAGTGGTTGGCTAAAGTGGTTTAGCTTTAGTGGTTGGCTAAAGTGCTTTATGTACTGAAGTTCACAGCAATCTCGTGGTAGTTACACTGTTTATCCCTATTTCCAGAGGAGAAAATGAAGACTTAGAGCTTAAATGATTCAAGATTGCATAGAAAGTAACTGATAGAGCAATATTTTAAACATTTTTGTGTATTTTGTGTGTATGTATATATCTAGGGAAAGGGGAGTTTTTAAAAATTAACCTACTTTTCATTATTCAGCATATTTCCCTAGATTTTTACATAACTTTTTATTAAAGGTTATCTTAAGTAATTTAAACATCTGAATGAGGAAAACAGTAAAGGTATGGAATTGAATAGAATTTCAGGTCAAATTTGTGGACTCAGAGATTGCATCTGACCCTCTAACCTATAGAGTGGCAAAATTTTGAACACCAGGCTCTTGGCAAAATGTAAATTTATTTTTGGCTAGTGGTCAGAAAATGTGAATCTTTGATTTTACTTAAGTGATATATTGTTTTTCTATCAAGATGGGGTCATAACACCTACTCCATAGTTTGAACTCGTGTTGGTGAAAGGGAAGATAAAGGAGCATTTAACATATAGAAAGCACTTTTAAGTGAACACAGGTTAGGTCATAATTATTTAGTATATTTATTGAACATTATATAGGACAAGTTCCACTTAGTAAACTTTATAAATCCAGGTGGATTAAGAAATGCCTTTTGTTATTCCCATTATGCTCCAGACTGTCTACCTTTCTGTGTGATGAGTCAGGAGAGAAACTAATAATGACTCAGAGTTGGAGAAAATTTGATTTGTGAATGGGGTAGATATAGTGTAAACACTGAGACTATTTAGTGTAAAACCTGGGCTGATATTAGCCCAGCTTTCCTAAATGTTTGAGCTCACTGGTAAAGTAAATTGAAATTTTAATATTATCAGGATTTGTACTGAGTTGTCTGAGCTGGGATGCCATTTCTCATAAAAATAATAATTACGTAATTAAAGTAGATGACATTTATGGTGTGCTTATTAAGTACCAGGCACTGTTCTAAGCACTTGACATAACATTAGTGCATTTAATTCTCACCACAGTCCTATGGGAAAATGGGGAAGAGAAGGTATGTTACTTGCTTCAGGTCATATATGTAGTGAGAAGTAGATTAGAGATAGTCTGCCCTCACAGTCTTGTGCATGATAAACCATCTTACTACACTTCAGTGTATTACATACTGTATACCTAGTTTAAGATATACAAAGAATATTTTAGTGTTAAATTGTTAGTATATGACTATAGAATTTAAAAATAGCCCTATTTATAGAAGATGGATGAAGTGAGACTTTAATGGAAAATTTTGAGAACAAATGAATATATAAACACTGGCATTAAAATTCTTATTTAAAATCATTATCAAGCTAGTGGCCTGTTTATACTATTTTCTTTCTTTCTTTTTTTTTTTTTTTTTTTTTTTTTTGAGATGGAGTCTTGCTCTGTTGCCCAGGCTGGAGTACAGTGGCATGTGGTGTGATCTCAGCTCACTGCAACCTCCACCTCCCGGGTTCAAGCAATTCTCCTGCCTCAGTCTCCCAAGTAGCTGGGACTGCAGGTGTGCACCACCATGCCCAGCTAATTTTTGTATTTTTAGTAGAGATGGGGTTTTGCCATGTTGGCCAGGCTGGTCTCAAACTTCTGGCCTCAAGTGATCTACCTGCCTCAGCCTCCCAAAGTGCTTGGATTACAGGCGGGAGCCACCACACCCAGCCTATGTATGCTATTTATTATTTCTGCATTTTTTTAAGCACCTATAATGTGTGCCAGAAAATAATTATGCCATTTAATAGCAAGGTTGATATAATGTTTTATAAGTATAAAATTATTGGCAAATATTAGGGTTTGACATTTTCTCAGTGCTTTTTTCCTTTTTTAAAAATTGAGATATAATTCACATACAATAAAATTTACCCTTTTAAAGTGTACAGTTCAGTGGTTTTTTAGTATTCACACAGTGTGCTCTTAAGTGCTTTTATATTTTCATCTTTATTTTTCATTATGTTCTTAGGACCTCTGGTCCCTGAGTTTTAGCTTTCCTTTCAGTAAAGTGATACGGTATTCAAATTATGAGAAGCCATTAACTTAAAATAATTTAATATCAGCCTTTCCCACTTTACAGAGAAAATGAAATTATGGTAGGATCTCCTCAATTTTAAGTTTCTTAAAACTTGGGCACCTACTACCATTTGTTTGCAGTGGAGTTTAGTATAATAGGTATTTATTAGGTTGGTGCAAAAGTAATCACAGTTTTTGCCATTGAAAGTAATGGCACCAGCCTAATAATTGGATTACTTTTGCAAAAACCTAACAATTTAACTGAGTGTAATACTTTCACCTTAATTGAATTTTTACATATCTTTCATGGAGATCTGCAAAGCTCTGTCATCTAAACATTTGGGAACATTGATTCAGAGTAAAAAAAAAAAGGAGTTTCCACTGCTTACCGCTTTAGTTACAGTACTAGAATCAGTGTCCTAAAAGATTTTTCTGGGGGGACCATCTCTACCCGTATCGCTTGTGCTGTTTATTTAAAATGCAGATTTCTGGGATCCACCCCAGTCTGCGTTAGGGATGTTATCTGAGAGTCTGCATTTTAACTTGAGTGATTTTGGTACACGCTAAAGTTTGGGAAGAACTAACTTAAATACCCTGTACTGGTTTACTGATCCGTCAATTGAAATGAATACTGATTATCTAACAGGATTGTTACATGAATTAAATAAAATGATATTTGTGAAAATGTTATAAAAATGCCCAAATCACAAATTGTAGTTACTGTATAGGTTAATTTCCTATGAGGTTGTTAAACATTTTCATTTTTTTCTTCCAATTAAAAACTGTGCATATTTTAACAGACAGGTTGAGCTACTTGGAAATTCAAAGTACTTTAAACATTTATGTAATGTCACATACTTAGTGCAAAATGCTCTGTCTGCTTTGCCTCTTTTCCAGAATTTAGACAAGTCTAGACTACAGAAACACCTCAAATAGTTAATGCGTAATTAGAACTTTACTTTCACTCATTTTTAATTTTTACATATCTTTAAGTGAAAGCGTATAGTTGTGTTTATAAATGTATTTGATAATTAGCAACTCAGACTTTTGAAGCATTGTGTTTGCCATCTTATCAAACTACTATCAAGTGCAAAAATTTTTCCCATTGATTACAAATCTTACATGTTAGACCTATAGGCATCCTTGACTGGCAATTGATTTTAAACATATTTGGTTAACTGCTGAGTCAACTTTCTGTTTAGATCTTAGGCAATTGTGTTATAGCCATATACCTACATGTATAGAATTGAGCCTCAGCCACCTGTTACATTCTCCTTAGGCTATGTAAAAATACACTGGGCACCATGGCTGAACGAAATTGTAGAAATATTTAAATTCTAAAAGCAGCAAAATCACACACTTCAAAGGTAGAAAGAGCTCCAGCAAGTTCAAATCTTAGCATGTCAGTTGACTAGTAAAATGTTTATTCTGTGATAGTTTTTGGAGATTTTGTCCAGCAAAATTTTGTGGGTCACAGTGTATTTTTCAAGGATAGTCTCATTTATTTTAAGTAGTTGAAGAAATAGGGTAGTTGCATTCTGAAAATTAATATTTTGTTAGGTTTTGCTGAAGTGAACAGATAGGAGAGAATTTATATTGTGGATTACAATTCTATGGCAGCTGAAACTTTGTTTTCAGGCTTTTCATAATAAATTCTATGGGGCCAGGCGCCATAGCTCACACCTCTAATCCTAGCACTTTGAGAAGCTAAGGTGGGAGAATCAATTGAGCCCAGGAGGTCGAGGCTGCAGTGAGCCGTGACTGCTCGACTACACTACAGCCTGGGTGACAAAGTGAGACCCTGGCTCAGAAAAACCCACATAAGACAAAACTCTAGGGGTACTAAGAGAATAGGTTAAATAAACATAATAATATACAGTTTGAAATACAGAACTGAAACAGATGAAATTAACTTAAAAAGACATCTTTCAGACTAAGCTTATCTATGGTCATGTAAGCAAACTACTTAATATTTTAGAAATTGCAGGTTACATAAAGTATCAATTGATTTTCTATTATTTTGGAGTTTTTTCCAGAATATTTTTAGTAGTATTTAAAAAGAATGTAAATCTCAGAACAGAGTTAACATTCAGAAGATGGTGCTTGAGGAATAGGAATAAAAAGTACGATTATATTAGCTGAAATAATCAAAGAAGTTACTTTTAGGTTTCAAATTCTTGAAAGACTTCTCCATATCCTATAATGTAAGCAAAAGTTGATGCAAATCAAATTTATATAATCCTAATTTTTTTCTGCTAGTAGAAGTAATGTGTTAAAAAGGCAATGTGTTCACTGTAGTTCCCTCATGGAAATCCAAGGAAAGGTAGAAAAACCTGTTATCTTATACATATTAATATTTGTGTTTCTATTCTTATTTCTGTGAATCTACTTGAGAAATGGAACCACACTATCAATTTGTGTGTATACTTAACCACTCATCATAAGTATTTTTATGATGTTATTCTATAACTTCAAAAATAGGGGTGGATGTGTATTTTTTGTTATATGTTTTTTAGAGACAGGGATCTCGCTTGTTCCCCAGGCTGCAGTACTATGGTGTGATCACTCAGCCTCAAACTCCTGGGCTCAAGCAAACCTTTTGCCTCAGCCTACCAAGCAGCTGAGAGTACAGGCATGAGCCACCATGTCCAGTTGGATGCATGTGTTTTGTGCTGTTTGATATTAAAATACTTAACTATTACTTCATTGGGAAAGGACCTTACTGCTTATCTGCCTTATCATGTGGCTTTTTGATTAGCCCATAAATAGTCTTAGATAAATAGCCCTTTCCTTTCCTCCCCTCCCCTCCCCTCCCCTCCCCTCCCCTCCCCTCCCCTCTTCTCCTTTTTTCTGAGACAGGGTCTCTGTCACCCAGGCTCAGTGCAGTGGCACGATCATGGCTCACTGCAGACTCAACCTCCTGAGTTCAAGAGATCCTCCCACGTGAGCCTCCTGAGTAGCTGGGACTGCAGGCTTGCACCACCACATGGGGCTAATTTTTTAATTTGTTTGTAGAGATGGGGTCTCAGTATGTTGCTGGTCTTGAACTCTTACACGCAAGTGCTCCTCTCACCTTGGCCTCTGAAAGTGATGTTGGTATTACAGGTGTGAGCCACTCCACCTGGCCTATTTTTTTCTTTTCATATATTGTGTTTCCTGAAACACTGCTCAGGAATAGTGTTTGTGCCATTGAAAGAGTCTCATAGGTTCAGATAATTGTGAAGGATGACCAGAGGTTTTTTCTTTTTTTAAACCTCTATAACCTTTGATTTCACTGGGAAATTGATGGTTAGAGCTGCAGTAGTTATAAATGTATGTATGCTGTAGCTCAAATAAGTTCCTGAAACTCATCATGGTATGCAAAATTGTGCAGTAAAAACTGTAGGGCATATGTGAAAACGGAGTTTGGGGCATAACACTCAAAAACTTTGTCAATGGCATTTAAAAAGATAGAAACCTAATAAAAACTAGCAGTTTCACACATGTTAAATGCTTAATAAGTACATAAATACTACAACAAATATGACACTTTACTTTGAAAGATACCTAAACTTTTCAAAAAGTGTGTGTTAGAAGGATTCCAGCTTGTGAATTACTGTAAAATGGTAGGAGGAAGGTTATCTGAAATTGGAGTGAGAGTGTTACACCAGATGTGGATGGGTAGCTCATAACGTAAGCAGTGAACTGAGGTAACTGGCAGATGTTTGAGGTGTGTATGCATGTATTTCTACTTGATTGGCTTGCAGTTATCTGTGCCTGCTGAGCATTTCTTGCATTTGAACATAAGCAAACACAGAATTAGTGTTATTCTTAACTTGTTCCCTAACATATGTTCATATCAGTGGCATTGGGACAAATCCATGTTTTTCTAAACAAATGTTATAGTGCATATATGTCTACCCATACATAGATATCTGTATCCCCATCAATCTGTCTAAAATATGTAAAATGTTGTAAAAACATAGAAAACAATGGCTTGGGAAGATCAATCCAAGTAATGACATAGAGGAAAGGTATAGGAAGCAGAGAAATGGGAGTACTCATATAAGAGTATACTAATAATGATTGCTAGGGGAATGGTGGTAGAAAAGGAAAGGAAGGATAGATTTCAGAGATATTTCATTGGCATTAAAAATTACATAACTGGATGTTTTGAGCTGGAAAAGTCTTAAGAGATCATCCAGCCCATTACAAAAAACAAAACATTAATGTAGTCTTTCCAGAAAGCTTTTGCCTCAAAACTTAAGTTGCATTTCAACCTCAACCTTTTTCCTCTAGCTGAGTCTAGCATATCCCCCACTGCTCCTGGCCCCACCAGGCTAATACCGCCGTATCAGGGATTTTATTTTATTACCTCTTACTTAAATACTCAGCCTCTACCTCCTGGTTCATCTTGTCATGCAGAAATGTTCCCTTAATTTTGCTTTACCTTCAGCTTACTGTTTTTTCTCCATAATTGGTTAGTTTCTTAAAGGCAACATTTTCACCTGCTGACTGTTCATTTCTTACTACTGTATTGAAATTCATCTCTCTAAGGTTGCTTGTGACCTTTTTTTTATACCAGTGCCACCAAACTTGTGACCTCTTAATTGCCAAATGTGACAGCTTCTTTCATTCCATTTGTTCTCTCTGTAGCATTTGCCCTTGTCACTCCTCTCATATGCTGCAACATTCTTTATAGATTCTTTTATAAGAATCTATATATAAATGTTTCTTCAGAAACATTTGAATGCCTGTTGTGTGCCCCAGGCTCAGTGCTGTGTGATAGAAAATATTCACCAGTCTTTAAGGAACTTCTAATCTTTCAGGGAAAAAGATAAATAATTAGAGTTTAGTATAATAACAACTATGATGGAGAAAAGAGCAAAGTACTGAACTAGCACAGAAAAGGGGGCCATGGGCCAGGCACAGTGGCTTTCACCTGTAATCTCAGCAGATTGGGAGACTTAGGCAGGGGGATTGCTTGAGCCCAGGAATTTTAGGCTGCTGTTAGCTATGATAATGCCACTGCACTTCAGCGTGGGTGACAGAGTGAGACCTTGTCTCTAACCACCACCCTGTGCCCCCCTCCCCCCCACCAAAAAAAAAAAAAAACCCTAAAGGGAGCCATTAATTAAGGAAGTCAATAAAGGCTTTACATAAGATGAGGTGGTATTATGCTTTAGGTCTCAGTTGGTAAGAAAGATTCTCCAAGTGAAGAGGGGAACAGGGTAACATTTCAGGTAGAGCAAATAGCATGTACAAAGGCACAGAACTGGGAAGTAATAGAAATAATAACTTTATATTGCATGCCTGCTGTATGTCCAGAACTGCACAGAGGGCTTTCCATGGGTTACATCTAATCTTCACATTAACTCATGAGGTAGGTTTTTTATATTTATCATTTTACAGGATGAGGAAGTTGAGCCTCAAAGAAGTTACGACTTGCCCAAAGGCCATCCTGGCAGAACTTGGCTTTGACTCCAGGTCTGTTTGGGTGCCAGTGCCCACACATTGGTTATCATTGTTGGAAATAAGCAGGATATGTTCTAACAGAGGAAATGGTGATGTTCAGAAAATTCATGATGGGGAGTGAATGGAGAACAGTTAAAGAGGATTGATATGGACCAATTGTGTTGGATTTTAATGCCATGCCAAAGAATTCAGACTTTATTCTGCTGTTCAGTATTGTTGACTGGGTACTTCCTTCCTCTGTCCATATCTGTTTATACAATAACTTTCACAGGTTTTGGAAAGAAAACAGTTTTGTCTGCCTAATTCGAAATCATTAAAAGGATTTTCTTGTTCGGAGGGAGATATTCAAGAGTAGTAAACAACACAAAATACTGTGAAAATAACATATAGTACAATAAACCAAAATTTCCATATGCATTAAAAAGAAACTAGAGGATAGGATCTAAACAAAGTTGTACCAAGTGATTTCTTTTGATGACAAAAATAATTATATAATGAATAAATTTGAGAATGAGTATTTGGGGTAGAGGACAGATGCAGTGGAGGTGTGGAACTCCAGTGATACTAAATTGCTAGAGTTTGATTGTAGTGTAATCATGGAGAAGTTTATAGCTTAACGTTATCCCTGAGTTTGTCCTTTGCCCTGCACTTTAATATAAAACCAGTTTATTGCATTCTGATTCTTCTAGTTCATTCTGTAATACAGATGGTAGGAATACAGGTGCTTAAGGATGGGAATTGCCTTTGAATTTTTCTCAGTGTATTACTTGTTTAACTTCTACAAGTGTTTTCTCCCTCCATACTTCCCTACTTCGCAGTAGTATCTTCGAGGAACTCAAGGGCATCTCCAAACAGTGTTTTAGGAATAGTGTTCAGAAAATTTGAAATAAAATAGCAAATCTAGGATTCTGCAAAAATCAGCTATAGAATATTACTTATAAATTTAACAAATTTTCTTCCATTTTTATTTTTATACATTGGGATTATATTCTATGTACATTCTTATAACCTGCCTTTAAACTTAACATTGACTTATTATTTCATTTTAAGCTTTTTTTAAAAGGAGAAATGTTATTACTTTTTTTTGTTGTTTCATAAACACTTTTGTTTCATAATCATTTTCATTGGATAGTGATTCTGACTATCCAGTGATAAATAGTACTTTATATTTTTGGAATACAATTCTTTGAAGCCACCCACAAAATAAATGTATTTATATATCCAGAAATTTAATCATTCTACAGATATTTTTACAACATTTTTGTTATCAGTATCTTTACAAACATCATAGATGTGTTACTCTTATGGCTACAGAATATTCTCTAATTTGGATGTTCCGGTATAGCTAGCATACATTTACTACTTTGTTAGTACATGTTAGATGCTGCACTAGGCCTTTTGAACACTTGAGTTAATACAGCTGTTCTGTTACCAGCACTGCCAGAATTTGGACAACTCTGATTTTGTCCTTGAGTACTTTATAATCTAACTCAGAAAAACAAGATTATATAGGACAATTCTCAAACATTAAAAAATGAGTATAATAAAATGTTAAATGTTAGGTCATACTCTTGGTACAGATATTTGAGAGATTCCTGGAGGATTGAGTGGTCCAGGTAATTTTGTGGAGGGAATGTGAGATTTGAACTGAATCTTGAAGGACTGATAAGAAATGCACAGGTGAAGAGGAGAGTTCTATTGCAGGCTGTGAAAGCAGAGTGGGCAGCAGTACAAAGGTGAGAATTAGTAACCTGATTGGGGTAGATTATGTTAGGAAATAGCAGGTGTTTCCGGAGCCAAGATGGCAGAATAGGAACAGCTCCGATCTACAGCTCCCAGCCTGAGCAACACAGAAGATGGGTGATTTCTGCATTTCTGTTTGAGGTACTGGTTTCATCTCACTAGGGAGTGCCAAACAGTGGTTGCAGGACAGTCAGTGAAGCGCACTGTGTGCGAGCTGAAGCAGGGCCAGGCATTGCCTCACTCCGGAAGCTCAAGGGGTCAGGGAGTTCCCTTTCCTAGTCAAAGAAAGGGGTAACAGATGGTACCTGGAAAATCGGGTCAGTCCCACCCTAATACTGCGCTTTTCCAACGGGCCTGGAAAATGGCACACTAGGAGATTGTGTCCCGCACCTGGCTCGGTGGGTCCTATGCCCACAGAGTCTCGCTGATTGCTAGCACAGCAGTCTGAGTTCAAGCTGCAAGGCGGCAGTGAGGCTGGGGGAGGGGCGCCTGCCATTGCCCAGGCTTGCTTAGGTAAACAAAGCAGCCAGGAAGCTCGAACTGGGTGGAGCCCACCACAGCTCAAGGAGGCCTGCCTGCCTCTGTAGGCTCCACCTCTGGGGGCAGGGCACAGACAAACAAAAAGTCAGCAGGAACCTCCACAGACTTAAATGTCCCTGTCTGACTGACAGCTTTGAAGAGACTAGTGGTTCTCCCAGCACGCAGCTGGAGATCTGAGAACGGACAGACTGCCTCCTAAAGTGGGTCCCTGACCCCCGAGCAGCCTAACTGGGAGGCACCCCCCAGTAGGGACAGACTGACACCTCACTCGGCTGGGTACTCCTCTGAGACAAAACTTCCAGAGGAACTATCAGACAGCTGAATTTGTGGTCTCATGAAAATCCGCTGTTCTGCAGCCACCGCTGCTGACACCCAGCCAAACAGGGTCTGGAGTGGACCTCTAGTAAACTCCAACAGACCTGCAGCTGAGGGTCCTGTCTGGTAGAAGGAAAACTAACAAACAGAAAGGACATCCACACCAAAAACCCATCTGTACATCACCATCATCAAAGACCAAAAGTAGATAAAACCACAGAGATGGGGAAAAAACAGAGCAGAAAAACTGGAAACTCTAAAAAGCAGAGCACCTCTCCTCCTCCAAAGGAACGCAGTTCCTCACCAGCAACGGAACAAAGCTGGACAGAGGATGACTTTGACGAGTTGAGAGAAGAAGGCTTCAGACCATCAAACTACTCTGAGCTACGGGAGGAAATTCAAAACAATAGCAAAGAAGTTAAAAACTTTGAAAAAAAATTAGAAGAATGGATAACTAGAATAACCAACGGAGAGAAGGGCTTAAAGGAGCTGAAAGCCAAGTTTCGAGAACTACGCGAAGATTGCAGAAGCCTCAGTAGCAGATGCGATCAGCTGGAAGAAAGGGTATCGCTGATGGAAGACAAAATGAATGAAATGAAGCGAGAAGGGAAGTTTAGAGAAAAAAGAATAAAAAGAAACGAACAAAGCCTCCAAGAAATTTGGGACCATGTGAAAAGACCAAACCTACGTCTGATTGGTGTACCTGAAAATGACGGGGAGAATGGAACCAAGTTGGAAAACACTCTGCAAGATATTATCCAGGAGAACTTCCCCAATCTAGCAAGGCAGGCCAACATTCAGATTCAGGAAATACAGAGAACGCCACAAAGATACTCCTCGAGAAGAGCAACTCCAAGACACATAATTGTCAGGTTCACCAAAGTTGAAATGAAGGAAAAAATGTTAAGGGCAGCCAGAGAGAAAGGTCGGGTTACGCACAAAGGGAAGCCCATCAGACTAACAGCTGATCTCTAGGCAGAAACTCTACAAGCCAGAAGAGAGTGGGGGCCGATATTCAACATTCTTAAAGAAAAGAATTTTCAACCCAGAATTTCATATCCAGCCAAACTAAGCTTCATAAGTGAAGGAGAAATAAAATACTTTACGGACAAGCAAACGCTGAGTGATTTTATCACCACCAGGCCTGCCCTAAAAGAGCTCCTGAAGGAAGCACTAAACATGGAAAGGAACAACCGGTACCAGCCCCTGCAAAAACATGCCAAATTGTAAAGACCATCAAGGCTAGGAAGAAACTGCATCAACTAACGAGCAAAATAACCAACTAACATCATAATGACAGGATCAGATTCACACATAACAATATTAACGTTAAATGTAAATGGGCTAAATGCTCCAATTAAAAGACACAGACTGGCAAACTGGATAAGGAGTCAGGACCCATCAGTGTGCTGTATTCAGGAAACGCATCTCACGTGCAGAGACACACATAGACTCAAAATAAAGGGATGGAGGAAGATCTATCAAGCAAATGGAAAACAAAAAAAGGCGGGGGTTGCAATCCTAGTCTCTGATAAAATAGACTTTAAACCAACAGAGATCAAAAGAGACAAAGAAGGCCATTACATAATGGTAAAGGGATCAATTCAACAAGAAGAGCTAACTATCCTAAATATATATGCACCCAACACAGGAGCACCCAGATTCATAAAGCAAGTCCTGACTGACCTACAAAGGGACTTAAACTCCCACACAATAATAATGGGAGATTTTAACACCCCACTGTCAACATCAGACAGATCAACGAGACAGAAAGTTAACAAGGATATCCAGGAATTGAACTCAGCTCTGCACAAAGTGGACCTAATAGACATCTACAGAACTCTCCACCCCAAATCAACAGAATATACATTTTTTTCAGCACCACACCACACCTATTCCAAAATTGACCACATAGTTGGAAGTAAAGCTCTCCTCAGCAAATGTACAAGAACAGAAATTATAACAAACTGTCTCTCAGACCACAGTGCAAACAAACTAGAACTCAGGATTGAGAAACTCACTCAAAACCGCTCAACTACATGGAAACTGAACAACCTGCTCCTGAATGACTACTGGGTACATAATGAAATGAAGGCAGAAATAAAGATGTTCTTTGAAACCAACGAGAACAAAGACACAACATACCAGAATCTCTGGGACACATTCAAAGCAGTGTGTAGAGGGAAATTTATAGCACTAAATGCCCACAGGAGGTAGCAGGAAAGATCCAAAATTGACACCCTAACATCACAATTAAAAGAACTAGAAAAGCAAGAGCAAACACATTCAAAAGCTAGCAGAAGGCTAGAAATAACTAAAATCAGAGCAGAACTGAAGGAAATAGAGACACAAAAAACCCTTCAAAAAATTAATGGATCCAGGAGCTGGTTTTTTGAAAAGATCAACAAAATTGATAGACCGCTAGCAAGACTTATAAAGAAGAAAAGAGAGAAGAATCAAATAGATGCAATAAAAAATGAAACAGGGGCTATCACCACCGATCCCACAGAAATACAATCTACCATCAGAGAATACTACAAACACCTCTATGCAAATAAACTAGAAAATCTAGAAGAAATGGATAAATTCCTCGACAAATACACCCTCCCAAGACTAAACCAGGAAGAAGTTGAATCTCTGAATAGACCAATAACAGATTCTGAAGTTGTGGCAATAATCAATAGCTTACCAACCAAAAAGAGTCCAGGACCTGATGGATTCACAGCCGAATTCTACCAGAGGTACAAGGAGGAACTGGTACCATTCCTTCTGAAACTATTCCAATCGATAGAAAAAGAGGGAATCCTCCCTAACACATTTTATGAGGCCAGCATCGTCCTGATACCAAAGCCTGGCAGAGACATAACCAAAAAAGAGAATTTCAGACCAATATCCTTGATGAACATTGATGCAAAAATCCTCAATAAAATACTGGCAAACCAAATCCAGCAGCACATCAAAAAGCTTATACACCATAATCCAAGTGGGTTTCATCCCTGGGATGCAAGGCTGGTTCAACATACGCAAATCAATAAATGTAATTCAGCATATAAACAGAACCAAAGACAAAAACCACATGATTATCTCAATAGATGCAGAAAAGGCCTTTGACAAAATTCAACAACCCTTCATGCTAAAACCTCTCAATAAATTAGGTATTGATGGGACGTATCTCGAAATAATAAGAGCTATCTATGACAAACCCACAGCCAATATCATACTGAATGGGCAAAAACTGGAAGCATTCCCTTTGAAAACTGGCACAAGACAGGGATGCCCTCTCTCACCACTCCTATTCAACATAGTGCTGGAAGTTCTGGCCACGGCAATCAGGCAGGAGAAGGAAATAACGGGTATTCAATTAGGAAAAGAGGAAGTCAAATTGTACCTGTTTGCAGATGACATGATTGTATATCTAGAAAACCCCATTGTCTCACCCCAAAATCTCCTTAAGCTGATTAGCAACTTCAGCAAAGTCTCAGGATACAAAATCAGTGTACAAAAATCACAAGCATTCTTGTACACCAATCACAGACAAACAGAGAGCCAAATCATGAGTGAACTCCCATTCACAATTGCTTCAAAGAGAATGAAATACCTAGGAATCCAACTTACAAGGGATGTGAAGGACCTCTTCAAGGAGAACTACAAACCACTGCTCAATGAAATAAAAGAGGATACAAACAAGTGGAAGAACATTCCATGCTCATGGGTTGGAAGAATCAATATGGTGAAAATGGCCATACTGCCCAAGGTAATTTATAGATTCAATGCCATCCCCATCAAGCTACCAATGACTTTCTTCACAGAATTGGAAAAACCTACTTTAAAGTTCATATGGAACCAAAAAAGAGCCTGCATCGCCAAGTCAATCCTAAGCCAAAAGAACAAAGCTGGAGGCATCACACTACCTGACTTCAAACTATACTACAAGGCTACAGTAACCAAAACAGCATGGTACTGGTACCACAACAGAGACATAGATCAATGGAACAGAACAGAGCCCTCAGAAATGATGCCGCATATCTACAACTATCTGATCTTTGACAAACCTGATAAAAACAAGAAATGGGGAAAGGATTCCCTATTTAATAAATGGTGCTGGGAAAACTGGCTAGCCATATGTAGAAAGCTGAAACTGGATCCCTTCCTTACACCTTATACAAAAATTAATTCAAGATCGATTAAAGACTTAAATGTTAGACCTAAGACCATAAAAACCCTAGAAGAAAACCTAGGCAATACCATTCAGGACATAGGCATGGGCAAGGACTTCATGTCTAAAACACCAAAAGCAATGGCAACAAAAGCCAAAATTGACAAATGGGATCTAATTAAACTAAAGAGCTTCTGCACAGCAAAAGAAACTACCATCAGAGTGAACAGGCAACCTACAGAATGGGAGAAAATTTTTGCAACCTACTCATCTGACAAAGGGCTAATATCCAGAATCTACAATGAACTCCAACAAATTTACAAGAAAAAAACAAACAACCCCATCAAAAAGTGGGCAAGGACATGAGCAGACACTTCTCAAAAGAAGACATTTATGCAGCCAAAAAACACATGAAGAAATGCTCAGCATCACTGGCCATCAGAGAAATGCAAATCAAAACCACAGTGAGATACCATCTCACACCAGTTAGAATGACCATCATTAAAAAATCAGGGAACAACAGGTGCTGGAGAGGATGTGGAGAAATAGGAACACTTTTACACTGTTGGTGGGAATGTAAACTAGTTCAACCATTGTGGAAGTCAGTGTGGCGATTCCTCAGGGATCTAGAACTAGAAATACCATTTGACCCAGCCATCCCATTCCTGGGTATATACCCAAAGGACTATAGATCATGCTGCTATAAAGACACATGCACACGCATGTTTATTGCGGCACTATTCACAATAGCAAAGAGTTGGAACCAACCCAAATGTCCAACAACGATAGACTGGATTAAGAAAATGTGGCACATATACACCATGGAATACTATGCAGCCATAAAAAATGATGAGTTCATGTTCTTTGTAGGGACATGGATGAAACTGGAAACCATCATTCTCAGTAAACTATCGCAAGGACAAAAAACCAAACACTGCATGTTCTCACTCATAGGTGGGAATTGAACAATGAGAACTCATGGACACAGGAAGGGGAACATCACACTCCGGGGACTATTGTGGGGTTGGGGAGAGGGGAGGGACAGCATTAGGAGATATACCTAATGCTAAATGACGAGTTAATGGGTGCAGCAAACCAACATGGCACATGGATACATATGTAACAAACCTGCACATTGTGTACATGTACCCTAAAACCTAAAGTATAATAATAAGAATAAAAAAAAAAAAACGGAAATAGGAGGTGAAACTGAGGGAGCAGAATAGTGAAGGATCTTAAAAATAAGCCCGAAGGTTTTTGGTTTGATGTATCCGGCTACAGGAGAACTTGAGCAGGATATGTTCATATTGTGAGAGCAAAATTTTAATAAGATCAACTATTGGGCTGTGGTACACAGAGCAGACTAGAAGAAAGAGAGACTAGAAGTAAGGAGATTAGTTGTTGCCATACTCTAGTTGGGAAGATACTGTGTGTGAAATTATAGAACACTATAGCAGAGAATACAGTTCATTAATATGTTTTCAGTTTTATGACTATTTAATTGACTGTTAGTGTCTTCAGTTGGAGTACATAGGGGAGCTTATTATTATCTTGAGTCACATGATAATTTGAAAGATTGATTAAATCAGAAGTTGCTGATACTACAAGCTGGCTTTTAGAATATTTTATTAATTATGGGTGAAGAAAGGTATTTGTATTTCTGAATAAGCAGGCCATATTAATATGAGATTACACTTATGTGCTTTTTGAGCCTGGTACTATTCTAAGTCCTTTACATTTATTAACTCATTAAATTTTTAGAACGGCTCTAGACAGGTCACTGCTATTATTATTTCTATTTTATAGGTGAGGAAAGCAAAGCATTGAGAAGTTCAGATTTCCGATTTGAGAAATTAGTTGCTAACTTTGCACTTGCCTCCATTCTTGATTTTTTTTTTTTTCCTCTGTTTCCAACTTCATAATGGGATCAAGGTCACTTTTTTCTCCTGTGCTTCCAGCTTCACAATGGGGTCAGTGTCACCTTTTAAATACTAGCCTGAGCAAAACAAATATATTAAGCTTGCTATTATTATTTTTTTTCTTTCCAACTTTTATTTTAGATTCAGGGGGTACATTTGCAGGTTTGCTGCATGGGTAAATTTCATGTCGTGGGGGTTTGGTGTACAGATAATTTTGTTACCCAGGTAATAGCATAGTACCCATAATATCCTTACCCTCCTCCCACCCTCCACTGTTAAGTAGGCCCAGTGACTATTGTTTCCTTCTTTGCGTCCATGTGTACTTAATATTTAGCTCCGACTTATAACTGAAAACATGCAGTATTTGGTTTTCTGTTCCTGCATTAATGTGCTTAGGATAATGGCCTCTAGCTCCATCTATATTGCTGCAAATGACATGACCTTGTTCTTTTTTATGGCTGTGTAGGATTCCATGGTGTTTATGGACCACATTTTCTTTATCCAACTGTTGATGGGGATCTAGGTTGATTACTTGTCTTTGCTGTTGTGAATAGTGCTGCGATGAACATGTGCATGCATGTGTCTTCATGGTAGAATGATTTATTTTATTTTTATTTTTATATTTGAGAGACAGGGTCTTGCTCTGTCACCCAGGTTGGAGTGCAGTGGCATGATCCTAGCTTACTGCAACCTCCACCTTCCAGGCTCAAGTGATCCGCCCCACCTCAGCCTCCCGAGTAGCTGCGAACACAAGTGCGCCACCATGCCCAGCTAAAATTTTTTGTATTTTTAGTAGAGACAGGGTTTTGCCGTGTTGCCCAGGCTGGTCTTGAACTCCTGAGCCCAAGCGATCCACCCACCTTGGCCTCTAAAGTGCTGGGATTACAGGCATGAGCCACCGTGCCTGGCCCTATGGTAGAATGATTTCTAGTCCTTTGGGTATATACCCGGTAAAGGGATTGCTGGGTCTGGATGGTAGTTCTGTTTTAAGTTCATTGAGAAATCTCCAAACTGCTTTTCCACAGTGGCTGAACTAATTTAAATTCTCATCAGCAGTGTTTGGGTGTTCCCTTTGCTCTGCAACCTCACCAACATCTGTGGATTTTTGGCTTTTTAATAGTAGCCATTCTGACTGGTGTGAGATGGTATCTTATTGTGGTTTTAATTTACATTTCTCAAATAATTAGTCATATTGAGCATTTTTTTCATATGCTTGTTGCTACATGTATGTCATGTTTTGAGAAGTGTCTGTTCATGTCCTTTGCCCACTTTTTAATGGGGTCTTTTTTTTTTTTTTTTTGCTTATTGATTTGCTTAAGGTCCCTATAGATTCTGGACATTAGACTTTTGTCGGATGCATAATTTGCAAATATTTTCTCCCATTCTGTAGATTGTCTTTTTACTCCGTTGATAGTTTATTTTGCTGTTCAGAAGCTCTTTAGTTTGATTAGGTCCCACTTGTCGATTTTTGTTTTGTTTGAATTGCTTTTGGAGTCTTCATCATGAAATCTTTGCCAAGGCTGATGTTCAGATGATATTTCCTAGGTTTTCTTCTAAGGTTTTCATAGTTGCAGGTTTTACATTTAAGCCTTTAGTCCATTTGAATTGATTTTTTTTTTAATCTGGTGAAAAGAAGGGGTCCAATTTCAGTCTTCTGCATATGGCTAGCCAGTTATCTCAGCACTATTTATCGAATAAGGAGTCCTTTCTCCTTTGCTTGTTATTGTCAGCTTTGTCAAAGATCAGATGGTTGTAGGTGTGTAGCTTTATTTCTGGGGTTCTCTGACCTGCTCCATTGGTCCATGTGTCTGTTTTTATACCAGTATCATGCTCTTTTAGTTACTGTAGCCTTGTAGTATAGTGAAGTCGGGTATTGTGATGCCTCCAGCTTTGTTCTTTTTGCTTAGGATTGTATTGGCTATTTGGGCTCTTTTTTGTTTCCAGATGAATTTTAGAATTCTTTTTTCTAATTGTGCAAATAATGCCGTTGATAGCTTGTTAGGAATAGCATTAAATCTGTAAATTGCTTTGGGTAGGATGGCCACCTTAACAATACTGATTGTTCCTATCCATGAGCATGGGATGTTTTTCCGTTAGTTTGTGTCATCTCTGATTTCTTTCAGCAGTGTTTTGTAATTCTCATTGTAGAAATCTTTCACCTCCCTGGTTAGCTTATTCCTAGGTGTTTTATTCTTTTTGTGGTTGTTGTGAATGGGATTACATTCTAAGTAGAAGAATTTAACCTTGTGGAGTGCTTATGTGAGGAATAAAAAATGCTACCATAAAGTATATTACCCATTTTTAGCTCTTATTTTAAGTTCTCACAAATCTCAGACCTCTGAGAAGGGAGTGCTGTTTGGCTAGTACTGGGTTACTGAATTTGAAAGAGGAGCCCAGGCTCAGCTCTTTGAGGAGAGGCCTCCAACTGGCTGGTAACGGAGTCACTGAGGGGCACAATGAGGCTGGTTTCAGCTGTTGCTACTTGAATGAATGCTGCTCTAGTGACTAAGCAAGGCTCAGGTGAAACTGACAGGAACAGGAAGCAAACTTGAAGAACAAATTGCTTCTTCCTTCTCCAGCCTTGCAGTTTCCTTCTCTCTCTTTGTATTGGTAGAGACTAGAAAGAAATATGATTAATTTAGGGCTGGGTGCGGTGGCTCATGCCTGTAATCCCAGCACTTTGGGAGGCTGAGGCGGTTGGATCATGAGGTCAGGAGATCAAGACCATCCTGGCTAACACGGTGAAACCCCGTCTCTACTAAAAATACAAAAAAGAAATTAGCCGGGCGTGGTGGCGGGCGCCTGTAGTCCCAGCTACTCGGAGAGGCTGAGGCAGGAGAATGGCGTGAACCCGGGAGGCGGAGCTTGCAGTGAGCCGAGACTGCACCACTGCACTCCAGCCTGGGTGACAGAGCGAGACTCTGTCTCAAAAAAAAAAAATAAAAAAAATAAAAAAAATAAAAAACTAGCTGGTTGTGGTGGCGGGCGCCTGTAGTCCCAGCTACTTGGGAGGCTGAGGGAGGAGAATGGCGTGAACCCGGGTGGCGGAGCTTGCAGTGAGCCAAGATCGCGACACTGCACTCCAGCCTGGGAGACAGAGCAAGACTCCGTCTCAAAAAAAGAAATGTGATTAATTTGACTCACTTAATAATGGTTGTGGTAATTGAGAAATTTGACGTCTAACTTGATATTTGATAATATTAAGTAATCATTTTTCATTATTTTAGTTGTGATAGTGGTTTAGTGTGTGTTGTAGAAGAATTGTTTTAGAGATATATGTTGGTATATTTAGAGAAGAAATGCCTGGGATTTGCTTCCAAATAATATAGGACAGATGGTGGTCGGAAAGTAATAGAAATATAAATGAAATTGATACTTGTTGAAATTGCAGTAATGAACAAATTAGGATTCATTTTATTTTCTCTACTGCTGTATATATTTGAAATACAGAAAAAAAGTAAAATCTTTTTTTTTTTTTTTTTGGTGATACATTCAAGTTAATAAAACTGATTCTCGTTGAGGGGTATGAATGTGATCTAATACACACAATAAACTTGGTGATAAGTACCTTGGAGAGGATAAAACAGGGAGATAGGCTATAGAGAGTAGAGGCTGCAAAGTGGTGGTAGCACTTTAGGGTTGGCAAGGAAAGCCTCTATATGGAGCAAGGTATTTAGTTGAGATCCAAACTTTGGAAGGAGCCAGTTAGGTAAAAATCAGGGGAAGGAGCTGGGGTAAAAATGTTCTAGGTAGAGAATCGGAAGAGATTGTGGGGAGAAAGAAAACAAAACAAAAGTTCTAGGTAGAGGGAACAGACATTACAGAGGTTTTGAGGCAGGAAACTTCAAGTATTCTGCTTAGAGCAAAAGTTGGGTAGGTGAGAAGAGATAAAGACCAGGTCATGGTAGAGTTTGGAGTTTAAGTGCAGTTGAGAGTTGCTTGTTGGTTGAAGCAGAGGAAGTACTTGATCTAATTTTTGTTTCAGAAAGATCAGTTTAGGTTGTAGGTAAAGAATAGGCTCTGTGTATGGGAAGAAGAGAGGGGGCAGACCACTACAGCAATACAGGAGAGAGTGACCAGGTGGGAGGTAGGGGCCATGGAGAGACGGGATTGCGTATGGAATATGTTTTAGAGGTAGAGCTGACAGCACTTTCTGTGAGAAGCAGAGCAATCAAAATGATAATTAGGTTTTCCTTTAGATCAATTGGGTGGATGCTGATGCCATTAACTAACAATACTTTACACTACTATTCATGCAGTAAAAGAATGTCATGCAGAAGTATAGCTTTTTAATATTTTTATTTTTAGAGATAGGGCCTTGCTATGTTGCCCATGCTGGCTTTGAGCTCCTGGGCTCAAGTGATCCTCTTGCCTCAGCCTCCCAAGTAACTAGGACTACAGGTGTACAACTGTGCCTGGCTGTGGCCTTTTTGTAGAAATTATGATTGAGCCTCTTTATAAATAATCTTAATATTTTGAGTATATTCTAGGCATTGTTCTAAGTTCATTACATGTATAAGCTTATTTAATTATCATCAAAAATTATATGAACTATTTGTCTTTATATCCCTCATATTGAGGAAACTGAACAATTAACATGGTAAAAAACTTGCCCAGTAAAAAAAAGCATACACCATGACCAAGTACAGTTTATCCTAGGTATGCAAAGCTCGTTCAGCATTTGAAAATCTAATAATGTAATCAATCACATCAACAAGCTACAGAAGAAAAATCTCATATTAATAGATGGAGAAAAAGTACTTGACAAGATCCAATACCCATTCACAGTAAAACTTCTTGGTAAACCAGGAATAGATGGGAATGGCCTCAGTTTGATGAATATCTACAAAAACCTAGAGCCATATATTTGAATTTAGAGAAGCTACTTCTAGCTAACTACACATAAGGGCTGTGTTTCTAGTATAGAATATTGATTAAAACCTTTCCTGTTTTGCTTAAATCTAGCCACATGATTCTCCTAGTGAAGGGATTTAATCTTGAAATTGGTGGAATATTTTAGATGGTAAATTGATTAGAGAAAAGAGATTTCAATTATGTTGTCTAGTACTTTCCATTTTGTTGAATTAAAGTTTAAAACACCACCAAACAACTTTAGGCTGTAGTGGAATTTAAAATTAGTATTTGAATATAATGTTTTTCTTTCCTTTTTTTTTTTTTTTTTTTTTTTTAAGTGCTAAGGTCTTGCTTTTTGCCCAGGCTAGACTCGAACTCCTAGGCTTAAGCAATTCTGCCTCAGCCTCCAGCATAGCTGGGACTAGAGGTTCGTGCTGCTGTGCCTGGCTAATATTTTTCCTTTTTAAGCTAGGTTTTCCTTGACAGTCTATTTTAGTATCCTTAATACTTAGCTCAGTGCTTGACATGTAGGATTAAGAAGGTGGTTCTGTCAACTAGGGAAATAATGAAAAAAAAAACCCTAAAAAAAAAGTGGCAAACATATTCTGATATGGAAATTATTTCATTTATAAATTGTATTTTCTTCTAAGGTTTTGCTTTAAAATCACAAAATCTTGAAGTACACTTAAAATTTGAAGTTCAGCTTATGATAGCCTTTTTTATTGTGAACTGAAGTTTTAATATTTGATACTAGAGAGTATCTGTCGATAAATTTGTGAAGTTATAAGAAAGGTTCAGTTACAGTAATTGCTATTACCTTGATATTTTGTAAATTACTCTCTTTGTAACATTTGCTGTCTCAGGAAATAATTTTTCTAATGTCAGATGGAATTTTCAGAACGAATTGAATGAGATATTTTCAGCATTTTGAAATCTAATGATTTTTCTATGAAGAATTTTTATTCTTATTCATTGCATTTTTTTCCCCAAGAAAAAATGATGTATAATAGTGACACATAAGATAGACATTCTCCTGGTAAAGTATATTACTGTTTTGATTTTATTTTGATTTCAGTAACAGATTTGATAATTTGGTTTTTTAAGCTTTCATTACCTAATTCTGTAATCTTTGAGAATATAATTCAACCGACCAACCAGCCTTTTCTATAATTTAGTAACTTTCCTTGCATTTTTCTCTTGGACTTTGCTTATGTACTGCCAATTAGTTGCTTAAAACTTTTTGTCCTTGTTAAAACTGTTTACGTGGCTTTTTAAAATGGGGGAAAAACAATAGAAACATGCTGTGGTGCAACGAATGAATACAGTGTGATTAACAACTTAATTTTTTTTCCTGTTTCAAACATCCACCTATCTTTAGCATTTTGTGTACCCTTAGGTTAAAAATATTTACCTTTTTCTTAGAAAAGTAACCCATTTAAGAACAAAAAAGGCCAAGCGTGGTGGCTCACGTCTGTAATTCCAGTACTTTGGGAGGTGGAGGAGGGTGGATTGCTTGAGTTTAGGAGTTCGAGACCAGCCTGGGCAACATGGCAAAACCCCATCTCTACTGAAAATACAAAAATTAGCCCAGTATAGTGGTGCACACCTATAGTATGTTTGAACCGGGAGGCAGAGGTTGCAGTATGCCAAGATTGTGCCACTGTACTCCAGCCTGGGCGACAGAGCGAGAGACTATCTTAAAAAAAAAAAACCCAACAAACAAAAAAAGAATGAATAACTGTTTATTCGTTATATAAATAACTTATTTAACAGTTTCAGTATATTTTGAAATCTTTTTTTCCATGTATCAGTTGATTTTTTTTTTTTTAAAGAACACTTGAGAATTACTCAACTAAGTTTAGATTATCTAGATGTTTGTTAGAGTTGCTTTCGTTGGAGGACTTGAAAATGAAGTATGTATAATTTAAGATGGTTATTAGAAAATGAGTTTTTTAAAATATGTTTCTTAGTTATTTAAGGTCTGCAGATACGAAAATCATATGTCCCAAACCAGTAATCAAGATATAAGATAATATGGCAAGTTGAAAAGATAGAAACAGTGTATCTTGAAATTTGCATAGTCCTGAGAATAGACATGGCCCTACTCTACAATATGGCTTATTCCTTACCGTGCAGGGAAAGTTCTGAGGCCTCTCTGATTCTTAACTCTATTTTGCAAATTACTTTTTAAGTTCTATTAACATCATTGTACAAGAAACCCTCAATTTAATATTATTAGTTTTATATCCCTAATCTTTACATAATCTGCACTGTGTGGGGAATCTTCTGCATAGCTCATGCCAGTAACTTTTAGGGCTATTTTTTAAATATCACCAAGACTGAAGTCATTCAAGCCAAAATGTGAAGACTAAAGTCTTTGATGTATCTGAACAGAAAAAGATAAGTGAAATTATTTAAAAACGTACTCCATTTTTCCTTTCCCTAGCTTTGTTTGTTTTGAACTGTTTTCTTCATAACAGCACACAGTTGGAAGTGC
This sequence comes from Nomascus leucogenys, assembly GCF_006542625.1. Taxonomy (NCBI): domain Eukaryota; kingdom Metazoa; phylum Chordata; class Mammalia; order Primates; family Hylobatidae; genus Nomascus; species Nomascus leucogenys. The sequence continues at coordinate 25,690,685 of NC_044390.1, forward strand.
ATGTGTGTAAATATGTTTGTATTTGATTGGGCTGAGAGTATTTCCTTCCAGTAGGAATTCCCCAACTTGTTGTCTGGATTCCTCTCCTTATATTTGTATTCTCTATACAGGGGCCCCCGGCCCCTGGGCCGTAGACCCGTACTGGTCCATGACTTGTTAGGAACCAGGCCACACAGCAGGAGGTGAGCAGTGGGCAAGCGAGCAAAGCTTCATCTGTATTTACAGCCATTCCCCATTGCTTGCATTACTGCCTGAGCTCTGCCTCCTGACAGATCAGCGGCACCCTTAGATTCTCATAGAAACACGAACCCTCTTGTGAACTGCGCATGTGAGGGATGTAGGTTGTGCACTCCTTATGAGAATCTAACCAATGTCCGATGATCTGAGGTGGAACAGTTTCATCCAGAAACCATCCTCCCCATTACCCCCCTGGTCTATGGAAAAATTGTGTCCCATGAAACCAGTCCCTGGTGCCAAAAAGGTTGGGAACCACTGCTCTATAACTTTCCTTACTTAACTAGTTGTTTTTGTTTCTAATATTTTAGAGGTGAAGAGTTCAGAAGTAAGATAATAGAAGGCCAAAGACAAACTACTTCAGGGCTATTTTGTGAAGCAGAAACAGCACTTTATCAGGTAGTTTTTGTGGGAGGAAGCACTGTTAATGCCCTTAGGCGTAAGGGCAAATGATTCAACTTACCTAAGGAAATACATTTTCTTCTAACTTGAAACATTAAAAACAAAAACAAAACAACCCACAAACTTTTACTATAGAAAAATCAAATGTGGCCAGCACTTTGGGAGGCTGAGGTGGGCAGATCACTTGAAGTCGGGGGTACTAGACCAGCCTGACCAACATGGAGAAACCCCGTCTCTACTAAAAATACAGAATTAACCGGGCATGGTGACACATGCCTGTAATCCCAGGTACTCAGGAGGCTGAGGCAGGAGAATCGCTTGAACCTGGGGGGCAGAGGTTGTGGTGAGCCGAGATCATGCCATTGCACTCCAGCCTGGGCAACAAGAGCAAAACTCCGTCTCAAAAAAAAAAAAAAAAAAACAAGGAAAAATCAAATGAACAAAAGGAAATAAGATAGTATTATCAACCCTATGTGTGAACATGTTAACTAGCTTCAGTTATTTTTAATTTATGGCTCATCTTACTTTATTGATTTCCTCCAATTTTTATTGTTTTGAGGCAATACTGGATATCATTTCATTTGTAGATAGTATGAATTTATAAAAGATAAGGACTCTTATTTTTAAAAGATAACTACATTCCACTGTTACATGTAAATAATAATTCATTAATATCAAGTGTCCAATCAGTGCCCAAATTTTCATGGGTATCTCATATATGTCTTTTATATTTTGTCCAAATAAGATCTATACATTATAATTGCTTGCAGTGTCTCTTGTAATCTTTACATTCTTCCTGTATTATTTTTTCACAGTTTATCTATTGAATAAAGCTTGTTGTTTCTCACAGCCTGGATTTTGCTGAATGCATCCCTGTGGTCTTGTTTAATGTAATCCTGTAAACTATTTCCTATAATTTGGTAAATTTAGATTTAAACTAGAGGTTTGATCAGATCCATTCATTATTATTTTGACAAGGATACATTATATGTGGTATTTTGTACTTCCATCAGGAGGAATAAAAGTCTAGTCAGCTCTTTTTCTATGTCAGCAATCACTGGTAAATTGCCTGGATCAGCTATCAACTCAAAATATTAATAACTGAGACAGGTGTCAGTCAATTTCGAAAATTTATTTTGCCAAGGTTAAGGATGCGCCTGTGACACAGCCTCCGGAGGTCCTGACAACCATGTGCCCAAGGTGATCGGGGCACAGTTTGGTTTTGTACATCTAGGGAGACATGAGACATCATGTAAGATGTACTTGGTTCCATCTGGAAAGGAAGGACAACTTGAAGAGGGGAAGGGGCTTCTAGGTCAGAGGCAGGTTTGCCCTAAGCAGTTCCCAGCTTGACTTTTCCCTTCAGCTTAGTGATTTTGGGGTCCCCAAATTTATTTTCTTTCACACCAAACTTTTCAGCCTTAAGATCCTTTTACATTCTTAAAAATTATTGAGTATCCTAAAGGGTTTTTGTTTATGTGTAAATATCACTGTATGTATGAGCATTTACTTTTTTAGAAATTAAAACCAAGAAATTTTAGAAATGCCTGTTATTAATTGGGAAAAAAAAGCCCACTGCATGTTTATACAAATAACATTTTTGTGAGAACCATTTTCCAAACAAAAATTTAGAAAATTGGTCCACTGTTTTACATTTTTGTAAATCTCTTTATTGTCCAACTGAAAAGAAGACATCCTGTTTCTCCTATCTGCTTCATCCTTTAGTTTGTTGTAATATTACATATCGTGTAACCTTTGGAAACTTTGTGTACACTCATGGGAGAATGAGGAGAGGGAAAAGGCAAGTAAGATTTTAGCATTCTAAAAATCGTTTGACCTTGCAGATCCTCTGAAACGGTCTTGGGGACTCACAGGGGTGCTTGGACTATACTTACTGCTGGTCTAGATCTATTTTATTATTGGTTGCAAAATGGTGATATTCTAATTCATTCCTTTGTAATTTATTACCTGGAATATTTTATATAGAGAAATTTCCTTTCATCAACTGTTTTAGTTACCTGGAGGTACAATTTGTACAAATAAGATAGCCTAGATGCTTGATTCTTTTCCTTTAAGGAGACAGAGCTTTATTCCATTCATTTTACTATGTGAGAAAGAGATGAGAAGACTACTTTTAAGCCCCCTTTGTACTAATTGAAACCGCCTCCACTTACAAGTGAAGGAAGGACTCCACTAATACAGTTGCCTTCTTAAATTATTAAGATGCAGTTTGTATCTTAGAGGTTGCTTATTTTAGTACTATATCAAATAACACTATATAATCTCTTTAAGAAACTTGCTTGAGGAGTCTAAAAAGGATTGGAAGCTTTCAAGTTATCTGATACTTTCACCTATTTGTTTCCTTGTGAAAATGTAAAGATTAACAAGATAATGTCTGCTATTAGTTTAAAATGCTTATTTATTGTGAGATGTATTACTATTAACTCCATGGAAGAGAAAAATCAGGCTCTGTTACGGGATATTGAGTTTTGCTGCAGTTTGATTTTATAAAACTCAACTAATTTGCTTCCAGAATTGCTTCAAAAACTTGAGCGCTCTTGAGGCAAGACAGGGAGTTGTAAGCTGTCATAAATGATACAACCCAGAGACTAAGACTTGGAATGGAATGAAGTCTGGAGAGAGGAGATGTGTATCAGAGTAGTGTAAGCAATAGGTTAATTAAGCATAATGAAATTTCAGTTCTTGTTCTTAAACACAAATGAAAGGGGAAGTTCGTCTTAATTCCTTACTTGTATATACTTGAGATGAAATGTGAAGTCAGTTTTCCTCTATGTAACAATTTTTATTTTAATTGACTTACAGAACTTTTATGATACAATAGAAATATGTTGAGACAAGTTTATTGAGCCAACTATCTATACATCTTAAAATATTTGGCAGTTTAAATCGTTATGTAATGTGAGTTAGAAGTGGGAAGGATGTGAGTTGAAGGATGGAAGGAAGCTGGACCAAATAGAATAATCTGTTAGCAAAATAAATCTTTTCTAGTTAGACTTAATCTCTTGTTGTTTTTGGACCTGATGAAAATTGTTTTAGAGATTGGAACTTAATAGAATAGTTATGGCTTGAAGATATCTGTTTTAGTTATGTATTTGTAGACTATAAGAAAAGTAAATGGAACTAATTTTTTTCTCTATAAAATTTTCCTTAAAAATCAGATTTTTTTTGGGAATCTTCTGAGTAGTACCATCATTCTATGGAAACATATCTCAGAAATTAAATCTTTTCATTGTTATAATCTGTTTTTTCACATTATTGGAGGTACATAGTAAACCTCACAGTTGAACCTTAAAATACAACTATTGTTGACTTTTGGAAAATGGTTTAGTGAATTGCTGCTCCTCCTTCCAAATTGGAAATTGAAGAGGTGTTGTCTAGTTGTAAGTGCTGAATGCAGTAACTGAATGTTCACTACTGTTTTGGTTTACAGAAATAGTAGATGTGTATTAACTATACTTACACAATAATCACTGTTATTTTTGTTCAAGTATAGGCCTTGGAACTTTAAAAAAAAATAGCCAGACATGATGATGCATATCTGTATAGTCCCAGGTACTTGGGAGGCTGAGGCAGGAGGATCACGTGAGTCCAGGAGTTCAAGGCCAGCCTGGACAACATAGCAAGACCGCGCCCTCTCTCTCTGTCTCTCTCCTTCCCCACCCGCCCCCAAAGAGTCTACTTTGTCCTTAAAATAATTTGATAGCACATTTAGGACCTTATTTTTAATACTACCTTTTGAAACATTGACTTTCTAAAAAACAATGTGTGGCCCCAAACAAGATAATGGCATGGGTTTAAAAACAAACAAAAATGCCCTTTCAGAGCATGTTACAGTAAATATAGGTTTAGTGTAAAAACTTGGTATTAAAGTTTTTGGTAGTTAATGATCTGGAAGCATGGCATGATCCTAAAGTTCTAAAAATTAGCGAAGACTCTAAGTAAGATAGTAAAGAAATGAGTGTTTAATTTACTATATGATTTTTTTTTAATCGAGGGAGAGTTTTGCAGAGGTGGAATGAAAGAAGAGGATCACTCTGATCATTGTCTTTTATTTCCAGATCTTTTTGAGTAATGAAAATGCACTTAAAAAAAAGCTGGGGTCTAGTTGCAGTCTCAACCCTTGAAGTGGTGGCCTCTGTTGACTGTCTTAAGGATATTTACTTTGTCTATCTTTTATGAAAATAATCCTTTATGAATAGTGATAAATAATCCCACATTTCTCACTATGACTAGTTATTTTTAATGGGCAAATTTCTGTTTGGAACGTAAGATGGACTATTTTATTATAAGCTATTTCTCACATTGGCACATTGGCAGTTTCATATTTGCCAATACTCAGTACTTTTCCTAAAATGTATATTCGGCATATACTTTGTAGTTGGATTTATTTTTGTTTATTATATTATAAACACATAGCCTGATTAATCTTATTCTTCAGTTAACTGGGATGTTAGTAAATCACTACATGTAATAAAACTTTTCATTTATTTCTCTTAAAAGTTTGTGTGTCAGAAGTTCACACTGTGCTATTTAAAATAAATAGAGTTTTTTTTTTTTTTGGTTTTGTTTGAGACAGGGTCTCACTCCATTGCCCAGGCTGGAGTATAGTGGCGCAGATCATGGCTCACTGCAATCTCCACCTCCTGTGCTCAAGTGATCCTCCCACCTCAGCCTCCTAAGTAGCTGGGACTACAGGTGTGCACCACCACACCCAGCTAATTTTTTGTATTTTTTAGTAGAGCTGGGGTTTTGCCATGTTGCCCAGGTTAGTCTTGAGCTCCTGGGCTCAAGCGATCCTCCTGCCTCAGCTTCCCACAGTGTAAAATAAAAACAAGTAAGTTTTTAAACTTTATTTGCCTAAGAATCACGAAGGGAACTTTAATGAATCTATGACAGGACTGATGAATCTACATTTAAAAAATCTTCCCAGGTAATTCTGATTAAGGTGTGAACTATAAGTCAAAAGTGGCACCCATTTCTGTCAGGTGTATTCCTAAAGGACAGAGAAGATACAGAAATAGTCCTAAAATGTGTGCATCAACACTTAAAACCATAGACAAGATAGAAAGAGGCAAAGCACCAATAAAAATCTCCATATCCCACGTACAAAACCTTAGAATACAGAGTAAGTGACTGGTGTTCTTTGGCCACACCAAGGGAGCAAGCCTTATGCTACTGAACACCTTATCCACTCATTATTTTACCATTACACAAAAAATGAAGTTGATGAATTTTGGAGTAAGATAGTTATTTGTTGTATACAATTAGGTAGGTGGACACACTCTCATTAGTATAATGGAGATTGAACTGCCTATCTTTAGGCTTAGAGTTAAATAAATTAAAAGCATTTACTCAAAATATCTGCCATGTAAGAGGTTCTCATTCTCAAAGGATAGCTATTTTTTGTTTTTAATAACATGTTACCATAGAATCATTTTAATTATTTCCTTGTGATTAATAATTAGCACTTTAAAAACAGCATTGTCTTGATGTTTCCTTACTCCATCTTCACATGCCCAGTGCTAAGAGTGCTTAGTAACCCTTAGAAATCTAAGAAAAAGTAGATAGGCTTTATGTGATTTCGTTCAAGCCTCTGTGCAAATGGGCTTTATGTGATTTGGTTTAAACCTTTGTGCATTTCTTAGTCTGGAATCCATAAAGAGCTGGGTTTCTGCTTTTTTGTCTTTATGTATAAGTGATACTTTTGCCTTGTAGAAGGAGGCAAGCTGAACTGAATTCTAGGTCAGCTTGGCAGTGTGGTCCATTATTGAAGGGTCTAGAACTAGAATGTGAATGGAAGCAAGAGATTAATAATTGCAGGATATCTAGATTTCCTCATACAGTAAATACAGTAGAAAGTCACAGGCAAAGAACTAAAAGACTGGACTTTTCTGGAGCTGGATGATTCTGAGCAGTTACCTAACTTCTCTGATCCTTGATTATTTTGTTGTTAGAATACATCAAAGCCTATTCCCAGGGTGGTTGTTAGGATTAAAGAAGATGCTATCAGTAAAAACTGTTTTGTCCAATGTGAACTACAAATGATTTATATTACTGTTTCCTGTCCTGAAAGTTCTGGATCTTTTAAGCATTAGTATGCTTTTTTTTTTTTTTTTTTTTTTTTTTTTTGAGAGACGTCCCAGTATGTTGCCCAGGCTGGCCTTGAACTTGTGGATTCAAGTGAACCTCCTACCTCAGCCTCTGAAGTAGCTGCGACCACAGGCACATGCCACTGTGCTTGGCTAAATGCTACTATGCTTATTGACTGAGATTTTGCTGTCATCTGGTAATATGTCCTGAATTTCAAGTTGAGATAGAGCTTTTTGAAAATACTATCTTTTGGCATGAGAATCTTTTTTATCATTTATTTAAGTGGCAACATTTAGGTTATTGTTTGAGATTTTTTATTTATTTTTACTTTTTGTTACTTTTCCATTTTACTTTCTGAATATGATTAAGCAGCTGTAACCCTACTATATTATAATTCCCTGAACTCTGTAGTCTCCCCTGCTTAGTGTATGGCCCCAGCTGATCATATTACCATTTACTGATGACACATAGACTTTTCACAGATGCTTATTGAAATAAGTGTTTGTGAGGATAAGGAGAACGTGGTGTAGGGAGAGGGCTTTGGTCTAATGTATGTAATAATGTCTTTAAAATGAATCAAACTTTGAAGACTTCCTAGTTTTAATAGTTTTTTTAAGTGTAAAATGTTACTAACGTAAAATTTTTGAGTAAGAAAACTATCTTCTTATGGCTTAAAACATTATCTTAAATGTAATAAATTAATTTCTTAAGAAGAGAGTGACATGTCCATGATAAAATTTCAAGTGGTGCAGACAGCCATTGTTGTTATTTCTTAAGTATCCTTCCGGAGATATTTTCTGTTTTTACCAAGAAATATGTGTGGATATCCCCAGAGATTTTTTCTTTCAAGGTTGTTAATGGCATAATGGATTTGAAATCTTTTGTTTGTAAGCTAAAAGTTTAAAATTTAAGTTTTTAAGGACAGATTATAGAAATATTATGGCTAAAAGTTTATTAAAATGTAAGTTCTTTTTTTTTTTTGAGACAGAGTCTCGCTTCTTTGCCCAGGCTAGAGTGCAATGGCGCTATTGTAGCTCACTGCAACCTCCGCCTCCCGGGTTCAAGCAATTCTCCTGCCTCAGCCTCCCCAGTAGCTGGGATTACAGGCTAATTTTTGTATTTTTATTAGAGATGGGGTTACACCCTGTTGGCCAGGCTGGTCTCGAACTCCTGACCTCAAGTGATACACCCACCTCGGCCTCCCAAAGTGCTGGGATTGCAGGCGTGAGTCATTGTGCCCAGCCAAAATTGTACGCTCTTAAGGACAGATTTTTTTCTTAGCTATATGGATTTAATCTTTATATTCTGTAGTCTGTATGATTTCATACTTTTAAAAAAATATACAGTGGCTGGCCGCAGTGGCTCTCGCCTGTAATCCCAGCACTTTGGGAGGCTGAGGCAGGTGGATCAGCTCAGTTCAGGAGTTCGAGACCATCCTGACCAACATGGTGAAACCTTGTCTCCAGTAAAATTACAAAAATTAGCAGGGCCTGGTGGCGTGCACCTGTAGTCCCAGCTACTCGGGAGGCTGAGGCAGGAGAATCACTTGAACCCGGGAGGCAGAGGTTGCAGTGAGCCAAGATTGTGCCACTGCACTCCAGCCTGGGCAACAGAGCGAGACTCCATCTCAAAAAAAAAAAAATACAATGAAATGTTTTTTAGCCATCTTGCTAGATATATCAAGTCTGGAGTTTAGGGAAGAGGTCTTTAGAGGTAATGATGCGAACCTAGTCGGTTTGTCTGTGGCAGTGGTTCTCAAACTTTAGTGCATAACATCATTTGGAAGCCTTCTTATAACACACTTCTCTCAGTATAACCTCTTAGCACTTCTGTTTGTTTCTCTTTGTCATCTTGAATTGTCCTGGAATACTTAATTCCTTTCATTCCCTGCCTCATAACATTTTCAGTTTATTGGAGAAGGAGGAGATTCCTGTCAGTGCCACTATGAAGGTTGCCCTAGGAAAAAGGATTTTATCTGTGCTGTTACCTGTTTCCCTCATTTCATTTTCCTTGGCTACTCCTGACTGGGATAAATTTGTAAGAGACTTTAGACAGTTCACTGTAGCTGATTGGAAAGCTCCAAGTACTATTAACATTTATAACCGACAATGTCTGTGGTATGTTTGCTCACTGCTTTTTAATGGCTAGTTTTATCTGCAAAACTGTTAAGATGGGCCTGGCACTAACCATAGTGAGAAAGTGTATTGTTCTCAGCATTTTCTTTTTACTATTATTTCCTGCAGCCTTGTCTAATCTAATAGTTACTTAAGAAGAGTAAATCTTTTTTTCCATGTCTTTAATTCTTTCCCCACCCCCTTCAATCTCCCTTCTTTTGGACAAAAACTACTTTTGGGGAGTCTGTAGTCTTTTAAATTCAAATATTTCCTTTAAATATGAGAAGAGGATGGGCAACAGACAAAATATTTTCCAAATGCCACAAAATAATTTTTAAAAACTTGGTAGATGTTCTGTTTTTATCATTGATAGGATTTTTAATTAATATGAACTCTCAATCTACTATAGTTTATTTTCCTTAGTTGTATAAGAATACAATAAATAATCTGAATAATTGTAGATAGAAATGTGCATAGTTGTACAATGGGATTTGCCATGGAAAATATTATTTAAACACTTTAGCCTTATTTAGGGTTTGCTTGGTGTGGACAATATGTACTAATGGGCTTTCTCTAGTCATATATTACTTCTGTACAAATGGGGAATTGGCTGCTAACATGAGAAGGCCAGAGGCAGTGTTTTTAATGACAAGAACAAATAAAGCCTATTTATGTTAAAGTATGTGATTAGATTTGGACTTCTATGTTTACTCACCTTTCCCAATGTCTAAAATGCCCCTGCCAAAATACATTACAGGGATTTTGTTTTAGCTTGAATTTAGACTTTTTTTTTTTTTTTTTTTTTTTTTTGAGACTGAGTCTCGCTCTGTCGCCCAGGCTGGAGTGCAGTGGCACCGTCTTGGCTCACTGCAACCTCCACCTCCCAGGAATCTCCACCTCCCAGGACCAAGTGATTTTCTTGCCTCAGCCTCCCAAGTAGCTGGGACTACAGGCGCCTGCCACCACGCCTGGCTCATTTTTTGTACTTTTAGTAGAGACGGGGTTTCACTGTGTTAGCCAGGATGGTCTTGATCTCCTGACTTTGTGATCCACCCACCTCGGCCTCCCAAAGTGTTGGGATAACAGGCATGAGCCGCTGTGCCTGGCCAGATGTGTGTTTTTTGTTTGTTTGTTTGTTTTTTTAGTGTGCTAAGAGGCCAGGAGCAGTGGCTCATGACTAATCCCAGCACTTTGAGAGGCTGAGGTGGGTGGATCACTTGAGGTCACGAGTTCAAGACCAGCCTGGCCAACATGGTGAAATCCCATCACTACTAAAAATACAAAAATTAGCCGGGCATGGCGGGTGCCTGTAATCCCAGCTACTCAAGAGGCTGAGGCAGGAGAATCGCTTGAATTTGGGAGGTGGAGGTTGCAGTGAGCCGAGATCACGCCACTGCACTCCAGCCTTACAGATTCACTCCAACTGAATCCGTAAACTTAAACAATTAAACAGCTATTTTATTGTATTATTTATTTTGAAGGATTAATATTCTCTTGAAATTTTAGTGTTATATAACATAAATCTGCATTTGTTTTGGAGATTGTTCACTACATTTAATTTACTGATTAAATTCTTACGTGTGCTGATGATGTGCATCTGTATGTAAACGTAAGTTTTTATTCAAACACAAGGCAAAAAAGTCTTGTTGTTTCTCTGCTTGGTTGTCCGATAAGAGGAACACAAATAACCCTATTACTCACTAAAAAAGAAAAACTGGAAGAATTTCAAGTATTTAGTTTCTTATTAAATTCAGAAGGGATGATAGACCTCTAAGTTGAACTTCTCCTTATCCTTAATGAGTTGTATGCATTAATAACTCTTAGCTTGATTCTGGCCTAATTTCTTTTAAAGACTCTTTAAGGACAATTAATTATTGTTTATATTGAATATAACATATTAGGAGGGTGCCAATGCCAGGTGCAAAGATCTGTTGGCATCTGGGATTCCTGTGTTTTTCTTAACTATCAAATCTGAAATAAAAATTCCTCTAGATTTCTTAGTCTTTCTAGGTAAAGTGACAAAAATTTTTGGATAGGAGACTGCCTTGGTGCTCTTTCTTCCTGCACCATGATGCCCACCTCATAGTCTTTCAGTCGTATGCACATTGGACATTTTAAGACCTTATCTTGTTTGACATTATGGATCTTTCGTATTTTCTCCTTGAGAGAAAAATTTTTGCCCCTTTGCTTCAATGATGCCATACTCCTCGGATTTCTCCTCTAATTCTTTGGACATTCCTTCACAATCTCTTTGTTTTATTACTTCCTTAAATGTTGGTACTCTTTATGGTCCTATTCGAGTCCTCCTTCAGAATCTATATAGGATTTCTCAGCAATCTCAACCTACCCCCTTAACTTAGTTACTGTATGTATCCTACACTTGATCTTAGCCAAAAGGCCGAGAAGCGATATATGTATCCTGATAGTTTTTTTTTTAATGTATTGAAGTATAGGTGACATACCGTAAACTGCATTTTTTTGCAGTGTGCATTTCAACAAGTTTTGGCACATGAAACCACCACAGTCAAGGTATTGAATGAACAATGCATCACCCCCACAAGTTTACCCGTGTTCCTTTGTAATCCTTTCCCCAGCCCAAGGCAACTGCTGATCTGCTTTCTGTCACAATAGAGTACTTTTAATTTTCTAGAATTTTATATAAATGGAAGCATACATTATGGACTCTTTTTTTCCCTAAAATCTAGCTTCATTGAGCACACTTGTTTTGAGACTCATCCATGTTGCCTCTTCTCGGCTTTGTTTAGGTTTATTCCTTCAACCTTTCAGATGACTCTCCCCAGCCTTGGAGTGTTTCTTCATGTGCATAATATGCTGTTCAATACTTAGATTACAGAGAGATCTCTGCTGTTTTTTTCCTCTTTAGAACTCTGACCTGAAAACTAGCTACCTTGGCATTCCTGGACTCCCATTTCCATCTTTTCAATTCAGGGAGAGTGCTGGTCTCTGCCCAGGTTCTCCCTCACTAAGCTGCAGTAATTGTAGAGCTCACCTGGTTTGTTTTCTGTCTCTCAGGGTCATTGTTTTGTGCTGCCTTATGTTCAGTCTCTGAAAACTATTATGTTGTATATTTGATCTATTTTTTGTTGTTATTTCAGGGATGGTGGTAAATCTGGTCCCAATTATTCCAACTTGGCCAGAACTGGATGTCATTATTGAATTTACTAATCTATATTTCCAGTCTATATTTTCCTCTTGAGCTTGAGACCTGTGTGCTAGTCTGCCTATTGGACATTTTCTGCTTTTTTCTAAAACATAATTTTCTCCTTAAACTTTCTTGTTCTTGTATTCCTAACTTGTGAGTAGTAGCACCATCTACCTAGTTTTTCCAAGTCGTTGCCACGAATGTTCTGAATTGACATGTCTTCCATATTTCCCCACCTCACCCCATGTTACGCATCCATTCACCATATGTTGTCAATTTTAGTTCTAGATATTGCTCAGATGCATCTACTTCTCTCCCATTCTCATTACTACCACACTAGTTCAGGCTACCAATATCAACCAGTTGAATCACTATAGTAGATCCTAATTAATTTATCTGCCTCTAGTCTGTTCTTTATCCTGCAGTTAGAACTAGCTTTCAAAACACAAATCTATTCATACAATTTTCTGTTTTCTTTAGGAGAAGTCCAAAATATATTTAAGGTGGTTTACAGCATTCTTCATGTTTTGGTCTTTGCTCCCTCTGCCCGTTCTGTCTCACCTCTCAAATATTCTATCCTTCATATTCTTGAAAGGATACCTTGATACCTCAGATGTGATATGCTTTCCCTCATCTTCAGATCTTGAGATATACTACCCTTTGCCTGAAGGAGTTCTGTCCCACATTTGCTTATCTCTATTAGATGTCACTCCAGAAATCTTTCTTGATCCCAGATCTGGGTTAGATACCTTCTGTCAGCACTCTATTTTAATTGCTTATTTGTCTCTTTCACATATTTTACACTGTATGCCCCACAAGAGTAGGAATTTTATGTCATATTTTTGTATTGACTTTGTCTAAAACAGTTTGACACATATGTTAATATTCTGAATTGGAGACAGTAATCATACTTGACTATAGAGAAAGATGCGCTGAGGGCAAAAGCTTGAAGTCTTTTTGACAACCTGTTTCTAAATTTACGGACCACAAGGGCAGAGGCTGAGTTGCTCCATTTCAGAATATTGTTGGAAATGTAGTATCTGAGGCCTTAATACAGACTTCCTGAAATCCGAATCTGCATTTAAAGGTTGAGAAGGCATGCTCTAAGTTTATTGGTTATCCTTTTTAGCTACATGTTAAAATCACCTGGGGAACTGATGCCCAGTATTTAATCCTTTGGTGTAGGTGGGTCCTGGGCACCGATATTTTGGTAAAGCTAGTGCCTAGGGAATTCTAAGGAGACCCAGGAATAAGAACCTATGTTTTAGTTTGAAGTCCTCTCTCTTTTTAGTCTGAAATTTGAGAAATTGTCGTTTCATATTTAGGTTTTGAGCTGCTTTCACACATTCTTTGTAAAGCCTAAATGTTTGGAGAGTGGAGGCCTGGAGCTAATTGGGGCTGTCAGGTTGGCAGCTGTGGTGCCTATAGACCAGTACTCCTCAGACTTTAATGTGCACAGGAATCATCTGAGGCTCTTGTTAAAATGCAGATTTTGTTTAAAGAGACTGGGATTTGTTTAAAGGCCTGACATTGTATTCTTAAGCCTCCAGGCAATGCATTAGAAAACTAATAGAGATGCTACACCTAAGCAAATTTATACTTTCTCTTATTTCCTTAACTTTTCCTATAGAGTACCACAGCAATACCTGGCAGCTTAGCCAGCTGAAAGAATTCCTTCAATTCCTTGATTGTTATTGAACAGAATAAAGGGCATTTAACTGCTGGCGATCCCCAGTACCCAAGTGGTAACTTCCTCTGGGGTGGTAATATGGTTTGGCTCTGTGTCCCCACCCAAATCTCATTTCGAATTGTAATCACCATGTTTAGAGGGAGGGAAGTGATAGGATTATGGGGGTGGTTTCCTCCATGTTGTTCTCGTGATGGTGAATTCTCACGAGATCTGATGGTTTTATAAGTGGTAGTTTTCTACGTGCTCACACTCTCCTGCCACCTTTTGAAGGAGGTGCCTGCTTCGCCTTCCACCATGATTGTAAGTTTCCTGAGGCCTCCTCAGCCATGTAGAACTGTGAGTCAATTAAACCTCTTACTTATAATTACCCAGCTGTTATAAACTGGGCAGTTCTTTGTAGCAGTGTGAAAACGGACTAATACAGGTGGTAAGTCTCTACCAGAACTAGGCCTTATGAACAGCTTCCCATGTGAAGAAGGGAAGCCAGCTCTCCCAGAGCTTTGGTTGTTTGATTTATGGGAAGGAGCATCGCGTTCCTTTTGGACAGGGTACAAAAAAAAAGCTATCTTTTGAACCAGTTTGTTAGAAATGATGCAAAGCTTTGTATTTATATGGAAACACATCCCTCTGCCTTTTAAAATTTATTGATCACGTGTACTGCCTCATTGTTACTATTTTTAGTCACTATAACCATTAGATTGACAAGTCCATGTCTCCCCTAACTCCCCCACACTTTGCTGGTGCTTTGAATAGTATTGTACTTAAAATAAATCTTAAATGCAGTCATTTAAAATTTAATCATTTGATGTAACCAAACATAAAGCTAATTGGTTTTTCCCTGTCTCTTAAGGACCATCACTTCATTTTTGTTAACCTTTTTATCTTCCTCTCTCATGTTTACAGCAGCTGTTTTAACATGTTTTATGACTTTAAACTGATCTGACAATTTGGCTATTATAGGAAGATTATATCATTCAGACACAGTAGTACCTCCAACTGGGCTTGATTTTTCTGTGATTTACTTCACTACAAATAAGGATGCTATAAATCAGTTTGAGTTCTTAGGCCTCAACTAAAAGTTGCAGGATTAAATGAATTCCTGTTGTCTACAGTTAAAATAGTTTGTCTAACATTTTTCTAAAAAAAGAATTTGAATTTGAAATACAAATAAAATGAGGAGGTGAATTCTTAAAAAATAAGCACTGAGGCCAGGTGCGGTGGCTCACGCCTGTAATCCCAGTACTTTGGGAGGCCGAGGTGGGCGGATCACCTGAGGTTGGGAGTTTGAGACAAACCTGACCAACATGGAGAAGCCACGTCTCTACTAAAAGTACAAAATTAGCCTGGCGTGGTGGCGCATGCCTGTAATCCCAGCTACTCGGGAGGCTGAGGCAGGAGAATCGCTTGAACCTGAGCAGTGGAGGTTGTGGTGAGCTGAGATCGTGCCATTGCACTCCAGGCCTGGGCAACAAGAGCGAAACTCTGTCTCAAAACAAACAAACAAACAAAACACTGCAAACATTCAAGTGAAAAATATTTAAGAAAATTGAAATTGTAGCAATTTAAAAACATATCCTGCTTTTTAGTAGAAAGCTCTCATTTTTAAAAAGTAGATCAGGTAAGAGTTTTAAAATGAATGGAAACAGGATTTTTTGGGCTGGGTGCAGTGGCTTACGCCTGTAATCCCAGTACTTTGGGAAGCCGAGGCGGGTGGATCACCTGGGGTCAGGAGTTCGAGACCAGCCTGGCCAACATGGTGAAACCCTGTCTCTACTAAAAATACAAAAATTAGCTGAGTGTGGTGGTGTAATCTCAGCTACTTGGAAGGCTGAGGCAGGAGAATTGCTGGAACCTGGGAGGTGGAGGTTGCAGTGAGCTGAGATCATGCCATTGCACTCCAGCCTAGGCAACAACAGTGAGACTCTTGTCTCAAAAAACAAACAAACAAACAAAAAACCAGGATTTCTTACAGTTGGAATATTTAATTTATTTTTTTAACTCAAAGTAGAAATGTGATTTCAAATGCTTTGTTGTTGTAGACAGATAAAGCTATGACCGTAAATGCATAGAAAACTATATTTTTAATTGAATTGAAGTTCTATATTATTTTGTTACTTTACTGGTGATGGAGAACATAAATGTGAACTCATGATACAACATTTTAAATTCAGAAAAGAACTCTGTCAAATCCTAAATCCAATTCTTTGCTTATAAGCCAGGTTTCACTCCCTCACAAATTAATTTAAATCCTCCCAGGAATGCACAGTGTCCCTGCCAAAGGTTTTCACATGGTGATTGATGAAAAGATTTGCTGAAGAATATGCATTCTTTTAAAATACATTTTAGGAGCAGTTTAATATAGAGGTTGGAAAATGAAATAAATTCATGATGCTCCATATTTTGATCGTGTTTTATGATTGAACTTTTTCCAAAGAGCTTTTGAAAAGACACATTCCCTTCAGAATTACAAATCTGAAGCTTCTTCACAATAAAGCTTTAAAAGTGACTTGTATTGAAAGCTTTTCTTTAATCTGCTCACATCCGCACATCAGGTTGTGGTCCGTATTGCAGGGTATATTTAGCCAGTGAGTATCTTTGTATTACTTAGTAAATTAAATATTTAAATTCCACTAATGCTGTTGAAAGGTTTTTAGGGTCATTGCAGTTGTAAACTTAATTGCTTTCATCTTTTCTTTCCTTTTTTATTAATGTAACATATACATATATAATATAAAACTTAGCATCTAACCATTTTAAGTGTAGAGTTCAGTGGCATTAAGTATATTTACATTGTTTTGTAACCATCACCATTATCCATCTCCAGAACTTTTTCATCTTTCCAAACTGAAACTACATATCTAGTAAACAATAACTCCTAATTTCCCTCCCCGCTCTGGCCAACCACCATTCTACTTTGTCTATATTAATTTGACTACTCTAGGTACTTTGTAGAAGGGATATAATAAATATTTGTCCTCTTGTGAATGGCTTATTTCCTCTAGCATAATGTTTTCAAAGGTGCATCTGTGTTACAGCCTGTGTCAGAATTTCCTTTTTAAGGCTGAATAGTATTCCATTATGTGTATCTAACACTTCATTCATTGGTAGCTTGGTAGATACTGGCTTGCTTCTTTTTCTTTCATGGCATAGATTTAAAATACTGATTGTACCGTTGCCTTCTATCGGCTTACAAATGGTTTAGAAATCTACTACAGAAGAGACCAAGGAATTTAAGCATCGAAATTCCCACCTGGCCCTGCCCCCCAGCCCCCGCCATTTTTTTGTGAGCCCAGGATGGCTTTGAACTCCCAGGCTCGAACAATCCTCCCCACTCAGCCTCCAGATAATTACAGGCATGAACTACCAGGCCTGGCTTATCTTCTTTGATTTTTCTTAATGTCACTTGAGTCTTTCGTGGCCCAGACTAGATAGGGGAATAGCCTGATCATCTGGCCAGATCTAAACTGAAATACCTGATGAGGCAGCTGTATTTGGAGAGGCTGAGCTGAGATACAGAAGATGAAGATCTGGTATTGAGGATTCAGGCTTGTAAGGGAAAGCTTCAAACGCAAATTATGCACCCTAATATTTTTTAACCGATTCTTCTGGTTATAATTTACTTTTTTTGGAGATTGCATTTATTTACGCTGATTTGCTAGGTGTTTGTATTTTTCTGAATTGCCTTTTCATCTTGGTGTATTTTTTTGTTCAGTCACTTAGAATAAAAATTCAAGTGTGAAGAAAGAAAAATACTTTAAAGTTTAGAAATGTAACCTTTTGCTTTATTTTAGAAATTTTTATTTATGTGGTTATGCATTTCCTAGATACTAGTTCTTTCTATTCAAGGCCATTTACTCCAGTACCCAAGTAGATTTCTTGATTGCAGATTTATTACTATAGGATGTATTTGTGTAGAACTATTTCTTCCTATTATACTGGCCTTATTCACACTTCTGTGCTTTAATACAATGAAAAATTGTTTTGACATTGAAGTTCTGTATTGAGTCCCACAAGATATTATTCCCTTAAAGCACTTATATGGTAACTTGCAAATTGAACGTTTGAAAAATCAAAATGAAAGCACGCAGTATAAAGGTCTGCCTTTGAAGGATAATGGCATGCATGTAGGGTACTGTTAAAAAGAAGATTGACTACATTAGCAGCACCTTGATTTTGGCACAGGGATCAGCAAATTAGTGGTTGTAGGCCAAGTCCGGCCCACTGCCTGTCTTTGTAAGTACCTTTTTTTTTTTTTTTTTTTTTTTAAACCTTTAAGCTCTGTTAGACTTGAGTAAGTAAAGTTTTACTGGAACACAGCCACACCTGTTCATATATTGTCTGTGACCGATAGATTTTGGTCTACAACAACAGAGACCTTATGGTCCACAAAGTCTATAATATTTACTATCTGTTCTTTACAGAGAAAACATTTGCCAACTCCTGGTTTAGTAGATCAAAGATCCTTTGATGTATTTTAGTAAGTTTTGCCCAATATACTGAGATGTTTATATGGAATATGAATCCTCACATACAGTCCTTTGGCAATATACAGATGAGTCTGAAGGTCCAATATTTGAGCATGCACCCACTGGGAATAAAAAACCAAAAATTTAATAACTAGCAGTTTTGTTGATAACAAGGTACAGTGTCAATGTAGCCTGTAGCCTTCCTTTGCAACTCAGCAGATATTACAAGAATTCTAACAAAATTTGCTTAAAATGTGTCATAAAATGAAATGCTTTAAATATACTTTAATTGTGAAGTAGCCAATACATTATAGACCTAACCTCATTGTTTTAAATGGTTGCACGCTACATTATCTTATGGATATGCAAATTTAACTCAGGGATTCTCAAACCCTGGGCTGCAGACCCTACTAGGCTATACAGCAGGAGGTGAGTGCTGGCAAACATTACGCAAGCGCCGCCTCCTATCAGATCAGCAGTGGCATTAGATTCTCATAGGAGCACAAACCCTATTGTGAACTGTGCATGTGAGGGATCTAGGTTGCATGCTCTTTATGAGAATCTTAACTCATGACTGATGATCTGAGGTGGAACAGTTTCATCCCAAAACCTCCCCCCTGCTACAGCCTAGTCCGTGGAAAAATTGTCTCTCATGAAGCCAGTCCCTGTTGTCAGAAAGATTGAGGACTGCTGATTTAACTATTTCCTTATTTATTTATTTATTTGATACTAGGTCTCACCCTGTCACCAGGCTGGAGTCCCTTGGCGCAATCATAGCTCACTGCAGCCTCAAACTCCTGGGCTCAAACCATCCTCCCACCTCAGCCTCCCAAGCGGTTGGGACTACAAGTGCACACCACTATGCCTGGCTATATTTTTAAAAATTTTTTTATAGAGACAGTGTTTTGCTATGTTGCCTGGGCTGGTCTCGTACTCCTGGCTTCAAGCAATCCTTCTGCGTTGGCCTCTCGAGGTGCTAGGATTACAAGCATGAGCCACTGAGACTAGCTCTATTTCCTTATTGATGGGTATTTATACTCTCCAACTTTTTAATATGACAGTGCTGTAATAAATATCTTAACATACATGTATTATGTTATATATATCCTTGACATATATGTTTTTGTATTTATTGACCTATTGTATATTATATATAATATATAATAAATGTCCTTAACATAAAGAAAAAGCTGCCCTTTGTAATACCCAAACTAGACTAACATCTGAACCTGTTGACTATTTCAGTTAAATCTGACCTCTTCATATGGACTCAGAAATACGGTAAAAAGGAAAACATGTTTATGATGCTTCCAAGTATTAGTTCAATCCTTGAGTTTTATGTGAAGGAGTAATTGAGATAATATGTCCGTCCTTTGCCCTATGTAACAAGGAGACTTTTAAAATTAAGATCGTGATTGGCTTCCAGTTAAGGAATCACAGTGTTCAGCTAGAGCCAGTGGTATTTACCAACTGAGTCTGTGAAAACATTCCTTTTTACCCTCAGATGCTCACTCAGCTTTCTGTTTTCCAAGTGACATTATTATAGCCTTTAGTAGTCAGAGAAATTAAAAGCACATTTTAAAAGCATGAATAGCAGAGTCTCCCTACAGTTTCACAAAATTACTACTTTTTATGATATTCCAAGTGTAGGAGGATTTCTGAAAACTTAGAGAAGTTAAGTTTAATTGCTAAACGACCTTTTAAGGTTTTTTTTTTTTCTCCTAGCCCCGTTAGAGCCATCCTATTGCCCAAGATGGAGTGCAAAGGCATAGTCATGGCTCATTGCAGCTTCGACTTCCTGGGCTCAAGTGACCCTCCCACCCCTGCCTCCCTGATAGCTGGGACGACAGACATGTGCTACCATGCCCAACTAATTTTTTTTTTTTTTTTTTTTTTTTTGTAGAGACAGGGTCTCATTATGTTGCCCAGGTTGGTTTTGAACTCTTTTGTTCAAGCGATCCTCCCGCCTTGGCCTCCCAAAGCATTGCTGCACACAGTCCCTTTTATGCAAATAATACCCATTATAGAAGTTTAAAGCATATATCCAAATGTGTGTGTGTGGTTGTTGTTTTTTAGGTTGCTCAATAACTTCTGACTTTGTTTAATTGAAAAGTGGAAATGTGGCCACTTAAGTTTTGGGTATGACTCTTCATTTACCAAACCAGCAATGTAATTAAGTCTTCAGCTAGGATAAGAGGAACATTATGAATCTGTCCTGTCAAATTTCTGGGCACAGTACCTTCTTGGAATGCTAAATGCACCAAATCTAATTTATTGACCATCTCTTAACCTAACAGTCTGCAGTCATCTTTAGTCATTTTATTTACTTTATGGATTTTATAAAGATTTTGAGGTTAGGAATGTTAGAACAGGGGTCACCATTCCCTGGTCCTTGGCCTGTTACAAACCAGGCCACACAGCAGGAGGTGAGCCGTTGGCAAGCAAGTTAACATTACTGCCTGAGCTCTGCCTCCTGTCAGATTAGGAGGGGCATTAGATTCTCAGAGGAGTGTGAACCTTATTGTGAACTGTGCATGTGAGAGATCTAGGTTGCATGTTCTTTATGAGAATCTAATGGCTGATGATCTGAGGTAGAACAGTTTCATCCTGAAACCATCTCCCTGCCCCTGTCTTGTCTTCCATGGCACCAGTGCCTGGTACCAAAAAGATTGGGGACCGTTGTGTTAAAAAACTATATTGGGAATTTAATTTTGATACTTAGTTGGTTATCAAAGGGATTTTTGCCTTTATGTTATACTTTTTTCATCTTTAACTTTCCCTTCCCCCAAACTGGTGCTACAAGTAAATTACCTAACTTGAATCTTAGATTTTTTTTTTTTTTTTTTTTGAGACGGAGTCTCGCTCTGTTGCCCAGGCTGGAGTGCAGTGGCGCGATCTCGGCTCACTGCAAGCTCCACCTCCCGGGTTCACGCCATTCTCCTGCCTCAGCCTCCCGAGTAGCTGGGACTACAGGCACCTGCCACCACGCCCAGCTAATTTTTCTGTATTTTTAGTAGAGACGGGGTTTCACCATGTTAGCCAGGATGGTCTCCATCTCCTGACCACGTGATCCGCCCGCCTCGGCCTCCCAAAGTGCTGAGATTACAGAATCTTAGATTTTTAATCTGTAAAAGGCAGATATGCATAAAGACAACCTATTTTGATGACCTAACTCTGTGCCTAGCATGTAGTAGAAGTGCAAACAAAATGGTAGTTCTGTCAGTATAGCTGTTAGTTATCCTCCTTTCTGTCTTATCTAATTGCTTTCTTGTTTCTTCATCTTGTCTATTAGCTGTTTTTAGAACTTTAAACTTGGAATAGCTTCAGTAACTAATTTTACCTGATGTTAATTCCTATCTTGGGAAAATTTCCCTGAAAAAGCATGTCTGTGGTCAACCTGTCTTATGTCAGTGTAAATCCCAAAAAACTTGCCCCTAATTTCAAAAAGTTAAACTTTGTATACAATAACATTTGTATCAATTTTTTAAAGTTTCTAGAATCACATTTAAAGGAATGATAGTTTAACTTTACCACCAAATTTAGTAATTATCTCTGCAGTAGTATGCCTGAAAGTTTAGACATTCACATACTACTGCCATTTCTTTCCTTTTCTTTCTTTCCTTTCTTTTTTTTTTTTTTTTTTTGTTTTGAAATGGAGTCTTGCTCTGTCACCAGACTGGAGTGCAGTGGCACGATCTCGGCTCACTGCAACCTCTGCCTCCTGGTTTCAAGCGATTCTTCTGCCTCAGCTTCCCGAGTAGCTGAGACTACAAGTGCGTGCCACCACGCCCAGCTAATTTTTGTATTTTAGTAAAGATGGGGTTTCACCATGTTGGCCAGGATGGTCTCTATCTCTTGACCTTGTGATCCTCCCACCTCAGCCTCCCAAAGTGCTGGGATTACAGGTGTGAGCCACCACGCCCGGCCAAAATGCCTATGTTAATATTTATTTAATAGTTTACAAACTTTGCCTTGCCTAAGCAATAATATCTGTGAAATTACAGGTTCTATATACTAGCTATATAGATTTTTAATGTATATTAAAGTAACTACATAAACCATTTTGTTTGTGTACTACCTAATTGTATTGAATTATCTATTTACTGCTTCAAGCATCTCTTAAAAGATCATTTAACCTCTGAATATAATTCTCTTTCTCCTTTTTTCTCTTTCTATATAAAACTTGACCACAATTAAGTCTTTTTCTTTGATAGTGAGATATGGGTTTTTGGTGGACAGGAACCATTATAAAGATTTGTTGTATACAGTAAGTCTGAAAAATATGAACATATGGAAATATTTATTACACTTTTTTCATTTTAATATTTGGAGGTGCGTGTTGGGGAAGGGGACTGGAAATGCCAGTATTTTGTATGTAGACTTTCACTCCTTATTTCTCAAGTGGTTTGTTCTTTACCTCTACTCTTGACTATTACTGATGTCTCAGAGTCAGACATGTCTTCAGTTCAGTATCTACAGAGAATAAACCATCTCCATGGGTATGGGATAGTTGCCTGACTGAGGTGGCATACGGGGCAGGAGTGTCCTTAGTACTTAGTACTACAGCTTTTTCTTAATCAACTGAATTTAAGATTCACTAACTTCCTGCAGACTTTCATCATTTCACCAGCTTTCCCCCATCTCTTCCCCTTGCCTTTAGGAGCTTCTCATTGAAGCATTTAAGATTTTGGATTTTTGGATTAGGGATGCTCAATCAATATAATGCAAATATTCCAAACTCTGAAAAAAACCCAAATCTCAAACACTTCTGGTTTCAAGTATTTTGGATAAGGGAGACTGTACCTGTGTTAATATAAAAATAATTCTTTTAAAAATGGTTGAAGATAATGAGGCTCAGGAGATGGAGGAACATGCCTAAGGTTACATGGTGACAGAACCTGATTCCAAAACACATGTTCTTAATTGTGAATCCTGGTCATTATCTACTAAAAGCTGTTGCTTCTTTGAATTGCTATAATCAAATCACGGTGTGCTGGCCCAATGGGCCTTCAGATTATACAATGAAACACTATAGTTAGGAGCTAATAGCTCTGAAAGTATTTTTGGATATGTTCTGTATAATATTAATAATGTTATCATTGATAGGGTAATGTTACCAAGATCTCTGTTAATTTATGAGTTTTAGACATATAACACTGGATGTTTTTCCTAAGTACTGCTAAAGGAAGATGACTTTGTACAGGCCCAGATGAGAACAGAGGAGCATTTCTCCCTGGAGAGAGCTGCAGAGAAACTGGACTCCTTAGGCCACAGCTGGATTTCAGTTAATTAGCCCTCAGATATTTGTAAATAGAGTATACTGGCCCTTACACAGCACTAATGGCCTTTGGGTAATAATATAAGCTAGTCAGTTAATGTTTCACTAAGTTTAGTGACAGGTCCAGTGTCATTTCAGTTTCTACCCATATGCTGCAAAGCTTCCCAAACTTCCTCTGTTCATCACACTCTTAGTGGGCCAGTAATCTTTTCATGATGTCCTTAGATCTAGAGAAATACCAGATAGTTTTATTTTCTTAGTAGTTTGGTCCAAACAATATAAGTATTTATGTCCTAATAACTTAGTAGCCATTTGAATAAATAATATATGAATTCTTTGAAGAAACATTTTTACTTCATTCTTAAGTAACCAACATTTCTAATGGGATGTGTGCATCTCTTGGACACTGTACAACTTAAAACTTGGAATCAGATTAGAAGCTCTACCCTCATTTCCTATTCCGCATTGATTTTTTTTTTTTTTTTTTTTGTGGTGGGAGTGGAGGGAGCATGATTCTTCTTTCTTTTTTACATTACAGAGACTCAGTTTTGTAAAGATGTGATGCTATGGAAAGTATAACAGGATCTAATTTTGAAACTGTGGACTGTTGAGTTAGTGGTTCATGCAGTATTCTACAGATTACCTAAAATTACTTTGTTTCCCTCAGAAATTTAAAGTGTGTCTGAGGTGTCTGAGTTCACTGCACTTTGATGTGTTGTTTGGAAACTGTCTTAGGGTTAGGACATGTAAATGCAAACCTGTTTAGAATCTAAGGGAATTTTAAAGCCTAGTTTCAGTTTAGACTTCAGGTAAAGTTGTTTTCTTTAGCTTGGATTTTTAGTTTTACTTTATGTGAAAATGTTTTTGCTAACAAAATAAAAAAGCACAAAGTTTTCTATCTTTGCTCACAGATTTTTTTAAAAAAGAATCATTGACGAAAGTTTTTGTTTATTTAAAACTTTCTGAAGCACAGCACTCTTTACCGATTATTTGATAAAGGGAATAGGAAAACAACTGAGGTAGAGAGAAATGGAATGTTTGTCTTCTAGTGTCCTATTTAAATCTTCCACTTAGGTGACTGGCTCAACAGTAACGTGTTTTGAACACTGAAGGGAGGTATGTAAATGAATACTTCATGGTTGTAATTGTTAGGCATATAATTTGATCCAAACTATGTAATGAGAAAGGCATATGATTATCATTCTTTAAAAGATGCTGCACAAGAGCATTTTTCAGTAAATGTCAAAATTGAGACAAAATTAACTTGTTTTATGTAGACATTTTGTTTTCTCTCTTTCTTATAAAAGTCTTGTTCTGTCGTTCTGAAATGAGATCAAGAACTTTGGGTCCTTTTAAAATAAAGCAAAATCCAATGATACGGTGTTTTGGCAATTTAAGCAAATCTAAAATTTCAATTACAAAGAAGAGAAACCACATAATAAGCACATTTATACTGAAGGAATGTTTTCCCTTCTAAACAACTATTGCATGTTAATGTTTGATTTGACACATCTGAATCAATAGTGTTATTGTCTTACCATTTGCTTCATACTAACTTGTGTGAATTTATAGAGCAGCATGACACATAGTAGACCAAAATCCATGTTTGTTCACGTAGTAATTATTTAGTCCAATGTCAGTGAAAATTTTTTATATTGTTAACATTCTAACCAAACATTTACGTATTATTTTATTTTTGCTATGTAAAATTTTGATATTCCCTGACAGCTGAAAAATAGCGGTAAATGTTTGAGTATCTCTTTTCACATAGCTGTAGCTTACTTTGCTTTTACTTTTCCCTTTGTAGATTAGAGCCACAAATACAAATAAACTGCAAATGAGCTGACTATTCAGTGGATGATTTCTGATTATCTAGGATTTAGAGTAGGTTTCGTATGTAAATGCTGTGATTTATGAAGGCTTTTTGGTGGAGGAGGAACTTCTGTAAAAATTTCTTGTTGAAACATCAGAATTAGCTAGTTTCAAAAACTCTACTAGTGGACATTTTGGCAATTTTATATAGGCTTTGAAATGTCTTTCAAGTGTTGTCTCTATACTTTCAAATAGCATTTAAATGCTCTTTCACGGCGGGGGGTACCTGGACGTTTTGTTGAGAAGATTTTCTTGGTTTCTACATTTATAAGCCATGATAAGAAGTTTGTGTTGTACCTTAAATTTGTTATGTGTATTTTTGTTACCTTTGACTATTAAGTATTTTGGTTCATATAATCTGCAGGGTGCCAGACTAAAGCAAATAAAAGCTAAGGGTACTATATAAATTGGTAAATATCTAACTTAGTTTCCTCCTTCCTCCCCACCTTCTTTTCTTTCCTCTGTCTGATATTTATTAAGTAGCTACTATATGCCACACACATTGAAGGCACTAGTGAGTCAAAGATAAACGGTGGTTTTTGTTACATAGTATAGAAAATAGTGTGCAAAAATTGCCTGAAAGCAAGATTTGCCTTTGTAATACGAAATGTGAATTGATTGGTATATAAGAATATAGCAGGAACCAAAAATAAGGACACTGTCTTAAGCCTTAAAAAATTTAAAAGAATTCCTATTATAGCAATTAATTTTAGTCTCAAATGAAGAGCTGGTATGGTTTTGTTTTTCTTTGAGTTGTTGATCCTAATGTAGAAATGACTTTACTGTTACCTCAACAGTAGCTTGCTGTTAACAGAAACGATGTTTTGCATTCTAGGTTCCAAGTGTTTTATTTTTGGTTCCAATAAGATCAGCTATTATGTTATTAATGGACTAAGTTTTGTCTCTCTCAAATTCATATGTTGAAACCCTAGCCCCAATATGAACTGTATTTGGAGATTTGCAGATATGACCTCTCAGTAGGTAATTGAAGTTAGATGAGGCCTTAAGAGTGAGACTATAAGCCAGTATGACTGGTGTTCTTATTAGGAGAGGGAGAGAGAGACCAAGCATGCACACACACACAGAAAAAAGGCCAAATGAAGTTACAATGAGAAAGGTGACCATCTGCAAGCCAAGGAGGCAAGAGGAAAAATCAAACCTGCCAGCAGCTTGATCTTGGACTTCCAACCTCCAGAACTGTGAGAAAATAAACTTCTGTGATGTAACCCACCTGGTCTGTGGTATTTTTTAATGGCAAAAAAAGCAAACTATTTAGTAATACATCTGACCTAATGTAGGCATGTGCTTGATAAACCGGTTTTTCTTGTCCTGAAGTTCTCTACAATCACAATTCATACCTCAATCTTGGGCTGGTCTCAAGTCTTTGATTTCTTCCAAATACATAGATTCCCAGAAAGTATAATAGCTTTCAAGAAATACTAATTTTCTTGTATGTAGTCTTATCTATTAAGCAGCCATATATTGAAAGTATCTTTGGTAAGTGACTATAGTCATTGATTTATTTATACTTTTATTCCCTTTTTATATACTAGTATATTTTAAATGATAATGTGTTACAGTTTGGCAGAGTTTCATTTCTCAGTGGCACATAAAATAATGGTATGTTTTCAATCAATGGCATCTTAGATTGAATGAAATACATTTTTTACATTATATCCCACCTCTCCAGATCCCCTTGTAGCATCTCAAATATTTGTGATTCTTCAAAACAATCAGGAAAGGAGTTATTATGTAGCTTTCTTTAGTAAATCATATGACTTTTTTTTTTTTTTTTTGAGACAGAGTCTCGCTCTGTTGCCAGGCTGGAGTACAGTGGCGCGATCTTGGCTCACTGCAACCTCCGACTCCCTGGTCCACGTGATTCTCCTGCCTCAGCCTCCCAAGTAGCTGGGATTACAGGCACATGCCACTACGCCCAGCTAATTTTTGTATTTTTAGTAGAGACAGCGTTTCACCATGTTGGCCAGGATGGTCTCGATCTCCTGATCTCATGATCCACCCACCTCGGCCTCCCATAGTGCTGGTATGACAGGCGTGAGCCACCGCGCCTGGCCAATCATATGACTTTCTTAATCCTGTTAATATTCTATAAAATATCTGCTGTATTTGAGACCTTGTTTTATATAACTAAAAATAGAGAATAAGCTAATTGTCATAAAACAGTAAATGTGGTCTCATAGTTAAGAGAATAGGCTCTTTGGACAGAATGTCTTGAGTTCATATCACAGCTGCATCACTTGTTAGCTGTGTATCTTTAAGCAAATGTTTAACTGCTTTCAAATCCATAAAGTAGGGATAAAAATAATACCTATCTCATAGGGTTGTTGTGAAGGTTAAAAGAGTTTTGCTCTGAAAAGCTCTTAGAACAACGGCTGTCACGTAGGTGCTATGTAATTGTTAGCTGCTATTATTATTGTTCCTTTATTTGAGTTAATGAATAGTGTTTTTTCTTAAACATTTAAAAAAATACTAATTGCCTTTCTGTATAAGCAACAAAACCTGAGAATTCAAGGTGAAAATAGAATTTAATCTTATCTAATGAAAGTTAAATTAAAATGAACCTAACAATGATGAGTGTGTTGTATGGCAATTAGATAAAATTAGGATTAAATTTTTAGTCCTCTGTTCATTTTCTTTAGTATGTAACCACCGCCAATGTAACAGAATATACAATTTAGTTATTTCCCTTAACTTCAAACTCTCAGATATACAGACACTTAACTCACAAGCTCTCATCCAAGATCCTTGCCCATCAAACTATTGTAGGACATAGTTTCTTTAATATGTATCCCTGTGTTCCCAACTAATCAGTCTTCTCCTAAGTCCTTTCTCTTTTACATGCCAGGGATATGTGTATTCAGATTTTTATTTTTATTTTTTAAAGACAGGGTCTTGCTCTGGCACCCAGGCTGGAGTGCAGTGGCATGATCACGGCTCACTGCAGCCTCATCCTGGACTTCCAGGGCCCAAGTGATCCTCTTACCTCAGCCTCCCAAGTGGCTGGGACTACAGGCACACACCACCACACCCGGCTAATTTTGATATTTTTTATAGAGACAGGGTTTTGTCATGTTGCCTGGGCTGGTCTCAAACTCCTGAGCTCAAGGGATCTGCCTGCCTTGGCCTCCCAAAGTGCTGGGATTATAGGTGTGAGCCACTATGCTCAGCCTATTCAAAATATTAATGAGCTTGAGAAGACAGAGTCTTTCTTGGTCATAAAGGTTGAATTGCCTACTTGAGTTACAGTGTGATTGAAAGTCTGCGATAGAGGAATAAGTTACAGCAAATAGGACTGAGTCCTTGAGTCTTGGGGTGGAGGGATAGGAGAGAAGTGGAGGATTTAGGACTAAGGGATTGCTAAGGAAGGAAAATAAGGAGTCTTTCTGTTTGTGGGCAGGGAGTAGGCTCTGCTAAAATAGATTTATGGCCAGGCGCGGTGGCACACACCTGAAATCCCAGCATGCTGGGAGGCTGAGGTGGGAGGATCACTTGAGGTCAGGAGTTCAACCAGCCTAGCTAACATGGTGAAACCTTGTCTCTACTAAAAATACAAAAATTAGCCAGGCGTGTTCGTAGGCACCTGTAATCCCAGCTATGCAGGAGGCTGAGGCAGGAGAATTACTTGAACCCAGGAGGTGGCGGTTGCACTTAGCTGAGATCACGCCACTGCACTCCGGCCTGGGCGATAGAGTGAGACTCCATCTCCAGAGTAGAGTAGGAGTAGGAGAAGGAGTAGGAGTAGGAGTAGGGTAGGGTAGAGTAGAGTGTGTAGAGTGTAGAGTACTCATTCATTTACTTGATATTCTTAAGTACTTATACAGTGGCTAATTGCCAGTTAACATACAAGGTAGTTTTAGTTTGTTTTATATAGACCTAAACTTTTAATTTTTAGTGAGAGGAAAAATTCTTGAAAATGAAGGTATGCATTATATAAATTTAAATTATTTTTAGAGGAATATATGGGTAAAGGGAGAGGATGTGCATGGAAGTCCAGGAGACAAGGAAATTTTAAACAAGAGTGTGAAGTTTCTTGAGAGGGGCCAGTTGAGGCTGAAGATGAACTTTACAGACACTAAACCACAAACGTAGGTTCTACAGAGAATTTGGGCACAGAGCTTTGTGCTGTGCATGTGGAAACCTAGCCATAACTCTCCACATTATTTATACATTAAGTAAAATGTATTGACATAAGTATTTTACTAGGAAAATATGTTGGCTGGGAGAAGCCAAGAAAATTTTAAAAGTGAATAATAAGAAAGAACTGGTATTACTAGATATTATTAACTTATAATGATAATAATATGGCTTTTATGTAGATAAATTGGTGAAACAGTATTGAAAGCTAAAAATAGGGTGCGGCGGCTCACGCCTGTTCACAGGCTCATGCTTGTCACGCCTATCCAGCACTTTGGGAGGCTGAGGCAGGCACATCACGGGGTCAGGAGTTCGAGACCAGCCTGACCAACATGGTGAAACCCTGTCTCTACTAAAAATACAAAAATTAGCTGTGCGTGGTGGCATGCACCTGTAATCCCAGCTACTCAGGAGGCTGAGGCAGGAGAATCTCTTGAATCCAGGAGGCAGAGATTGCAGTGAGCTGAGATCACACCACTGCACTCCAGCCTGGGCAACAGAGTAAGACTCCATCTCAAAGGAAAAAAAAAAAAAAAAATACACACACACACACACACACACACACACCCCAAATATAATGATAGCATTTTGACTTGATAGTGAGGCGATAGATCTAGAATCCCTGGATATGAACCCTGAGCGGGGCTGAGGGAATGCTGTACTCCAGTAGGAGCCATTATTCATACAACCCACTGCCATTGTTGCAATTCTGTATTCTGTGTACATAGTTGAAATAATTGGCTATTATCAAAGTAGAAACCAGTGAGTCCAACTTCACTACACAACAAATTAAATACGAGATTAGTTAAGTTAAAAATGAGATAGTAAAAATAAGAAAATATGTGTTGATTAGATCTTGGAGTGGGAAAAACTTTCTTTTATAGAACCACAGGGAGAAATTGCAAAAGGGAAATTAAACAATTAAAAGGTAAACTAGAAAAAGACATTAACAATATGTTGAACAAAGATTACCATTCTTGTTGTATACTGCTTTTAGAAGTACTAAGAAATGAAATTGACAGACATCAGTGAAGAAAATGAAGATACATAAAAGAAATATATAAAGCCAATAAAAATATGACAAAAGTTTATCCTATTAATTAGGATTCAGTGAAACCCCTATTTGCCTAATATATTTGGTGAGAGTTGAAAAAATAAGGGTGAGACCAATCTTACACAAGCTTTCTGGGGCAATATTGGCAGTATTTTTTTTTTTTTTTTTTGAAACCCAAAAGCTGTACTCTGAAGAATGACAGTATGTTTAAAGAGCCATAAAAATTAGAGATACACACAAAAATTTACATGAAAGGCTATTTAACTTGTATGTCTCATGACACAGACAGGATTGAACAAATCACGTTGTATTCATAAGCTGATATAATACTATGCAGCCACTAAAATTTTTGTTACAAATCGAGATGATGTAAGTACACTTCAAAATGGGATATCCACAACTATCTGAATTTAAAAAAGCACTAGTTCTCATAGAAAGATGTTTACCACAGTGATAATAGTTGGTTAAGATTAAGAATGATTTTTCTTTTTTCTTTTTTTTAAGATGTTAATAGTTTTGAAAATTTATATGTTTTAAATTTACTCAGTTCCCAAGCTTTCTAGTTTAGAGGTATGTTGTATGTGTGTGAGTGTTGGTGTGTGTGTAGCAGACCGTAGCATATTAATCTATGTTCATTATAACATAGATTAATACTTTTTTTCTGCTATCCAATTAGAAGACATCATTTGTTGATTATGCCCAGTTCTTTTCACATAGAGATACTTAATAATTTGACCTTATTTCAATTTATCTTTTTTTTTTAATGTTCAATGTTTTTGTTGTTGTTTAATCATCTCAAAGTAACTTTTGGCTTAGGAGCCAGGGATGGAAGGTGAGGGAAAGCTAGGGCAGAAGTCGAGTGATGACAGAATGGTATATGCCAGATAAAGGAAGGACTAATGGGAGATGAAAAGGGTATTACCAGAGAAGGAGGCGGATAAAGAAGTGGCATTACTGATAGGATTGACATGGTCTCCCTGAAGAAAACGAGTGGAATCCATTTTAATTTCTCTAATACCTTTCATGGTTATAGTAACTCATTTTGGAAAGCACAGGCACTTAATCCACACACATCGTTTGTAATTGTGTGATCCCAAATACAGACTGTCCCACCCATCCCCCTTTTAGGGAGCTCTAATTCTTTCCCCAAGAAGCTTTGCAAAGATTGTTCACCTGATTATTTTTTAGATGTAGTGGGCAGTCATAGTTTTTGAACTACATTTTATAATTTATTGTACATAAATGCAGTTGAACTTACTTGGCTATTTAAAATCTGTATTTCATTTTAATTCTATTGTAGTTATTTTTCTCATTCTGGTTCGTAATTTAAAAGTTGTCATATTTTCCTTTTCAGAGCCTTGTTGAGGAGTGTTTATACTTTGCAAAAATTTGTTGAAAAATTAAAACACCTAAGAAATCTGTGTGGATTCTTAAGATGTACATATGTTGTGTCTACAGGCATATTGGGATAGAAGAAAGTGAGATGAAATTTTTTTAAGGATTCTGAAAATTGAAGGAACAAGCATTAAAAGGAATGTCAGTATTATGTAAAGGATTTTACGAACGGTTGTAAATATTTTCTACTGAAAAATGAATAAACTATTGCATTCATTTGTTTTTTTTTATTTTTTATTTTCTTATTTTTACTATTATAGTTTTAGGGAACATGTGCACAATGTGCAGGTTTGTTACATATGTATCCATGTGCCATGTTGATTTCCTGCACCCATTAACTCGTCATTTAGCATTAGGTATATCTCCTAATGCTGTCCCTCCCCCCTCCCCCAACCCCACAACAGTCCCCGGAGTGTGATGTTCCCCTTCCTGTGTCCATGAGTTCTCATTGTTCAATTCCCACCTATGAGTGAGAACATGCAGTGTTTGGTTTTTTGTCCTTGCGATAGTTTACTGAGAATGATGTTTTCCAGTTTCATCCATGTCCCTACAAAGGACATGAACTCATCATTTTTTATGGCTGCATAGTATTCCATGGTGTATATGTGCCACATTTTCTTAATCCAGTCTATCGTTGTTGGACATTTGGGTTGGTTCCAACTCTTTGCTATTGTGAATAGTGCCGCAATAAACATATGTGTGCGTGTGTCTTTATAGCAGCATGGTTTATAGTCCTTTGGGTATATACCCAGGAATGGGATGGCTGGGTCAAATGGTATTTCTAGTTCTAGATCCCTGAGGAATCGCCACACTGACTTCCACAGTGGATGAACTAGTTTACAGTCCCACCAACAGTGTAAAAGTGTTCCTATTTCTCCACATCCTCTCCAGCACCTGTTGTTTCCTGATTTTTTAATGATGGCCATTCTAACTGGTGTGAGATGGTATCTCACTGTGGTTTTGATTTGCATTTCTCTGATGGCCAGTGATGATGAGCATTTCTTCATGTGTTTTTTGGCTGCATAAATGTCTTCTTTTGAGAAGTGTCTGTTCATGTCCTTCGCCCACTTTTTGATGGGGTTGTTTGTTTTTTTCTTGTAAATTTGTTTGAGTTCATTGTAGATTCTGGATATTAGCCCTTTGTCAGATGAGTAGGTTGCAAAAATTTTCTCCCATTCTGTAGGTTGCCTGTTCACTCTGATGGTAGTTTCTTTTGCTGTGCAGAAGCTCTTTAGTTTAATTAGATCCCATTTGTCAATTTTGGCTTTTGTTGCCATTGCTTTTGGTGTTTTAGACATGAAGTCCTTGCCCACGCCTATGTCCTGAATGGTATTGCCTAGGTTTTCTTGTAGGATTTTAATGGTCTTAGGTCTAACATTTAAGTCTTTAATCCATCTTGAATTAATTTTTGTATAAGGTGTGAGGAAGGGATCCAATTTCAGCTTTCTACATATGACTAGCCAGTTTTCCCAGCACCATTTATTAAATAGGGAATCGTTTCCCCATTTCTTGTTTTTATCAGGTTTGTCAAAGATCAGATAGTTGTAGATATGCGGCATCATTTCTGAGGGCTCTGTTCTGTTCCATTGATCTATGTCTCTGTTGTGGTACCAGTACCATGCTGTTTTGGTTACTGTAGCCTTGTAGTATAGTTTGAAGTCAGGTAGTGTGATGCCTCCAGCTTTGTTCTTTTTTGGCTTAGGATTGACTTGGCGATGCGGGCTCTTTTTTGGTTCCATATGAACTTTAAAGTAGTTTTTTCCAATTCTGTGAAGAAAGTCATTGGTAGCTTGATGGGGATGGCATTGAATCTATAAATTACCTTGGGCAGTATGGCCATTTTCACCATATTGATTCTTCCAACCCATGAGCATGGAATGTTCTTCCATTTGTTTGTATCCTCTTTTATTTCATTGAGCAGTGGTTTGTAGTTCTCCTTGAAGGGGTCCTTCACATCCCTTGTAAGTTGGATTCCTAGGTATTTTATTCTCTTTGAAGCAATTGTGAATGGTAGTTCACTCATGATTTGGCTCTCTGTTTGTCTGTGATTGGTGTACAAGAATGCTTGTGATTTTTGTACACTGATTTTGTATCCTGAGACTTTGCTGAAGTTGCTAGTCAGCTTAAGGAGATTTTGGGCTGAGACAATGGGGTTTTCTAGATATACAATCATGTCATCTGCAAACAGGGACAATTTGACTTCCTCTTTTCCTAATTGAATACCCTTTATTTCCTTCTCCTGCCTGATTGCCCTGGCCAGAACTTCCAGCACTATGTTGAATAGGAGTGGTGAGAGAGGGCATCCCTGTCTTGTGCCAGTTTTCAAAGGGAATGCTTCCAGTTTTTGCCCATTCAGTATGATATTGGCTGTGGGTTTGTCATAGATAGCTCTTATTATTTTGAGATACGCCCCATCAATACCTAATTTATTGAGAGTTTTTAGCATGAAGCGTTGTTGAATTTTGTCAGAGGCCTTTTCTGCATCTATTGAGATAATCGTGTGGCTTTTGTCTTTGGTTCTGTTTATATGCTGGATTACATTTATTGATTTGCGTATGTTGAACCAGCCTTGCATCCCAGGGATGAAGCCCACTTGATTATGGTGGATAAGCTTTTTGATGTGCTGCTGGATTCGGTTTGCCAGTATTTTATTGAGGATTTTTGCATCAATGTGCATCAAGGATATTGGTCTGAAATTCTCTTTTTTGGTTATGTCTCTGCCAGGCTTTGGTATCAGGACGAAGCTGGCTTCATAAAATGTGTTAGGGAGGATTCCCTCTTTTTCTGTCGATTGGAATAGTTTCAGAAGGAATGGTACCAGTTCCTCCTTGTACCTCTGGTAGAATTCGGCTGTGAATCCATCAGGTCCTGGACTCTTTTTGGTTGGTAAGCTATTGATTATTGCCACAATTTCAGAGCCGGTTATTGGTCTATTCAGAGATTCAACTTCTTCCTGGTTTAGTCTTGGGAGGGTGTATTTGTCGAGGAATTTATCCATTTCTTCTAGATTTTCTAGTTTATTTTCGTAGAGGTGTTTGTAGTATTCTCTGTTGGTAGATTGTATTTCTGTGGGATCGGTGGTGATAGCCCCTTTTTCATTTTTTATTGTATCTATTTGATTCTTCTCTCTTTTCTTCTTTATAAGTCTTGCTAGCGGTCTATTAATTTTGTTGATCTTTTCAAAAAACCAGCTCCTGGATTCATTAATTTTTTGAAGGGTTTTTTTGTGTCTCTGTTTCCTTCAGTACTGCTCTGATTTTAGTTATTTCTAGCCTTCTGCTAGCTTTTGAATGTGTTTGCTCTTGCTTTTCCAGTTCTTTTAATTGTGATGTTAGGGTGTCAATTTTGGATCTTTCCTGCTTTCTCTTGTGGGCATTTAGTGCTATAAATTTCCCTCTACACACTGCTTTGAATGTGTCCCAGAGATTCTGGTATGTTGTGTCTTTGTTCTCGTTGGTTTCAAAGAACATCTTTATTTCTGCCTTCATTTCATTATGTACCCAGTAGTCATTCAGGAGCAGGTTGTTCAGTTTCCATGTAGTTGAGCAGTTTTGAGTGAGTTTCTTAATCCTGAGTTCTAGTTTGATTGCACTGTGGTCTGAGAGACAGTTTGTTATAATTTCTGTTCTTGTACATTTGCTGAGGAGAGCTTTACTTCCAACTATGTGGTCAATTTTGGAATAGGTGTGGTGTGGTGCTGAAAAAAATGTATATTCTGTTGATTTGGGGTGGAGAGTTCTGTAGATGTCTATTAGGTCCACTTTGTGCAGAGCTGAGTTCAATTCCTGGATATCCTTGTTAACTTTCTGTCTCGTTGATCTGTCTGATGTTGACAGTGGGGTGTTAAAATCTCCCATTATTATTGTGTGGGAGTTTAAGTCCCTTTGTAGGTCAGTCAGGACTTGCTTTATGAATCTGGGTGCTCCTGTGTTGGGTGCATATATATTTAGGATAGTTAGCTCTTCTTGTTGAATTGATCCCTTTACCATTATGTAATGGCCTTCTTTGTCTCTTTTGATCTCTGTTGGTTTAAAGTCTATTTTATCAGAGACTAGGATTGCAACCCCTGCCTTTTTTTGTTTTCCATTTGCTTGATAGATCTTCCTCCATCCCTTTATTTTGAGTCTATGTGTGTCTCTGCACGTGAGATGTGTTCCCTGAATACAGCACACTGATGGGTCCTGAATCCTTATCCATTTTGCCAGTCTGTGTCTTTTAATTGGAGCATTTAGCCCATTTACATTTAACGTTAATATTGTTATGTGTGAATCTGATCCTGTCATTATGATGTTAGTTGGTTATTTTGCTCGTTAGTTGATGCAGTTTCTTCCTAGCCTCGATGGTCTTTACAATTTGGCATGTTTTTGCAGGGGCTGGTACCGGTTGTTCCTTTCCATGTTTAGTGCTTCCTTCAGGAGCTCTTTTAGGGCAGGCCTGGTGGTGACAAAATCACCCAGCGTTTGCTTGTCTGTAAAGTATTTTATTTCTCCTTCACTTAATGAAGCTTAGTTTGACTGGATATCAAATTCTGGATTGAAAATTCTTTTCTTTAAGAATGTTGAATATCGGCCCCCACTCTCTTCTGGCTTATAGAGTTTCTGCCAAGAGATCAGCTGTTAGTCTGATGGGCTTCCCTTTGTGGGTAACCTGACCTTTCTCTCTGGCTGCCCTTAACATTTTTTCCTTTGTTTCAACTTTGGTGAATCTGACGGTTATGTGTGTTGGAGTTGCTCTTCTCAAGGAGTATCTTTGTGGCGTTCTCTGTATTTCCTGAGTCTGAATGTTGGCCTGCCTTGCTAGATTGGGGAAGTTCTCCTGGATAATATCTTGCAGAGTGTTTTCCAACTTGGTTCCATTCTCCCCGTCATTTTCAGGTACACCAATCAGACGTAGATTTGGTCTTTTCACATAGTCCCAAATTTCTTGGAGGCTTTGTTCATTTCTTTTTATTCTTTTTTCTCTAAACTTCCCTTCTGACTTCATTTCATTCATTTCATCTTCCATCAGTGATACCCTTTCTTCCAGTTGATCGCATCTGCTACTGAGGCTTCTGCAATCTTCACGTAGTTCTCGAAACTTGGCTTTCAGCTCCATCAGCTCCTTGAAGCCCTTCTCTCCATTGGTTATTCTAGTTATCCATTCTTCTAATTTTTTTTCAAAGTTTTTAACTTCTTTGCTATTGTTTTGAATTTCCTCCCGTAGCTCAGAGTAGTTTGATGGTCTGAAGCCTTCTTCTCTCAACTCGTCAAAGTCATCCTCCGTCCAGCTTTGTTCCGTTGCTGGTGAGGAACTGCGTTCCTTTGGAGGAGGAGAGGTGCTCTGCTTTTTAGAGTTTCCAGTTTTTCTGCTCTGTTTTTTCCCCATCTCTGTGGTTTTATTTACTTTTGGTCTTTGATGATGGTGATGTACAGATGGGTTTTTGGTGTGGATGTCCTTTCTGTTTGTTAGTTTTCCTTCTACCAGACAGGACCCTCAGCTGCAGGTCTATTGGAGTTTACTAGAGGTCCACTCCAGACCCTGTTTGGCTGGGTGTCAGCAGCGGTGGCTGCAGGACAGCGGATTTTCGTGAGACCACAAATTCAACTGTCTGATAGTTCCTCTGGAAATTTTGTCTCAGAGGAGTACCCGGCTGAGTGAGGTGTCAGTCTGTCCCTACTGGGGGGGTGCCTCCCAGTTAGGCTGCTCAGGGGTGAGAGACCCACTTTAGGAGGCAGTCTGTCCGTTCTCAGATCTCCAGCTGCGTGCTGGGAGAACCACTAGTCTCTTCAAAGCTGTCAGTCAGATAGGGACATTTAAGTCTGTGGAGGTTCCTGCTGACTTTTTGTTTGTCTGTGCCCTGCCCCCAGAGATGGAGCCTACAGAGGCAGGCAGGCCTCCTTGAGCTGTGGTGGGCTCCACCCAGTTCGAGCTTCCTGGCTGCTTTGTTTACCTAAGCAAGCCTGGGCAATGGCGGGTGACCCTCCCCCAGCCTCGCTGCCGCCTTGCAGCTTGATCTCAGACTGCTGTGCTAGCAATCAGCGAGACTCCGTGGGCATAGGACCCTCCGAGCCAGGTGCGGGACACAATCTCCTAGTGTGCCATTTTCCAGGCCTGTTGGAAAAGCGCAGTATTAGGGTGGGACTGACCCGATTTTCCAGGTGCCGTC
The DNA here is from genome assembly GCF_006542625.1 of Nomascus leucogenys. NCBI lineage: Eukaryota > Metazoa > Chordata > Mammalia > Primates > Hylobatidae > Nomascus > Nomascus leucogenys. Next base: position 25,728,764 of record NC_044390.1, read on the forward strand.
TGTTACCCCTTTCTTTGACTAGGAAAGGGAACTCCCTGACCCCTTGCGCTTCCGGAGTGAGGCAATGCCTCGCCGTGCTTCGGCTCGCGCACAGTGCGGTTCACGGACTGTCCTGCACCCACTGTTTGGCACTCCCTAGTGAGATGAATCCGGTACCTCAAACAGAAATGCAGAAATCCCCTGTCTTCTGTGTCGTTCAGGCTGGGAGCTGTAGACCGGAGCTGTTCCTATTCGGCCATCTTGGCTCCACCCCCGCATTCATTTGTAAGACTTACTACTTATGAGAAAGAGCAAATGGGAAAGTAGAGAAAGGAATGTGAAACAATATCTAGTTGAATTATTTCAAGAACTAGGTAGTAGATCACAGAATTTAAGCTATCAAAGTATCAAAACTTTGGCTTGAGCACTTATTAAAAATTAATGTGAACAGTTCTTATGTTTATATTGAAATTTTTAACATTGTATTGTTTAGTTAGTATGCATAGTTTTAGATAAATAATAGCTGTGAGTGATGATTGTCTTATGTGCTTAGGTTTACCCCTACTGTTCAAGAGTTGTTATTGATATAAGTAAAAAGTTATACTGTTCTCCACATATTAGAAACATTTAAACATGTTAATACAGTTTTTGTTTAATACAGGCAAATGGTATGTTGATTGCTTTTTCTGAACTGAGTTTTGTGGAATTCTGTTTTATAAAATTGATAGGAAAAAGCTACCATGAGATGAATCTTTTTGTTATTTAGTCTGTGAACTTATTAAATTTCTATATCAAAATCTTTGAGCTGTAGTAATAGAAATGTTAGTAGTAGGAAACTATTGCCTTTAAGATTTCTAAATCAAGTTTATTTCCATATTTAACATATATATCACTGTAAGGTTAGTCTTTCAAAAGCAGTATGTTTTATCTCATTTGTTCAAGAAATGACCATGATTGGCTGTATTTTTTTGTATTCATGACTTCATGTCCCAATTCCTGTTTAGCCACAGTGTCTTTGTAAGACAGTGCAGTCAGTCTAGTCTCTACCAAACACCCCGGTATTTAGTTCAGCAAACATCTATTGAATATGTACAACATACACCATGTTTTGTATTAACAGGAGTGTGAAATACTGTGGTGATGATAATATTGTGATGGTGCCATCTGTTGCCCCAAGCAAAGTCGTAGAACTATCAAATCATAGCAGTGGCTTTCAAACTTTTTTTGGACAGATGAAATTGTGCTTTATTGGTGACGCAAATATGAAGTTTTACTGTTAATGACATTTTCCAAAATGGCAAGCAATTTTTAAAAATAAGATTACAAACAGCATATTTCCTGGATTTTCAGGATAGCCATCTTCTGGAAAAATCTTTGTATATATTTACAAATCCTGTACTTCTCCTGCTTTGTTTTTATAGGTAAGTGGTTGGGCTCAGATAATTATGAACTTATTTTTTACCTGCTCATTGACTCAACATTACATTCTCCAGTTAAACAAGGTGTGGGTCCTTTCTTTCTTAGCAGAACTGTGTTTTCAAATTGCAATATAGGTAGCATTCCAGGTTTTGGCTGCATAACCAGTAATATCCCTCAGTCATCAAGGTGACCAAAATGCCTCCACGGAATTTCATAATACCTTTTAGGTATTATGAAAGAATCACTGAGCCCAGAGCATTATGGCCAAAGTAGAGACTTGCCCCAGAGACATACTTGGAGAAGATACTAACCCTACTACCACGTCCCAAGCTATGAGGGGAATTAAATAGGTTCCAGTTGAGACGCCACAGGGAGTCTTTTTCAGGGAGCCAGCCAGGTTTCAATTTGCATCTGACAATAGCAAGATGTTAATCACTGAGCAGGAATTTTAGGCAGTAGAATGGAATAATTTGGAAGGGAGAGGAAGAATGCAGTATTGGAACAGATTAGGATATGTGAGGATATGTAGAGAGCAATGTAGTAAGTGAGAATCTGTACAGTGTTGGGTCTGCTGTTAGTGACTGAGGTGTAAACTTGGAAATGAGACCTTATAGAATTCCTCCAGATAGCCTCTTTAAAATTAAAAAAAAAATGTGTAAAAATGTTAACATACAGGAAACTACAGAGCCAAATGAATCCTTATATAACTGTTATCCAGCAATAATAACCATCAACCCATAGTCATACTTTTTTTTTCAGCTGCAATTTTCAGTAATTCTGTGTTCTACAAAGTGACTCAGTATACTTACAAGTAATCTGAAACAAAAGTTTGGAAAAGTGCTCACTGCTATTGTCTATTCTGTTTCTTTTTCTTAAAAATTCTGGGTTGCAATGCAGTAAATTGATTTCATAACTAACAGATAGTTACACCTGGCAGTTGGAAAATTGAGTTCAGGTTTTGGAGTTAGACTGCTTAGGTTGGAGTTCTGACCGCACCATTCAACAAATGTGTCCTTAAGCATTAATTCTTGTCCCCTCTTTTTGAATGTACATTGTGTGTACCTCCTAAAATTTTTGTGAGAATTATGAGATACTGGATTTTAGTGCGTAATAGTACCCTACTTTAAGTGTCAGACATGGGATCTGAATCTAGGTTTCCGATTCTGAAATCTGAGTTCTTGTCTTGTAGTTGTGAAATCTAACACCCACTTTACAGAAGATTTTTTTTAAAAAAAGAAAAAACCAAGATATAAATGTGTCCTTATCATTCATACATGTCTGTATATATTAAATTGGAAGCATTTCCCAACATTATTTTGAAAACTTGTTTTCAGATAATATTCTATTCTCCAGAGGCAGAAGTGTTATGGTACATATGAATAAAATAGGTATTTACTTACAGTTATTTAGTCAAAACATAAATTTTATTGCATTTTTAAACTGTATTTGGGGATTTCAATCATATAGAGATGTAAGGAGAATCATATAATGCAGTCTCCCTGTTCTCATCTTCAGTTTCAATAGTTATCAACTCATGGCCAGTTTTGTTTTATCTATACCAGCACACTGCCCATCTTACCTCTTATCTTATTTTGAAGCAAATCCCAGGTGGCATGTTATGTCATCTTTAAATGCTTCAGTATACATCTCTAAAATATATGGATTTTTTTTTTAAACCAGAAGGACAATGTCATTATCTCACTTGAAAAAGTTTTAAAAAGTAGTTCCTTAATCTCATCAAATATATATTCATGTTCAGAGTGTTTCTTAAATAATTTTTAAAGTAGTTTCTTTGAATAAGGATGCAAATGAGGTGAGTACCTTGTTGTTGGTTCTTATCTTCTTTGAGTTTCAAATTCATATATCTCCTTTCCCTTCTCTTCTCTTTGCAATTTATAAGTTGGAGAAACTGGGCCATTTGGTCAGCAGAGGCTTGTTTTTATATAACAGAGAGCCAAGAGTGGTTTTTATAGTTTTAAAGGGTTGTTTATCAAAGAAAAAAACAAACAAACAAAAAAAACAGCTGACTTTATGCTGCTAAAATCTCACCAACGCTTGGTATCGTCACTCTTATAATTTTAGTCATTCTGATAGGTGGTTCATTGTGGTTTCCACCTGCATTTCCCTAATGACATGAGTTTCGTGTGTTTATTTGACATTTCTTTGGTGAAATATCTGTTCACGTTTTTGGTCATTTTTAATTGGGTTTTTTTTTATTGTGTTCTAAGAGCTCATTATATATTCTGGCTACAAATTCATCAGGTGTGTGTTTTTGCAAATATTTTCTCCTAGTCTGTGGCACGCCTTTTTGTTTCCTTAACTATTTTTTGAATAGCAAAAGTTTTTAATTTTGACAGTTTTTTTGTTTTTTGTTTGTTTGTTTTTGAGACAGAGTCTCTCTCTGTTGCCTAGGCTGGAGTGCAGTGGTGCAATCTCAGCTCAGTGCAACCTCTGCCTCTTGGATTCTCCCACCTCTGCCTCCTACTTAAGTAGCTGAGACTACAGACATGCGCCACTATGCCTGGCTGATTTTCATATTTTTAGTAGAGACGGGGTTTCACCATGTTGGCCAGGCTGGTCTCGAACTCCGGCCTCAAGTGATCCGCCCACCTCAGCCTCCCAAAGTGCTAGGATTACAGCCATGAGCCACCGTGTCAGGCTATGATAGTACATTTTGAGGTTATTTTTGTAACTGATGTGAGATAAAGGACTGAAGTTAACTTTTTCCAAACTTCTAGTGGGAGGGTATATATGGATATCTGTTTGTTACAGCACCATTTGTTGAAAAGATCATCCTTTCCCAATTGAATCTTCATGACATCTTTGCTAAAAATTAAAGGGCCAGGCTGGGCACATGGTGTGGTGCACGCCTGTAATCCCAGAACTTTGAGACTGAGACAGGTGATCACTTGAGCCCAGGAGTTCAAGGCTAGTCTGGGCAACAGCAAAACCCCATTTCTACAAAGAAAAAAAAAAAAAAACCACAAAAAAACCCACAAAAAAACCCACAAAAATTAGCCAGACATGGCAGCAGGCACCCATAGTCTCACCTGCTTGGGAGGTTGAGGTGGGAGGATGGATTGAGCCCAGGAGGTCAAGGCTACAGTGACCCATGATTGCATCACTGCACTCCAGCCTGGGCAACAGAGCCAAGACCCTGTCTTAAAAAAAAAAAAAATATATATATATATATATATATATATATATAGTTGTATTTCTGGACTCTAGTGCATTCTTTTGATTTGTATGAATATCTTTACGCCAATAACACACTCTTGATTACTCTCACTTTATAAGTATTGAAATCAAGTAGTATAAGTTCTTTAATTTGTTTTTTGTTGTTGTTGTTGTTGCTTTTTTTTTTTTGAGACGGAGTCTTGCTCTGTCACCCAGGCTGGAGTGCAATGGCATGATCTCGACTCACTGCAATCTCTGCCTCCCGGGTTCAAGCGATTCTCCTGTCTCAGCTTCCCGAGTAGCTGAGATTACAGGTGCACGCAACCATGCCCAGCTAATTTTCTGTATTTTAGTAGAGATGGGGTTTCATCGTGTTCCCCAGGCTGGTCTCAAACTCTTGAGGTCTGGCAATCCACCTGCCTCGGCCTCCCAAAGTGCTAGGATTACAGGTGTGAGCCACTGTGCCTGTCCAACTTTCTTTTTCTTTAAAAATGTTTTTTTCAGATTATTTTAGATCCCCTTCATTTCCACTTAAATTTAGAATCAGTTTGATAGTTTCTACAAAAACTGTTAGGATTTTGATTTTAGGATTGCCTTGAATTTATGTATCAAGTTGAGGAGAAATTATCTTATTGACAACATTGAGTCTTCAGATCCCCTAACATAGCATATTTTTCCATTTACTGAGGTCTGTTAAATTTTTCTTAGCAAGATTTTTATAGTTGTAATGTAAGGGTATAGTAGTATGTTTTTTGTATTTTTTTTTGTATTTTAAATGGTATTTTTCTTCAGTTTGAATTTTCACATTTATTGGTTGCCATTATATAAAAATACAATTGATTTTTGTATCTTGCGATCTTCCTAAACTCATTTGTCAGTTCTGGTAGTTTGTTTTTAAATAAGTCCTTAAGATATTCTGTATAGAAGATAATGCCATCTATGAATAAAGATATTTTACTTTTTCCTTTCCAATATATATACCTTTTCTTTCTTATGCTTACCTTATTGTCCTGGCTTGGACTGACAGTATGATAGATACTGAATAGAAGTGGTAAGAGCAAAAGTGTTGAAAGCAGCTTACGTGATTCTTGGTCCTAGGGGAAAAGATTGATTTCTTTTACCACTAAATGTGATGTTAGATATGGATTTTTCTGATCAGATTAAGGCTATTCTCTTCCAAGTTTGCTAAGAGTTTTTTCGTGGGTTTTACTGGCATAAGGGTTTCTGTTTGTGTCATGCTTTTTACTAATGTATTGGTGATTATATATTTTTCTCCTTTATTCTGTAAAGATGATGAATCACTGAAGGTTAAACAAAGTGTTTTACTGGGATAGACCCCATTTTGGTCATTGTCCTTTTTATATATTTTGCATTTTTTATGCTAAAATTTTGCGAAGACCTCTGTGTCTGTCTTTACCAGATTACATTGGTTTCTAGTTTTTATTATTTTAGAATTTTTTTTTTTTTTTTATTTTGATACCAGAGCATTGCTGGCCTCAAAATAAGTTGAGAAGTATTTCTTCTTTCTGGAAGAACTTGTGAACAGATGGTATTTCTTTAAAAGTTTGATAGTTTACCAAACCATCTTGGTTTGATATTTTCTTTACTTTCTTTACTAGATAGAGAGCTATTCAGGTTATATAATCCTGCTTTATTGAACTTTGATAGCTTCAGTCTTTCACGGAATTTGTCAGTTTTATCAAAGTTATCAAATTTACTGGCATGGGCCACACGTGGTGGCCCATGCCTGTAATCCCAAGCCCTTTGGGAGGCAGGTAGATTACTTGAGGCCAGGAGTTCAAGACCAGCCTGGGCAACATGACGAAACCCCATCTCTTATAATAAAAATACAAAAATTAGCCAAGTGTGGTGATGCTCACCTGTAGTTCCAGCTATTTGGGAGGCTGAGGCATGAGAATTACTTGAACCTGGGAGGCAGAGGTTGCAGTGAGCCGAGATTACACCACTGCACTCCAGCCTGGGTGACAGAGTGAGACTGGCTCAAAAAAAAAAAAAAAAAGAAAAATTAGTGGCACAAAGTTTTTCATAATTTTTTCTTGATCTTTTAATATCATAGAATATCATTTATTTTTACTTATAATAGTGATTTTCTGTCTTTTTTCTTCAGACTGACAAGAGGTTTACTAATTTTATCTATTACTTCTAAGAACCCACTTTTGGTTTCATTTTTTTTTTAATTTTTTTTTCTATTTTGTTTTATTGTATTTTGCTCTTATTTTCATTTTCTTCCATTTATTTTGGGTTTAATTTGCCCTTTTTATAGCTTTTTAAGATGAAAGCCTTGATCACTGATTTGAGACTTCTTTTTTTCTAAAATAAACGTTCATTGTTATAAATTTTCTTCTAAGCTCTGCTTTTAGGTGGATTTCAAATTTTATGTTGTGCTTTTAAAATTCATTTGAAAATATTTTCTACTTGTGATTTCTTTTTTTACATGATTATTTGTGAATTAGTTTCCATATATTTAGCAGATTTTTCAGGTAGCTTTCTGTTACTGATTCTAAGTTTAATTGAGTAGTGGTCAAAGAACATTCTTGGTATGATTTCATCATCTTATGTTTGCACAAATCCTGTTTTATGTTCCACAATATGTTCTGTCTTGTTGAACATACAGTGTGTTTTTGAAAACAAAAAACAAAAAAAACAAAAAAACAAAAAAATATATACTTTATTTTTGTGGGGGAGTGTTCTATAAATGTTGGGTCAAATTGACAGAATTGAAGTTTTGTTTTTTATATCTCTACACATTTCCCATCTTCATGTTGTGTTAAGTACTGATAGAGAAGTGTTGAAATCTCCAACTGAATTTGTAGATTTGCCCATTTTTATTTTCAGTTCTTTTCGTTTCATTTGATCTGAAGCTCCTTTATTCAGTGACTGCATTTTTAAAAACTGTATGTCTTCTGGATGAATTGACCCCTTTATCATTATGTAATGTCCCTATTTATTCCTGATAATAGTCTTTATTGTGTAATCTACTTCGATAGAGCTGTTTCAGCATACATTAGACATGTGTTTTATGATGCATCTTTTTTCATCCTTTCACTTTGAACCTATTTATGTCATTATATTTAAATGTGTTTCTTGTTGACAGCATATATTTGGGTCTTGCTTTTATTATTATAACTTCTGCCTTTCAGTTGAAATGGTTAGATCATGTGCATTTAATAATTGAAGTGGTTAGGTTTAAATCTTTCCGCTTGATCTTTGTTTTCTATTTATCCTATCTGTTCTCTCCTTTTTTTCTGCCTGCATTTGTGTTGAGTATTGTTTAATCATTCAATTTTATCTTTAGCGTTGCCTAAAAAGCTCTTTGATTGGCTTTTAAAGCAGTTGCTTTAGGGTTAAATATCTATATGTATTAAACATCTTTAACTTATTACAGTCTGCTTTTATTTAATATTATACCATGCCATGTATAGTGTAAGAATCTTGCACTGGTATACTTTTTATTTCCTGCCTTTGTGCCATTGCCATACATTTTACCTTTCCATGTGTTATAAATATCACATAATGTCATTATTATTTTTTCTTTAATCACTTACATGTTAAGGAGATACCAAAAATAAGAAATAACAGTTTCTTGTATTTATTCATGTATTTACCATTTTGGATGTTCTTCATTCCTTTGAGTAGTTCCACATTTTCTTGTGGTATCCTTTTCTTTTACAGAGAAACTTCATTTAACTGTTTTTTATACTGAAGGTCTGCTGCTCAGTTTTTGTTATTGTAGAAGTCTTTATTTTTCTTTTCTTTTTGAAACATTTTACTACATTTAGAACCTTTATTTGACAGATTTTTCTTTTTAGTGCTTAAAAGTTGTCATTTCGGTGGGGTGTGGTGGCTCATACCTGTAATCCCAGCACTTTGGGAGGCCAAGGGGGGCTGATCACAAGGTCAGGAGATTGTGACCATCCTGGCTAACATGGTGAACTCCCATCTCTACTAAAAATACAAAAAATGAGCTGGGCGTGGTGGTGGGCGCCTGTAGGCCCAGCTACTCAGGAGGCTGAGGCAGGAGTATGGCGTGAACCTGGGAGGCGGAGCTTGCAGTGAGCCGAGATCATGCCACTGCACTCCAGCCTGGGCGACACAGCAAGACCCTATCTCAAAAAAAAAAAAAAAGTCATTTCATTGTTTTCTGGCTTGTATAGTTTCTGTTGATAAGTCCACTTTAATTCTTTATTTTTTATATATATATATATATATATATATATATATATATATATATATAATTTTTTTTTTTTTCGATGGAGTCTCACTCTGTAGCCGAGGCTGGAATGCAGTGGTGCGATCTCGGCTCACTGCAAGCTCCGCCTCCCGGGTTCACTCCATTCTCCTGCCTCAGCCTCCCGAGTAGCTGGGACTACAGGCGCGTGCCACCACGCCTGGCTAGTTTTTTGTATTTTTAGTAGAGACGGGGTTTCACCATGTTAGCCAGGATGGTCTTGATCTCCTGACCTCGTGATCTGCCTGCCTCGGCCTCCCAGTGGGCTGAACCACTGTGCCCAGCCCATACTTTATATTTCTTATATACTTTGGTGTATAATCTGCTTCCACCTGTCTGTTACTTGTTTTGTTTTTTTTTTTTTTTGAGACAGAGTCTCACTCTGTCGCCCAGGCTGGAGTGCAGTGGCGTGATCTCGGCTCACTGCAAGCTCTGCCTCCCGGATTCGCGCCATTCTCCTGCCTCAGCCTCCTGAGTAGCTGGGGCTACAGGCGCCCATCACTACGGCCAGCTTATTTTTTGTATTTTTAGTAGAGACAGAGTTTCATCATGTTAGCCATGATGTGTAGATCTTCTGACCTTGTGATCTGCCCGCCTCAGCCTCCCAAAGTGCTGGGATTACAGGCGTGAGCCACCGCGCCCAGCCCCTCTGTTACTTTTTAAATTTAAATTTTTAATTTTTTAATTCTTCCTCTGTTACTTTTAAGATTTTCTCTTTATTACTTCAATTATAATGTGTATATGGTTTCTTTTTGCTTACTCTTTTTGGACTTGTTGAGCTTGCATCTGTGTGTTTATAATTTTCATCAAATTTGGATAAGATTCAGCCATTATTTCTTTAGTTGCTTTTTTTCCCCTCATTTCTCTCTCCTTGCCTTCTGAGACCCCAATTATGCATGTGTAGACTGCTTGATACTGTCTCACAGATCACTTTAATTTATATATTCCTAATATATAAACAACTGAAAAAAGATTAACCTATAGAGAAATGGAAAAGTAAAGGTAGACCTCAAAAGAAATGCAAATGACTCTTAACCATAGGAGCAGCTGCTAAAATTACACTGAGATACTTTTTTTTCACTTACTATATTGGCAAAAACTGCAAAAGTATGACAACTATTGGGAGAACAGGTAATGTCATACTGAAGGAAATGTAAAATGATGCAATCCCTATTGACTGGAATTTGGAAATATCTGCCAAATTGACATATTCATTTACCTTGTGAGCCAGCAATCCTAAGAATCTATCCAGGAAATCGATTGCATATATACAGAAACTATATATATATAAGCCTTTCTAACACATTTTTCTTAGAGCGTGTAAAAAACCCAAATGTTCATCAATAAAGCTCTGATTAAAATATGGTAGGTACATCTATTTAATAAAATTATTGTGCAGCTGAAGAAAGGAACGAGAATCCACTTCTGCTCTTAAGTGTAGCAGATACAGGAATTCTCTTATTTCTCATGATTTCCGCCAACTCCTTCCTCCAGATGTATTTATCCCAGTTAGAAAAGATTGCTTAAGAATTACTAAGATGCTTGTTATCAAAAGAACTGCACTGGTTGTTAGCAGAATTTTGGAGAGAAGTTGTGATTCATCAAGTAGTCCCTATACTAAAAGCTGCCTGGAATGTTAGATACATACTGTATCCACAGGGATACTATGTGTGATGAGTAGGTTCCCAGTTCAGTGGATAACAGTGTTGCCATGGGAAAGAGCATTCAGAATTTTAACTTCAGTTATCACAGTTCACCTCCCAGTTCATCTCCAAGATGATTTGTCTCATCTTGGTAACTCATTCATTCTTTTATGAAACATTTACTGAGTGTTTTGTTTCTTCCTTTCTTTTTTCTTTTAATTTACTGGTAAGGGAGTCTAGATTTGTTGAGGGGGCAGGAGGAGGGAAAGTTAGTGTTGTGGGGCTGGGTCTCAGAAAATGAAAACAAAGATAAATAAAATAGCATCCCAGTGCTCTGGGAGTTCATGGCTACCTGCCTCAACTTTTGCTTTCTGTTTATATTAATCTATGATAATTTAAGAATTCCAACTTTAAGCTAATGATGTTGGAGCCTATGGTGAGGGATTTTTGAGTCCATATGCAGGAGAATGAGTGATGATTGCTTTCACACAGTAGAAGACTAGAGATGAGACCATTCTTTATTCTTTTCCAGATCTCATACTTTTGCTTCTCCTACTGTTCATTAAATGATTGACCTCCCTCCCCCTTTTAAAGGAACTCCTTGATTTAAAATGCCTTTTATGCTGTTTTATTCTTTCTGTTCTAGGACCTCTATCAGGTATTTTTGTTATTGTAGTTTTATACATTTTAACGTTAACTAGAGTTTTTGGTCATACGTCTTTTTTAAAAAAGTAATTTTTTTGATATCTTATGTATTTTTTCTTCCAGATGATGCACCCCTGCTTTCCAAATAAATTTCTTCATGATTTTGATTGGAATTTTAATTTATGTGTTAAGAGACTGTTGACACCTTCACAATACTAGGTTTAAGAGTAGGTTTTAATTTGTATTCCTCAGTAAAGTCTTATAGCTTTTTTCATACACGTACTGTCTGTTTTTTAGTTTATTTATGGTTGTTACTAAAAATTTTATAACTGGCTATTGATGTTACTTTGGGAAATTTTTTGCTTATTTACTGGAAAAAAGTCTTAAGTAACTCATAATTCTAAAATGTTTTTGTTTTTTACAAAATCATTTCCTCTGATGGTAATTTTGCCTCCTTTCTAATGTTAAAATCGCCTATTCTTCTTACCTAGTTTTATCAACTAGCACTTTCAGAATGAGGTCAACAATTATGTTAATAGTGGACATCAATGCCTTGAGTCTGATTTTACTTTAAATTTTGCTGGTATGTTGTCATTAAACAAGATATTGTCTAGTGATTTGAGAAAGTTTTTGAAAGTCCTAAGAGAGATTTTTTTTTCTAATAAGGACTAATTTCTTAACACTTTGGTGTCCCGTACCAAATTTCTTTCACTGACTCTGTTTCCACCTATGATATATCATTTTTCATAGGATAAAATTGCCTGTGTCATTTAACTAGTCACTTAACTAGTCTTTTCACTTTTGGTCTTGTTCCTGTTCTCTGCATTGCTATTTCCAGGTTCTTCCCAAAAAGAATTTTGATCATTCCTTATCCCAAGGAATTGTATAGCATCGTAACATCGTTCCAAGCTATGGAGTGAGAAGTCTAAACTTCTTGGGTTATTTATTATTTATGTTCCGTTTATGCCTTTCAAGTCCTCACTTCTGTCAAACTGTAATGGCTTTGAAATCATACCCTACTTGCTGGCTAACATGTTAGCTTGTGTATGCTGGCAAAAGACACTAGTCTCCTGGGTTAGTTAGAGTCAAGAACAGTTTAGACTCAGCAATAACAGTAGCTGCAGTATCATAATTTTCTTGTGCTGTTTCTCCAAGCCCCACTCTTGGCAGGTTGATATGACAAGGGCCAGGTGACACCGAATCTCAACCTGCATGCTCCTTTCATTTCCATTTCTGTCCTCAGACTTCTTCTCCGTATCATCCTAATGTTGTAAGACTCCATCTCAGCTAGAAACCATCATTCTGAGCAAACTGTCGCAAGGACAGAAAACCAATCACCGCATATTCTCACTCATAGGTGGGAATTGAACAATGAGAACACTTGGACACAGGGTGGGGAACATCACACTCCAGGGCCTGTCGTGGGGTTGGGGGAGGGGAGAGGGATAGCATTAGGAGATATACCTAATGTAAATGACGAGTTCATGGGTGCAGCACACCAACATGGCACATGTATACATGTGTAACAAACCTGCACATTGTTCACATGTACCCTAGAACTTAAAGTATAATAACAATAAAAAAATAAATAAAAAACCCTCCATCTGAGACAGATGCTTTCTTCCATGTCCTCCATTGTAGACCTTGTCTTTATCAAGCTTGGTACCCCTTTCAGTATGTTCCTCCTATCTCCAAATATTCCAGTGCACCTTCTTGGTTTGCACAATGGCTTCAGTGTTTTCTTCTCTCTGCACAACTTTTTTTTTCCCGATTCCTGTTGTCTTCACTGCCATACTGTTATACTTTGCTGTGATCAGTTCCTTAGTGTCTCTACAGAGAGGTGTGTGTTTTGTTTTTGTTTGTTTATTTTTGTCTGGAGGGGGCGTGGGTTCTCATACAGAAACCTTCAGGGCAGTGTATTGGTTAGGAGTGTGTTCAGTTGCAAGGAACGGATAACCCAGCCCATAATATGTATAATGGATAGAGATTTGTTTCTGTTTTGTTTTTCTTATGTAGAAAGTGTAGAGTTAGATAATTTCTGGTGTTGATTCCATTTTTTAGCAACCTTCTCTTGTAAGCTTTTTCAATATGCTGTTACATGTGTAATTCTCTTTTTTTATACATCTGCAATTCCAAATTGTAGCCATTCTTTAAATTACAAGATTTTTTATAGTCTTTTCTTCTCCAGGTAAAAATACTCTTCCTTTTTTATGCTTATAGCATATAAAGCTAGAAAATGGGCCTTTATCACTAAGTTATCTATCTATATATATATTATCTTTCCTACTAGATTATAAATTCCATTTCTTTAATGCATCGTTTGTTACCTTCTGCAGAATGCCTTGTTTAAGGTAGATGTAGTTTACTTATTGAATGAATGATAAAGAATGAATAAACCTTTCCTTTAAGAAAACCCTGTCACTGATGTTTGGAGTTTAGGGAAAAGATTTGTTGGCAGTGGTGTGGATATGGAAGTACAAGTTTTAAGCAGATAATTTATAGGAATTAAATGTACATATTGCTGAAAGAAAAACACTTTTATTGTGCAAACTAATTTCTGAATGCACAAATACTTCTTTAATACTATCAAAATTTTCACATACTATCGAAACAGTCTATTAATAGTAGAAATAAAATGGAAACTCTTTTTTTCTTTCAGTGCTTAGATGAGTACGAAGATGATGAAGCAGGGCAGAAAGAGCGGAAACGAGAAGATGCAGTTACACAACAGAACACTATGCAGAATGAAGCTGTAAACTTACTAGATACAGGCAGTTCCTATCTACTACAGGTGAGTATTTAAAAATACCAGGATGTCATTATCTATTTTAATGGCAATTTTTCAATTATGCCTCTTGAGTTGTATGTAGTAACATATCTCCCATTGCCTCCTTTCCTCCTACTTATGCCTTCCTTACCATAAGTGGGTTCTGACATCACATGTTGGGCTCCCCGTAAGCATGAACACTCTCTTCACCCTTTTCCGGCTTGTGCATCCTTTGACAGGCTGTTCTGTAGGGCCTCTGTTTGCTTCTGCTGAGACTCGGAGAACTCATGTCGGATTGCTCCTCCATGGGGACTCTTCCTCAACTTAATTAGGTTTTGACAACTCCAGGCCAGACTGCCACTCCATGTGAACATTCACTTCATCCTGCCTGTGCTCTGGCACAGAATACCCCATGCCAGGCTGCCTCTTGGAGGGTAGACATTTTTTACCCTGCTAGAGCTCTATCACCCTTTTCTGAGCCACCCTCCTGTAAAGGTAAACTTCACATTCTACTTGGGACTCTGGCTGCCCCTTTATGAGACCCCCTTTCTGACCTGGCCTCACGAATGAGGCCTCCCCTTCCCTGCTTTGTGGAAATCTTCCTCATTCTGCTCAGGCTCTGATTTCTTAGGTCAGGCTGAGTGAGCTGTGCTATGTGGGCAGTCTCCTTGGTTTGCTTGGACTTGAATTCTCTATGCCAAGCAGCTCTTCTTTATGACAGGTTCTGATACCCTGATCTGAGCCATTGTGTTTTCTCACGTTGCTCTGCCCTGCCTAATGGCTTTAGGACTTAATTATTCAGGAAAGGAAAGGGAAGGATGAGTTTTTCCTTTTAAAATCTTTGTTAATTTGATAAAGCTCTTATTTTTCATTTTCTTATTTTATCAGTTATAAGAGAAATTTTATTCTGCAGTCATCTTCAACAATATATCATACCAAATTATACATGGCAACATAGATATTTTAAGTTAGTCCTGAGGGTCAGTTAGCATGTTATGCCATAATTTTACTGAGGGCTGTGGCTTTGTTGCTAGATTATTTGAATAACATCAGTATTACTTTGCTGTATTCATCTGGCTTGTATTTGTCTGATCTTATTTCACCTATGCTGTTATACTTGTTTATACGTTAGAAGTTCTGATCTGCCACTGCACCTGTAAAGACTGTTTTCATGGGGATTTCCTTACTGATCATTATAAGCTTGAATAAAGCAGAGTGTTTTATTTAAACTTACACAAAACAGTTTGTGCTTTGCCAACATTTTCTCAGCTCTACATAGATCTTTCCCCTTCCCTTTAGTAATAGAAACCATCTCATTGCAAGGAAGATTATTTAGAAAGAGTATATTTGAAATCAGTTGTATAACAGACTTGAGGATTTGGGGGAGATCTAATTACGTAGTCTTTGAAACTTTTAAGACCAGTACCAGTCTTAACAGTTGTACTTTTTACAAGCCATTTCAATGATATTAGTATAGCAGTCCACCCATATCAAAGGGAGTTATGTTCCAAGACCTCCAATGGATGCCTGAAATCATAGATAGTACTGAATGCTATATATACTATGCACATATTTGTTTTTCCTTCCTTACAATTTCATGGATAGAAGATTTGTTCTTATCATAAATCTTAGCAACTTCAGGATATGATTTTTCTTTCTTCCATTATTAAGCTGAGAATTTTCACCTTTTCACTTAAAGCAAGCACTTTACAGCTTCTCTTTGGCATATCAGAATTGCCAGCATCACTACTCTTGTACTTTGGGGCAATTAAGTAAAAGAAAAGTTAATTGAACACAGTCAGTGGGATACCACAACAGTTAGTCTCATAACCAAGGTGGCTCCCAAGTGACTAATAGGTAGGGAGCTTAGACACTGTGGATATGTTTTACAAAGGGATGATTCAGGCCCTGGGTGAGATGGAGCAGGGCAGCACCACGTTTCATCATGCCGGTCAGGACAACTCACAATTTAAAGTTTGTAAATTATGTCTCAAGTTTTCCATTTAATATTTTAATTTATTAAAATACTAAAATTTTTATTAATTAAAATTATTAAATAATATAAATATTAAAAATTATTAATCTAGCTTTATTAATACCCATGGGTTGACCATGGGTAACTGAAACTGTAGAAAGTGAAAGCTTTGATAAGGGAAAAAGGACTACTGTATTTCTCCATTTTTTTTCCCTATTTAGTATGCAGTAGTAATTATTAAAGTGCCAAATAATTATATAGTTGTTTCTTTGTCTGGAAATTTTTGTGGCTACAGAAATATAGTTAAGACATCTAAGGTGATGTTTATATTTGTGTGGAATTTTGTTCTAACATGTAAGAATGTCAAGCATTTTCCTCGTTAAAATTATTAGGGACTTATTTCAGTGAACATAATGTCCTCTGCCTTCATCCATTTTGTCGCAGTGATCACACTTACATGTGGAATCCAAAAAAGTCAAACTCATAGAAGTAGAGAGTAGAATGGTGATTACCAGAGGCTAAGGTAGGTGGAGAAAGGAGAAACATTGGCCAATGGGTGCAAAGTTACAGTTAGATAGGAGGAATAATTTCTGTTTTATTGCACAGCAAGGTGATTATAGTTCATAATAATGTATATTTCAAAATAGCTAAGAGTATTTTAAATGTTCTCACCAGAAAGAAGTGATAAGGGCCTGGTGCGGTGGCTCATGCCTGTAATCCCAGCACTCTGGGAGGCCGAAGTGGGTGGATCACTTGATGCCAGAAGTTCAAGACCAGCCTGGCCAACATGGCAAAACCCCATCTCTTCTAAAAATACAATTAGCTGAGCATGGTGGTGTTCACCTGTCATCCCAGCTACTCAGGAGGCTGAGGCACAAAAATTACTTGAACCTTGGAGGTGGAGGTTGCAGTGAGCTGAGAACACCCCACTGCACTCCAGCCTGGGTGACAGCGAGACTGTGTCTCAAAAAAAGAAACGATAAAAAAGAAGTGATGAGCATTTGAGGTAATTCTGTATAGGCTGTTCTTTGCATTGCTATAAAGAGACACCTGAGATTGGATAACTTATAAGAAAAATAGGTTAAATTGCCTCACACTTCTACAGACTGTACAAGCTTGGCACCAACATCTGCTCAGCTTCTTATGAGGCCCTCAGGGAGCTACTCATGGAGGAAAGCAAAGTGAAAGCAGGCACATCACATGATAGGAGCAGGAGCAGGAGAGAGAGGGGGCAGGTCCCATACTCTTAACCAGATCTCGTTGGTGCTAAACCATTCATGAGAAATCCACTCCCATGATCCGGTCACCTCCCAACAGGCCCCACCTTCAACATTGGAGATTACATTTCAACATGAGATTTGGAGGGGACATCCAAAATATATCAGACAGACATGCTAATTACTCTAATTTGATCCTTCCATAATATATACATGTGTTGAAATAAAAATATCACTTTGTACCTTATACATATATCTAATCATTATTTGTCAATTAAAAATAAAGCTAAAAAAATTATAAGGGACCCTTTCACTGCACCATATAGGTTAATTTTTTTTTTAATCTAACATTTCTAATTTAAGATATGCCCAGTTTTCTCTTTTTGGCCAGGATATAGAAATCACTTTAAACTCCACCTTAAATTGCCCATTTTTAACATGCGTAAGAAGACTGCTGCCCCTCCCAGTCTCTAATCATACTGGTATAATCTATCTAGTGTGGGGAACATTTTACTGTTAAAATTTTTTTTTGTTGTTGTTGTTTGAGACAGTCTTGCTCTGCCACCCAGGCTGGAGTGCAGTGGCATGATCTCAGCTCACTGCAACCTCTGCCTCCTCTGTTGAAGCGATTCTCCTGTCTCAGCCTCCCAAGTAGCTGGGATTACAGGCACTTGCCTCCAGGCCCGGCTAATTGTTGTATTTTTAGTAGAGACAGGGTTTCACCATGTTGGCCAGGCTGGTCTCCAGACCTTAGGTGATCTTCCTGCGTTGGCCTCCCAAAGTGCTGGGATTACAGGTGTGAGCCACTGCGCCCTGCCAAAAACAAGAATCACTATAAAATAAAATTTAGCTTCAAAATGTATAATCTCTAATAAAAGACCATATTCAAATCCACCAATAAGGAATAAACTTAAGTGTCGTCTGTGTGCTTCAAAATCTTAACTATTGAAATATTAGCTATATACAAGAAATAAGTATAGCTTAAATTCTGATTATTTGTACATCTCAGACATGAGCATGGAATGACTGTAATGGCAAACCCGCAATTACTTTCGCACCAACCTAGTATGTGGGAGTTCTAATTTTATCAACTGTATCAGGCTAGCAGTGTGGAAAATACTGTGTAAAACTTACTGAGGTATGTTTTAAGTGACTGAGTGTTTAAAAAAAAACCCAAACAACTGTAGAGAAATGTAGAAATCTGATATTTTTACATGACTTCTGGTTAGCATACTTAACTCAAAACTTGTCTGATACTGACTTTTAAGTCATTTATAGTTGGGTCAAAGTATGAAATTATTATAATGCCACTGCAATTTAGAGTTGCTGAAAATGCCCTCCATTTTACATTTCTGTTTTTGTTAAAATTGTACTCTACATCTCTATTATTCTAAGTTTTATCATATTACAGAAAAAGTCTATTTCAAGCCTCAGAAATAGTGTTTGTTGCCAAGTTATTCATACCATTTCAGTTGATATACCAGTAACCCACAAATCAGTAAATCTAGTAAGGGTTGCTCTCATTTAGCAATTTTGCTGACTTCATTTCAGTAAAAGGCAATCTGGGCAATCAAGCTTCATGTGGCATGTTCTGAGATATTTCAAATATAACCAAAATGAGACAGATGTGTGAGAAATGATATGTGATGTTTTAGAACTTTATTTTGGAGATTCTGGCATTTTTTCTCATGCATGTGTAGACAGACATCATATGCCTTAGTTTAGTTCATATAGGGTAATATTAGGGAATTTAATAAAAGAAGCTCTTTGTAAAATGTTAATGCAAATACTGTTTGTGAAACTACCAGGGGAAAAACTTTCTTTTTTTTTTTTTTTTTTTTTTTTGAGACAGGGTCTTGCTCTGTTGCACAGGCTGGAGTACAGAAGTGTGATCTCAGCTCACTGCAACCTCTGCCTCTTGAGTTCAAGCAGTCCACCCACTTCAGCCTCCCGAGTAGCTGGGACTATAGGCGCACGCCACTTCACCCAGCTAATTTTTGTATTTTCTGTAGAGACAGAGTTTTGCCATGTTGCCTAGGCTGGTTTTGACCTCCAGGGCTCAAGTGATCCACTCCCCTCGGCCTCCCAAAGTGCTAGGATTACAGATATGAGCCACTGCGCCCAGCTGGAAAAACTTCTGTATGAATCATTATCACTCACATTTAATAAAGTATACTTTTTGAGTGAGTATACATAAGCTTAATATTTCTTTCTACGTTAAATAACCATCTAAATAAATAGGGGATCTGTTTTACATGTTTGGTACAAAAGTATAGATTCGTGGATATCTGCTTAATGACAAGCAGATAAGAAACTCTTTAAAGTTTGCTTGCCAGGTTTTGTTGTTGTCCTTGCTGTAAGAACAGCTGATGCTCAGGGAGGGTTAAAATGTCTTTGTGTCAACTGTCAAGGCATGACTTCCACAGAACTAAGCCTGTTATGAGGTCAAGCCCACATACA
Source organism: Nomascus leucogenys (assembly GCF_006542625.1). Lineage (NCBI taxonomy): Eukaryota > Metazoa > Chordata > Mammalia > Primates > Hylobatidae > Nomascus > Nomascus leucogenys. The sequence continues at coordinate 25,748,295 of NC_044390.1, forward strand.
CAGTCGCTCAAGTATCCTCTCACCTGGTTATTTCCTGTGACTGGTTACTTCCCAAATGGTACTTTTTTGTAACTGCAGATTACTAAGGAAGTTATTTCCCTAAGTTGTCAATATATATTTATTGCATACTAGGTGAGCTGGGGTTTTAGGGGAGAAAGAAAGGAATTGCTGGTGGAGGGTTCTTATCTGCCAGACACTTACATTTTACTTAGAATATAAGATATATACATGAAAAATTGAGATACAAATTATATTAAACTAAGTGATACAGGCCTCTGTAATGAGAATTTATTGACTTGGGATAATTAAGACAGACTTACTCAAATTCCATGCAGAAAATTCAATTAAGATTTTTCCATATCCCAGTTAGTTTTCTGTTTGTTTTAGCTATCAAATTGAAATTGAAAGCCTGTTTGGAAGGGACTGTGCTAATTTTACTCACTTATGTCATTTTATCTCCACAACAACCCAATAAAATAGGCACTGTTATTCCATTTTAGAGATCAGTAGACACTGATAGAGGTTAAACCCATAGTCTCCTAGCTACGGAGTAGCCTGTCTGGTTGGAAATTTGATCTGATCCCTCCTCTTAATCATATGGTTTGCTGTACTGTTTCCCCACATTGCTAGTGTTTTATCGTATCATGCAGTCAGTATTTACTCTTTTACTGTGGAACTGGTTATCTTATAAAGGTAGCTTATTCTTTTACTTTAACCAGATGAGAACTTCTTTAATTGTAGGATCTCTCTTGGCAACTTAATGATTAATTAGGAAAAAAGTTATCAATTTTTAAAGACATCATTTGATTTTGACCTGTTTTATTAAAGTGGAACTGCAGAAGTATTTGGAGGACCTAGACTGTCAAAAGATTGAACAGAGAAATGACTGCCTAGTTATTTGCAAGGTAACAATTTTTCTACCCCAATGGTTAATGTTAACTTTTAGCAATCTTTTTTTTAGTAACTTAGAATCAGCACAATATTAAAATGCACTTTTTCACTTTTCATTTTTAGCTGTATATATAGTCTTTAATAATAGGAACTAATTACTATATGCATTTGGTAAGTTGTAAGTTTTAGAAAAATTGATGGCATAAAAAAGACAAAGGGAGATATATAAAGACTAAAGACTATAAGGCCGGGCGCAGTGGCTCACGCCTGTAATCCCAGCACTTTGGGAGGCTGAGGTGGACAGATCACCTGAGGTCAGGAGTTCGAGACCAATCTGACCAACATGGAGAAACCCCGTCTCTACTAAAAATACAAAATTAGCCAGGCATGGTGGCACATGCCTGTAATCCCAGCTACTTGGGAGGCTGAGGCAGGAGAATCACATGAACCCAGGAGGCGGAGGTTGCGGTGAACCCAGTTGGCACCATTGCACTGTAGCCTGGGCAACAAGAGCTAAACTCCGTCTCAAAAAAAAAAAAAACTATATATATAAAGGTGGTACTTTTTAATGCCCCTTGACTTTCAAGAGGATTTAAGCTGAAATGGATTTAAGAGGATTTAAGCTGGATGATGAATGATGCCCCCGGCCTTGTCCATTTTCTGAGCTTTTAAAATACTGCTTTATTAAAAACATAATTTTAAAAAAGTGATTGATTTGGACTGAAAAATCAGATGTAGACTCTTGTTTTGTTTGACCACCAGTGTGAATTTTTTAAAACAGTAATTGCTTCAAGTTGGTCTTTTTAAAATTAGGTATTCTCTATCAACTATTTTATATAATAAGTAATGTGTACATACATACTCAAACTGATACATAATTATTTTTATTTTGCAGGAGCCACCTAGAACAGTTTCAGGCAGATATAAAAGGTAAGAATCCTTATGACTTAAACATATTATAGACATGAATGTAATGTCTGTCTGACACTGACTTAACTAGAACTATTTAAAGCAGCTTTTTGAAAAGTAATAAACCTTTCTATTGTGCTCTTAAAAATAAATTATACTGTAAGCAGGAGTATCATGTCTGCCTAACCATGGCTTATTCTGACATGCCGAAGTCTTTGAAAACTCACCATGAATTTGCATGGGTCTGATGAACTTTGCAAAATAAATGCCTTGAATTGCTATTTCTTATGTATTTAAACGTTGAAAATATAAGTAGACCCATCTGTATTAGTTAGCTCGGAGTGCCATAACAAAATACTATAGACTGGTGACTTAAACAACAGAAATTAATTTTCTCAACATTTCTGGAGGCTGCATGTCCACCATTGTCAGGTTCTGGTGAGGACTCTCTTCCTGCCTTATAGGTAGCCACTTTCTCACTGTGTCCTCACATGGCAGAGAGAAAGAGGGAGGAAGAGGGAAAGTAAGCTTTCTGAGGTCCCTTCTTTATAAAGGAACTAATCCCATCATGAGAGTCTCATCCTTGTGACCTCATTTAAACCCAATTGTCTCCCAAGGGCTCCATCTCATTGAGGGTTATGGCTTCAACGTATGAATTTTGGGAGGATACAGATCAGTCCATTGTACCACCTGTACACAATGAGTAACACTTCTAACCAGAGAATATGTTTGTGCATGTATATGTATAGGAAGAAAATCAGAATTGGGTACAAGAAGTTTTTCAGTGGAGGTGTCTAGGATATTCACTTCCTTCTTCCCTGTTGAGGCCATAAAGGTTGCAGAAGCATGTGGTCATACTTGTGCTAATAATCCTAGAATGATAAATGTTATTGAGTACTTACTGTGTCCAAAGTGCTTTACATAGAGTTCTTTCAATTCTCATGATTATCTTATAAGGCAGGAATAATATTTATTTCCGTTTTATAGATGAGAGACGTGAGGTTAAATAAGTAGAATAATTTTTCTGAGGTTATAAACCTAGTCAACAGTAAATTCTGGATTTGAACTCTGGCAGCCTGACTCTGGAGCCCACATTTTTATTAATTATGTAAGACCATCTGCCTAGATTTATACATGTAAAACACTTATTTTCATCTGTTTGTATGTTGGAGTTTAAAATATTTTGGCTATTTCATTTAAAATAAAACATTCATTAACCAATATTATATAAAAATAAAATTTAATTTTTGTCATGGGCTACAGTATTTATTAGCAATAGAAAGAGATGAGAAGGCCAAGACAATCAGAAGAGTAAGTCTGAAATAGTTTCTGGCACATGGGAAAACACTCAATACATTTACTACTGTTACTGCTTTTATTTTCATTTCTGGGTAATTTTGATGTAGGTATAATGAAACCTGTTTTTGTTTGCCATTAATAGTTTAGACTGGAAAAAATCCTTTTTCTCTTTCCAGAAATAATTATGAAATAGCCTTGATGTGGTCTGTTCCCATACCACATTCTCAAATCAAAAAATTTTTAGGATTAGTTTTTGATTTGGAGACTAAAGATAAACTGTGGCAACTTACCAAGTTTGTTGTATTGATCTTATACATTTAGTTCTTATCAAATAATAGTCTTAAATTACGAATGACACTTTGCAAATTTGTGTTCTTTAATTAGAATCAAGAGGGGAATAATTTTATAAATCCTATCAAAAGCTTTATTTACATGTCATTGTGTTAAATCAGAAGGCAAATTTATTCTCCTATGAATTTTTGTGAAACTTTTGAGACCATTACTTGTGATATGTCCATGTGTTTGTACTTTTCTTACTTGTATTCTCATAGCCTAGAGCATGTGGTTCACTTTTCAGCTTTCAAAGATTTGCCCCTGTTTAATACTGTGATAAATATCTTAAAGTTTCCCATCATTTTTTATTGGTTTGGAGCTCCATTTTAATGCCATCTAAAAAGAGAAAAAAAGACACAAAAACTTAGAAAGCCACAAAACCTAGAATCTGTATATGAAATTATCTCTTATCTAGTAGAAATGTGTTATACTTTATATCAACAGTTTGTTATTTTCATTAATCTGTCAGCAAGTTATAGCAATGACTAGAGAATAGGTGTTTCTTAGTGAAGGTGTCTGCTGACTAATGGGAATGAAGAAAAGGGAGAATAGAGTAAAAGATAGAAATTTGGCATCATATGTAAGAAAATATTTTCAGTAAACCTAGTAACTTATTTTATATATATATATAACTGAAAATAGAAAATATTTTCAGTAAACCAAATAACTTACAAGAAATTATATGTATCATACATAAATTATATATGATATATAAATATATAAAATATATACACTGTATGATTTATATATAAATACAAGATTTATATATATATAAATATATATATAAATTTTATATAGCTAGAAATAACTCTTAAAGTCATTAGGAGGTTTAAACACCCAGAAGATTCATTTGAATGTATGCTCTTATAAATTATGAATTAAATACTTAATTTTTGTCACAAATAAGAATGTACATTTTTAGCCTTGAGTCTGTTACGTGCTCAGTCTAATTATGCTGTATTTTAAAACTTGAATTGACTTTTGTAGAATGTGTCTTACATATTCCCGGTTTTCCTTATAAAAAGGTGTTTAACTGTAGGGAACTATTTGGAGGTGAGGGTTATGTAATTTCTGAAACTCAAGATTTAGTAAAGATGGATCAGTGTTACGAATTTGTGGGGTTTTTTTTTCAATGTGTAATTTTTTCTTTTTTTTTTTTTAAATTTTTGGTAGAGACAGTATCTCTCTATATTGCCCAGGGTGATCTCAAACTCAAGTGATCCTCCCAACTCTGCCTCCCAAAGTACTGAGATTAGAGGCATGAGCCACTGTGCCTGGCCTCAGTGTGTAATTTTACTGCTCACCTAATGTAACAAGTATCTTCACCTTTCAGGTTCTCTAAATAATGGCTAGTATCAACTGAGTGATTTCTGCCTTTTAAACGAAGTGTAGCATAAATATACCAGAAATCCTCAGTATCACTGCTTTGGTAAACAATTTCTGTCTACTTTATTTGGATAAAACATGACTATGATTCTTTTTCTTCAGGGTCAGAATTTTCTTGCAAAGTCAATTCTGCTATAATGCTTGCTTTGGAAATGCAAATTGGTCCTAATTGGTACATTAGGGAACAGTTTGACCCTAACTCAAATTTCACCTTTGCTTATATACAGTTTTGTTCACCAGAAATGCTAGGTAAATGCTGAAAACCTTGCCCAGCTCAACCAAGCTGCATAGGAATACACAGAAGGTTCTCAGGCATTCCTGGCAAACATCTACCAGGTACCTCAGTATGAGCTACAGCTTTGCTTCTGAAGCAGGAAAGTTTCCCTGGCCCTTTTGCAGGCAGGAACTGGAGTGCACAGGTGCTGGACCTAGCCGGGCACTTTGGTGTGGCAGGGGCAAATTCCACTCACTCAAACCCACTGCATTCTACCCCTCGTGGGAGGGGGAGCACAGGTGAGCAGGTGCAAGAGCCAGGGTGAGCGCTTTTGGACCCTGGCAGGAATGAATTCTGTACTGTCCCCATGGCAGTATCTAGGGGGATGCCCACTACCCCTGAAGTCCCAGAAGGAGTATTATAGTTAGTGCTCTTTGAGCTTTGCCATCCACGGACGGCTTAAGTGTTAAACAGTTCAGTGGGCCCTCTGCCTTTTCTAGAAGTGAGGCAGTTGCTCTCCGCTAGTGAGAGCAGAGGGTCAGTATGACAGCCTTTAGCATTTGCACCCATTCAGTGTCCAGGAAAAATCAGGTCACATGAACGAATTGAAGGGTGGTGAATATGGAGGATTATATTGCCAATGAAAGGGGAGCTGGAAAGGTGATGGAGTGGGAAGATAATCTTTCCCTGGAGCAGCATTGTCAAGCCATTGCTCTGAAGTCAAACTGCTTCTCCTCTTCTCTTCCTCTCCTCTCTCTGGTGGCACAGCCTGAGGTTTTTATGGGCACAGGATATGGGGAGCAAGACAGGCCATGGGTGGTTTTGGAAAAGGGCAACATTCAAGCAGGAAAACAAGAATGCATGTTCTCACTTTGGGCCACAGTTCAAGGGTTGAGGGTGGGATCCTCACCAGGACCACCCTCTTCTGCCCAGAATTTTCCTGCCTCCTGTCCCTATCGCTTCCATATGTGATGTTACAACTTCCAGTCTAATTTCAGATATCTTCTTTCTCACATTTCATATTAACCCACAAGCTGCAACCCTTCTGCTGTCAACCAGCTTCTATAAAGAAACCTCACTACTTTATCAAGATAAAATGCTGTATTTATGTATTTCTTAGCTGTTTAACCTGTAAAACTGTACTACCACTTTATATTAGGCTACTATCTTTTATAATGTGTCACTGATGAAGTTTTAGAACATTGTCCTCCAACCCCATTTTTTGTATAATCCCCTCCTGCTTTTGTTTTTTTGAGTTGGAGTCTCTTGTCATCCAGGCTGGAGTGCAGTGGCATGATCTTGGCTCATTGCAACCTCTACCTCCTGGGCTCAAGCAACGTTTACCTCCTGAGCTCAAGTGATTCTCCTGCCACGGCCTCCCAAGTAGCTGGGATTATAGGCACCTGCCACCATGCCCGGCTAATTTTTGTATTTTTAGTAGAGATGGGGTTTTGCCGTGTTGGCCAGACTGGTCTCAAACTCCTGACCTCGAGTGATTCTCTCACCTCAGTCTCCCAAAGTGCTGGGATTACAGGCATGAACCACCATGCCTGACCCACTATGTTTTTATTGAGTGATTTTTGCATAACACAGTGATTTTAGAAACACTTAATGTTGTATTATAGCAGAACTAACTCTGGGTAGATGGTTCAGTAAACTAAATCTTTGCCATTGTTTAAATGATAAGACTTCTAGGAGATCGAGACCATGGTGAAACCCCGTCTCTACTAAAAAATACAAAAAATTAGCTGGGTGTGGTGGCGGGTGCCTGTAGTCCCAGCTACTCGGAGAGGCTGAGGCAGGAGAATGGCGTGAACCCGGGAGGCGGAGCTTGCAGTGAGCCGAGATTGCACCACTGCACTCCAGCCTGGGCGACAGAGCGAGACTCCGTCTCAAAAAAAAAAAAAAAAAAAAAAAAGATAAGACTTCTACATAACATAAATGCATTTAATTTGAGACACTGTGAAATACTTTAAGCCAGCGGTCCCCACCCCTCGGGGTGTGGACTGCTACCTGTCTGTGGCCTGTTAGGAACCATCCACACAGCAGGAGGTGAGCAGTGGGTGAGCATTACTTCCTGAGCTTTGCCTCCTGCCAGATCAGCAATGGCATTAGATTCTCATGGGAGCGTGAACCCTATTGTGAACTGCCCATGTGAGGGACCTAGGTTACATGCACCTTTATGAGAATCTAATGCCTGATGATCTGAGGTGGAACAGTTTCATCCCGAAACCATCCTCCCTGCCATCCCCCTGGTCCATGGAAAAATTGTCTTCTATGAAACTGCTCCCTGTTGCCTAAAAGGTTGGGGATGGCCAGTTAAGACCTTTAGTTCTCAACTTCATTCTCAAGCTCTTTCATAAGAAACCGACTAGAACTGGTTCAAGTTTAGAGATGAATAATTCATTTAGAAACATAGTTTTCATTCAAGATTTAAGATGTTGCAGCACAACAATGTTAACTTTTTTTCCTAGGTGGAACTTTATGTTTTTTTTTTTTTTTTTTTTGAGTCGGAGTTTTGCTCTTGTCGCCCAGGCTGGAGTGCATTGGGGCAATCTTGGCTCACTGCAACCTCCACCTCCCAGGTTCAAGTGATTCTCCTGCCTCAGCCTCCTGAGTAGCTGGGATTACAGGCATGCGCCACCATGCCTGGTTAATTTTGTATTTTTAGTAGAGACGGGGTTTCACCATGATCATCGTTTTAACCAGTAGTTATTGTTTTGAGAACCACCAAGTAGATACAAACTTCCTTGGTTTGTTGGTCAAGGGTCAAAACCAGAAAAGTCAGCCAGATTATTATTATTATTTATTAATTTTTTTTGAGACAAGGTCTCACTGCGGTGCCTGGAGTGCAGTAGTGTAATCATGGCTCACTGCAGCCCTCAATTCCCTGGCTCAAGTGATCCTCCAGCGTTGGCCTCCCAAGTGGCTGTAACTACAGGCATGTGCCACCACACCCAGCTAATTTTTAAATTTTTTGTAGAGACGGGGTTTTTCTGTGTTGCCCAGGCTGATCCTGAACTCCTAGGCTAAAGAGATCTGCCTGCCTTGGCCTCCCAAAGTGCTGGAATTACAGGTGTGAGCTACTGCACCTGGCCAGAAATCAGCCAGATTCTTTAACGGTGGGAAATCCAAACTAAAGACGACCAAATGTATCTCTCATTAGTTGAAGAAAGAGAGTCTTCTTGGGCTATATATGACCCTTTCTAAAGAAATGTGTTCCTTTCAAGATCCTTTCTTTCTTTCTTTCTTTCTTTCTTTCTTTCTTTCTTTCTTTCTTTCTTTCTTTCTTTCTTTCTTTTTTTCTTTCTTTCTTTCTCTTTTCTTTTCTTTTCTTTCTTTCTCAGAGTCTCACTGTGTCACCCATGTTAGAGACGGGGTTTCACTGTGTTGGCCAGGCTGGTCTCAAACTCCTGACCTCAAGTGATCCATCTGCCTCACTTCCCAAAGTGCTGGGATTACAGGCGTGAGCCACCACGCCTGGGAAGATCTATTATTTCTATATTAGGATATGTTCTATATTTTACCCAATGCTGTCAGGCATGCAATAGCAGTGACCTTTCTAGTTAATAGATTTGGAAACAGTACATGAAAGTCATAAAATGATTATTTAAAATAAATTGGGATTCTTGTACATTTTGTGGACTGGTGGATTTCTGAACTTTTCTAGGTCATAAATATTATTAATATTTATATAATATTAGTGTGTACCAGGTACTATTCAAAGTACTTTCTATTCAGTTAATTCCTTGATAGTCCTAGGGAGATGCTTTTATTATTCTTATTTTACAAATGAGTAAACTGAGGCACAGTGAAGTTTAATGACTTGTATGATTAAACAGGTAATAATTTGCAGATTGTGTCAGCATATGTTGCATTACCTCATAGTAGTAATGTTAATTTGCCTAGCATGGGTAGGAAATAGATACAGTGTGGTAGTTTGATTAGCTTATTTAAACTCCAAGTGACTGGATGGTACCAGTAACTAGATTTTTTTCTAACGTAGGGTTTTATTTTTTCCTGAAAAGTAACTTCTAGATATATGGCTCTAGATTTCACAAATCCACTCACATCTTTACTTTGTTTTAGCTGTAGTACAATGTCAGAAAATAACTTGTTCTGAATTATGAAGTCTAACAACATCTAGAGTTTCTTCATTATAATGAAAGATAAACCATGTTATAATATTTGGTGTCATTTTAAGTGCATTTTGTGCATTTATTTAGAAATTAATGACTAAATTGATCATACTGTTGCCTGTTATTAAAATGTAATTCGAATGCCATAAAATTCACTCTTTTAAGGTGTACAGTTCAGCATTTTTAGGGCATTCACAGTGTTTACAACCATCACTGCTGTCTAGTTCCAAAATTTGTTCTACCCTGAAGGAAACTTCATACCCTTCATATCCTTTCTTCCTCTGCCCCTAGGTCCCCCAGCAACCAGTAATATGTTTTCTGTCCTTATAGATTTGTCTGTATTGGATATTTCAGATAAATGGAATCATACAGTATATGGCTTCTTGGGTTTTTTTTTTTTTTTAGACAGAGTCTCACTCTGTTGCTCAGGCTAGAGTGCAGTAGTGCGATCTCAGCTCACTGCAACCCCTGTGTTGTGGGTTCAAGTGATTCTTGTCCCTCAGCCTCCCAAGCAGCTGGGACTACAGGTGTGCACCACCCCACCCAGCCAATTTTTGTATTTTTAGTAGAGATAGGGTTTCACCATTCGCCATGTTGGCCAGGCTGATCTTGAAATCCTGGCCTCAAGTGATCTGCCTGCCTTGGCCTCCCAAAGTGCTGGGATTACAGGTGTGAGCCACTGCACCCGGCCGAGTATGTGGCTTTTTGTGTCTCGTCATTTGCTAAGCATAATTTTTTCAAGATGATTCCATATTGAAGTTTGCAGGATATACTATATTATGTTTTACCATTTGGATTAACATAATGGACATGTTAGATTCGTTACACTTTTTGGCTAATATGAAATATACATATCATAATAGACAATATGCTGTGAACATTCATGTACAAGTTTTTGTGTGACCCCTATTCTTACTATACAGAAATTTTTCATATTGCTTAGTTGAAGGCTTTTTAAAAAAAAAAAAGAATATATCTATATATACACACATTATATGTCAAATATTGAATAGTTCAAAGGTGCAGGGTACTGTGCCTGGCTGTTTAGGACACCCATGTTAAGATGATAATGAGGAATGTATAATTTTAGCTGTTTCTACTGTATATAATAAACTATATTTGGAGAGTGTTTTCTGGACATGTTTTGTCCTAACAGGTGGTGAAAGTTGAGCAGCCAGATGTATTTGATCTCTTTTAGGATAATTCACTATATTTAATATACCAGAAATGAATATGTATGATATTCCCTAACTGAAACAACTTAAATTTTTAACGAGATAGATTAAAAACTATAATATATTGCTATAAACAGTTATAATGCAGCCATTAAAATGATGCTATAGAAAAATATTACATAAGAAAATTATTACCTGTTTATGTAAAATGGAGGAGAGAACATATTACAAAAAAGTATGATACAAAACAAAGTATAATATATATAAAGCATTATCTGAGAACTATTCCTGTGATAAACTGCTAAAATTCTGTGTAAAAGAAGATAATGTATATTTTTCTGGGAGGAGATACATATTTTTCATAAGATTTTTAAAAGGAATCTGATCCAGAAGGCTAAACATTTACTAATATGTTATAAAATGTTAATGGACATTATCTCTGGGTTAGTGGAATTACTGATGACACTCATTTGTATTTTCTGTTTTCTATAATAAATATGTATCAGTTTTAATAAAGAGTTATGGGAGTTTAATATAATGAGAGTTGATTTTGATTTTTAGTTGTTGGTGTATGTGCTTATGTGTGTGTTTGTATTTAAAGGAAGAGAGATAAACCCTACACAGAGCAAGGAGCTGTTTTGAGGAGTGGGAGTGGTGGAGGGTGAAGAGAATAGGGCAGTGAAAGATACTAAAAGGATGGAAGCCAGTTATGTAGTTGTTGGTTATTTGGGAATTTCAGAATATATCCTGTACTTCTGAATATTTTATACTTATTCTAAAAGTAGGATTTACCCTTGAGTCTTGTATTTCTTCTCATTGCTAAGCTTTATAATGTCTATTTTAGTGGAAAATTCCTCTAGCTATAATCTCTTAATGCTGCCAATCTCATTCTCATGATAGTTTTAGAATAATAGTGTAATTTTCCCCAACACAACACCCCCTGGTGTTTCTACATAAGATGCGAAAATTCCCAGAGGGGGAAAACTTCCAGTAAGGGGTGACATTTATCTTTGATGATACTATTTCTTTTCCCTTTTCTGAGCATTATAGTTCATGTCTTTGTAGCTAGAAGTGGAGGGAGGATTCTTTTTGGATCGTATTAGAGATTTGTGTTAACATTCCTAAGTAGAATTTTAAAAACTTTTTGGAGTTAATGAACAATCTTTTATTCTGAGTATTTTGCACTGTGCATATCTGGCCTTCAAAATAGGTTAAACGGCTAAATTTGGCAATAAGATCAAGTAACACAATTCTTCACAATTATGACAGTATTCCCTAAAACATAATACATATTGGGAATGAAGCACTGATTTTGTTTTTCACTATTCCTTGCATTTGCATAATGAAGGCCGGGTGTGGTGGCTTATGCCTGTAATCCCAGCACTTTGGGAGGCCAAGGTGGGCGCATCACCTGAGGTCAGGAGTTCGAGACCAGCCTGGTCAGCATGGGGAAACCCCATCTCCACTAAAAATACAAAAATTAGCCAGGCATGGTGGCGGGTGCCTGTAATCCCAGCTACTTGGGAGGCAGAGGCAGGAGAATCACTTGACTGCAGGCTGAGGTTGCAGTGAGCCAAAATAGTGGCATTGCACTCCAGCCTGGGAAACAGGAGCGAAACTCTGTCTCAAAAAAAAAAAAAAAAATTGCATAATGATGCCATTTATGTATTGACAAGTCTAAGATGGAAGGTTTTAAAAATTGTTAATAAGTTAAACTTTTTTGAAATATTGTTTTAAACTTGTTCATCAAGCAAATACACGATTACTAACGGACATCCATATTTCTAGATGGTTTGTTTGTAGCTGTCAGCATTATAGTTTCTACCTAAAAAGTCATGGATGGATGCAGAAAGTGGACTTCTTTTTCTGTGAAAAATGGGTCCTTTAAAATGCTTCTAATGGTCTTCTATAATATGGTATGGCTTTAGTGATACCTTCCTCTGTTGATTTTCTTTTTACCACTTTGCTGGTATTTCCCAGTCTTATTTGTAGGTCTTTCTTACCTGTACCTCTTCTTCATGTATTAGTATTACTCGATTTTTTTGTTTTTGTTTCTTTTTACAGGGTTTCACCATGTCACCCAGGCTGAGTGCAGTGGCGTAATCGCTCACTGCAGCCTCAGCCTCTTGGGCTCAAACAATTCTACCTCAGCCTCCCAAGTCCCAAGTGCTTGGAACTCCAGGAACATGCCACCATGCCTGACTAATTTTTTATTTTTTTAATTTTATAGAGACAGAGTCTCAGTATGTTGTCCAGACTGGTCTTGAACTCCTGGACGTAAGCAGTCCTCCTGCCTTGGCCCCCCAGAGTGCTGAGATTACAGGTGTGAGCCACTATGCTCAGCCTACTCAGCTGTTAATCTTAGACTTTATTCTCTTTTCATTTTGTATATTTGTGGTAGAAATTTCATTCACTCCAATGACTTCAATTACTATCTATACATAATGCTGAGGACTCCAGATCGTTAGCTCCATACCTGTATAATCAACAGCTATTAAATATCTGCTAAACATACTAAACTAAGCATTTTCAAAAGTAAACGTGGGAAACCTGTTGGATTTCAGTAGTTGATTGACATCAGCATCTACTTTTGCTCAAGTCAGTAGCCTGGACATTATTTATGACACTTATTTTTTTTCCCATCTTGCCCTTATCCATTCATTCACCAAGCCTTGTTGAGTTTTTATCTTCTGAGTATCTCATTGCCATCACACCAATCTAGGACACCATCATCTCTTACGTAGGTGATTACAATAGCCTCCACAATGGCCTCCATGTCTCCGTTTAGCTCATCTCCAATATATTTTATAAAAATGATACTGTTACTTTCCCTGCTTTTAATGGCTTACCATTACCTTTAAATGGAGTCTGAATCAGTGGTCTCCAAAGGGGGGTGATATACAAGATAATCTGCTAGGGTGCAGGAGGAAAATATTGGAACTTTTATTCATATTTACCTTTTTATTTGAAAAACACTAAGGCATTAATATTTAAAAGCTACTACTATGTAATAGTTATTTAGTCATTCCTTCTTTGCTCTATATGTCAGCTGGTCATTTGGTACTAAAGATGTCCTGAGGGAAGCATGCTTTGTTCACTTTCTGCATGTTGCACAATACTATAATTTGAATGTCCATCTATGCGGATTTATGAGTTATCTAGTTTAACTATTACAAAATATGTAAGTCTGGGATTAGGGAATTTGTGGAGAAAATCAAGTGTTTAATTGCAAGTAAGATCACATTGTTGTTCAGCTGGTAAGATGTACAAAATCAAATCTGTTCTCATGAATTAAGAAAAATTATGCTGATTTTGAGGTTTTAAGTGAAACTTTTAAAAAAAATTCTCATTTTTTTTTGTAAGGCATCCCTTTCTGCTTTGATAGCCATTAAAAATCAAATATTCAAACTGATGTTAGGACTAGATCTTTGAATCTCTGTATCACACGGTGTTAAGATCTTCAGAAATAATGAAGCATATTCAATATTTTATTTAAAATATTTGTGAAAACAAATTTTTGTACCATAAATAAAACAAATTTTAGTCTTTTTCTTATGCTCTATTTTTGGGATACAGATGATTATTTTGTATTGTCATATTGTAAATCCTATAAAAATGGTAGATAAGTAAACATACATACCAACATGGGTATGTAATTATGAATAATATTTGGAGACACTTAGTTTAAATTCTTCCATAAAATAGCTTTCAGGGCCAGGCGTGGTAGCTCAGACTTCTACTCCAAGCACTTTGGGTGGCCGAGGCAAGAAGATCGCTTGAGGCCAGGACTTCAGGATCAGCCTGGGCAACATAGCAAGACCTAACTTCTAAAAAATTAAGATAAATTAGCGGGCATGGTCGCACATGTAGCTACTCCAGAGGCTGAGGGGAGGATTCCTGCTTGGGCCCAGGAATTTGAATTTACAGTGAGCTATGATTGTCCACTGCACTCCAGCCTGGGCCACAGAGTGAGAACCTGTCTCTTAAAATAAATAAATAAATAAATAAAAATTCAGGTTTCCTGCTTGCTTTTTCAGCCTCATATTTTATTACTCTTGTGTTTACACTCCATGCTTTAGCCATATTGGAGTTTTCTGTTTCTCAAGTGGGCCACAACTTACAGGTTTTTGCACATTCTTGTCCTTCTTTTTACGTTTCAACCTTCTCTAACATAGTGATACCCAAATTGTAGTCCTTGAACTGTTTGTTGTCAATCCAAGACAAGAAAAGAGCTTGAGAATAAGCATTTAGAAACTTGAATTGCATTTTGACTTGTCATCATCACATCCAAGTGCATGATCAGTGGATTACTCTGTGAACAGGATATAGAGTAGTTCAAGTGCCGTGGCGAGTTGCATGCTAATCATGCCCAACAGGGCTGTTACAATGTGTGATATTTTGAAGTTAGTCATTTGTAACCGAAAAATGTATAAGAATTAAATAAAATGTGGCTGACTCATGCCTATAATCCCAAGACCAAGGCAGGAGGATAGCTTGAAGCCAGGAGTTTGAGACCAGCCTGGCCAACATAGTAAGACACGTCTCTACAAAAAAAAAAAAAAAAAAAAAAATTTGCCAGGTATGGTGGCATATGCCTGTAGTCCCAGCTACTTGGGAGGCTAAGGTGGAAGGATCTCTTGAGCCCAGGAGTTTTGAGGTTTCAAGGCTGCAGTGAGCCATGGTGGCACCTCTGTACATCAGCCTGGGTGACAGTGCAAGACCCTATTTCCCCCCATCCCCCGCAAAAAAGCAAAGCATTTATTTTTAAAATCTCATTAATTTTAATGATACTTATTCTTGTCCCATAAATAATTTAAAAATATATAGTAATTTAAAAATGTAAAAATCTTTTTCATTCTTTTGAATTTTATGTTTTACAAGTATTATTTAAATCCTGGAAGCAAAATTTGTATTATTTATAAGTCAGATTTACTGATGACAAAACAAGCTTTACTGGACTTTTTTGACAAGCAAAGATACACTTTTTTGAATGCGATAGCAGTAGTAAACCAAATGATGATGATGGAAATAATTTCAAAGAGATACAGATCAAAAGAATTTGTACTAGTTTTCGTGGAAAGTATTGTGTGTCTTATGTTTAGTTTTTAGCCATAATTGATGGGTGAAGTGCCAGAACCAAAGTGGGTTGTTTGGAGATACACTGGCTATTTAAACAATATAAAATGATCAAAATTTAATTGGTAGTTGTAGGCATGGCATGTTCAAAATGAATTCATCGAATATGTTCAAAACCAAATTCATTATTTGAAAGAATATTACAAAGATGACTGGAGCAGATGTTCAGGATTTCACATGTGATCACTAGTATTTTTGGGGTTTCTGATAGTCTCATTTGAGGTTGCTAACATTAAAAAAACTGCATACAAATGACAAGACAAAACATGTTTGCTTGGAAATGTTGGGTGAATCTGTAGTAAAGAAGATAGTTCACGTACCACTTTCCAACAACACCATAATAGCTTGATGTGTTTAGGGACAGGATAGTGATACGGAAGACTAACTCTCAGACAAATAAGATCCTGCAAAGGAATTTTTGTTACAATTTGATGAACACATTGGTTTTGCTAACATAGGAAGTAACAACTTATTTTTCAGCTTCATTGCTGACAAATACAGCTCGCTCTGAACTATATAACACTTGCAAAGGGTTACAGTATCAACAAATGTGGTTTGGAGTTTTGCTTTACTTTTGTAGGAATATATTCTAATTATGCAGGCACAGTGATAAGAAAAACATACTGAAGCTTGTACCAGAATGTAAATCGGTGTTCTGCTTCTTTCACTGAGAAAGTCTTGCTTTGTCAGCTGAGCTAAACAGTGTTCTTGCTATATCAGCTGAATTCACAGTATAGTTCGCTAAAAGTGTGAATTTATTATTAAACACTAATTCATTACATTTGAGGTTTCTAAAAAATTAGATACTGTAGTTTGGGAGTTAGCTGATCAGCTGTTATCAGATCCTAGGGTGTACATTGGTCTTCAAAGTGACCTTTTCAGTCAAGAGTATTTGAATTTTGGGATGAACTGTTGGTGTTTTTGCAAGATAAGAAACCAGTTTGGTCCCAGCTTTTCAAATATGTGAGTTAGCTTATTGTCTGATGGCCTCATTCTTTGTTTATTTTTTAAGTGATCTTAGCTTTCCATGCAAAGAAGGAATGTCAGTCGGCCGGGCACAGTGGCTCATGCCTGTAATCCCTGCACTTTGGGAGGCCAGGGCAGGTGGATCCCAAGGTCAGGAGCTCAAGGCCAGCCTGGCCAACATGGTGAAACCCCGTCTCTACTAAAAATACAAAAATTAGCCGGGCATGGTGGCAGGCACCTGTAATCCCAGCTACTCAGGAGACTGAGGGAGGAGAATCCCTTGAACCCAGGAGGCGGAAGTTGCAGTGAGCCGAGAAGGCTTTTCAATGGCAGATAAGATCAGGTGACAAAAATGAAAGTTGGATTTTTGAGGAGAAAGTTACCTTAGCTTGTTATAAAGGGTTCTACAATATAGTAACAACTATCAGTAAAGTAGATGGTGATCTTGGTATTGCACATTTGAAAAGGTTACAATCAAATACCTTACAAATTTGATAGGACACTTTTATTTTCTATCACAAGAAAATTCATAGGTAAGAAATTCATAGATGAGGAATCAATTTTTTAAAACCAGAAGTCACTTTAGATTTAACTGTAAATTTGCTGGATAAATTATTGGAAATAGATACCAGTCAGTGAAGGATTGAAAACAAATTTTGAAAAACAAATTTTCTACATTTTAGACAAAAGTTTTTAAAAATGAATGTCCGAGCTTGTTGAAATTGCATTAAAATCACTCCCATTTCTGTCCCTTGAGACTGTTTTCTCTGAGGGCTATTAAAACACAGAAATAGTTTAGATATACATTATCCCTTGTTGAGTAGCATTGTCCTCAGTCCAACCTAGATTAATTAACAAATGTAGTAACTGGCTTTCAAGATAGCCCCCAGTGAACCCTACCTCCTGATGTTTGCACCGTGTATAATCCTCTCACACAATATACCAGGTTGATATGTGTGAACAATAGAATAAGGTCAGTGTGATAGTATGTCACTTTTGAGGTTGCGTTATGACCGACACTGCAGCTTCTGTCTCGGTTGCTCTGTCAGTTTGTCTCTGGAAGCCAGCTGCCATGTGGTGAACAGGCCAGTGGAGAGGCCAACATAGTGAGGAACTGAGGCCGTTGTCATCAGTCATGTGAGTGAGCTTAGAAGCAGGTTCTCCAGCCCAGTTAAGCCTTCAGATGATTGAAGCCCCAACCAACATCTTGATTAAAAGCTCATGAGAAGCCCTGAATCATAATCACCCACCTAAGCTGCTTCTAAATTCCTGACCAATGGAAACTTTGAGATAAGAATTGTGTGTAAGTTTGGGGGTAATTTTTAATAGAGTAATAATACAGCAAACAAGAAGCAAACTCATTTGTTACATTAAAAACTTTAAATACTGACATGTGCTGTTCAGAGGGTATGAATTGGTGTTTAAGGAATTGCTGTTTTACTTACAACTTTTGATTAAATTAGAATTATGGAGTAACAAAATTATCAATATGGTAGCAATTTTCTGTATTAATTGCCTGTATGCATACTTATAGTGGAGAATTTTCCACTGATGTAACTCTTTTCTTTTTTTCTATTTATAATTTTATGGGTCTGAATCTAATAAAACATTTGGACTTGTATTTTGTATGACCTTTTTAACTTTTATTTTTCCAGCAGTTCATTTTAGTTTTACTTTTTAAAAGTGTTGGTCCATGAAAGATTGTAATTTTGAAGAAGGAAAGTGGTTTTTCAACACAGATAGTCTGGGCAATCTAGGCCAGGCACAATGCTCACATCTGTAATCCTAGCACTTTGGGAGGCTGAGGTGGGTGGATCCCTGGAGCCCAAGAGTTTGAGACCAGCCTGGGCAACATGGTGAAACCCTGTCTCTGGAAAAAGAAATACAAAATAATTTGCCCGGTGTGGTGGCCACGTATCTATAGTCCCAGCTACTCAGGAGGCTGAGGTGGGAGGATCGCTTGAGCCCAGGAAGTCGAAGCTGCAGTGAGCTGTGATTGCACCACTGCACTCCAGTCTGGGTGACAAGAGTGAGACCCCATCTCAAAAAAAAAAAAAAAAAAGATAATCTGGGAGATCTGTCCTATCATAGTTCTCATAGTATCCGTCACTGACCTTATTTACTGATCATCTTGCTTTATTATTAGTTATATTCCCTTTTAACCAAAAGGGCAGAGTCCATGTTTGTGTTTGCTGTTACGTCTTCAGTATCCAGAACAGTGTTCATTACTTAACACCTACTCAGTAGATATTGGTTGAAAGAATTAATGCTACTTTTACATTTTTTTCATTGTGTGGGAATAATGATTAACTTCTACAGTTACAAATAAGTTGCTGCTATAACCATATGTCCTTGGGGAATGTTAATTTTTTTAAGCTGAATAGAAAATGTTCTTGGCATTTTTCTTGCTGAATACTAGGGATTTTAATAAAATGTTTATATTTCCACAGCCCAACCAGTGTCTCTGAAGAAGATGTCTCAAGTAGATATTCTCGAACAGATAGAAGTGGGTTCCCTAGATATAACAGGGATGCAAATGTTTCAGGTACTCTGGTTTCAAGTAGCACACTGGAAAAGAAAATTGAAGATCTTGAAAAGGTATGGATTATAAGTTATTGAAGATTGATGAAATTAATATACCATTAGAATTCTTTTGTTTCATAGCAACCAAGTGAGAAAGGAAATAGTATTCCTTAATATTTAATATGTGCGCTTCTTTTCTGCCAAGTGTTACCTTTAATATATTAAAAGCCTTTGTTTTCGAAGTGGTTAGAAGTCTGAGCTGGCAAATATATACTACTGTGTATTTATTATATTGTCTGAATAGATTTTCATTTGTAACTTTACAAATTACAGGAGTAAATCTGAGTTAGGTCCATCTTTGGTGTTTGAAACAATGTTGTGTAAGAATATGCCTGTTTAAAAGTGTCTTTCAGTACAAGTCAGATGACTCTTGGCATAAATTTATTAACCATAGGGTCTCAGGTTTGTGCCATAGACATTCAACCCCTAAAATGAGCAGTGGTGTTGAATACTTTTGTAATTGTTGAAAATGTGTTTTGTTTTACTTGAGATTATTCTCTATATTATTAAAGATCTAACTTATATATGTTATGTAAAGAAATTTCATTTTTAAAACTTGTTTCTATTTTATAACATTTATGATTTTTTGAAGTCACATTTCTAAGCTTTAACAGTTTCTTCTTGGAATTATTATTTCATAGTTTTATTTATTTTTATTTATTTAGTTAGTTTTGAGACAGAGTTTCGCTCTTGTTGCCTAGGCTGGAGTACAATGGCTCAGTATCGGCTCACTGCAACCTCCACTTCCCAGGTTCAAGTGATTCTCCTGCCTCAGCCTTCCAAGTAACTGGGGTTACAGGCATGCACCACCAAGCCCGGCTAATTTTTTTTTGTATTTTTGGTAGAGATGGGGTTTCACCATGTTGGTCAGGCTGGTCTTGAATTCCTAACCTCAGGTGATCCACCCGCCTCGGCTTCCTAAAGTGCTGGAATTATAGGCATGAACCACTGTGCCCAGCCTATTATTTCATAATTTTAAATTAAAAAGTTTAAACAATATGTAATCTAATAGTTTTGAAGGGAGTTGCCCAGAAAGGCTTCTTGAGTTCCACAAGAGTTTGGATTGAATTGCTAGTAGTTGGCAGCAGCTAAGGGATATGGATGGTTGATTGCTCTGTAGGAGGTTTAGTAGGAAAGAAGCCAAGTTCTGAGCAAGGCCTTTTGAGCTCTGCTTCCCTTTTGCCCCCAAGGTGGCTGACCAAGCCCAATGCCCTGGATTCTAAATAAGATTTCTTTGAAAAAGGTGTTGAATTGTTTAAAGAAAAAAAAAACTAAAAATCAGTAATCTATTTTAGTTCCTTCTTTTTATCCATTATCAGTTAACTGGCAGAGCCAGAGGTAAAACTGAGGACCATTGTTTTTCTGTTTAGAGTTTCTATTGGGCCATCTCCTTTAAACTTTGTATTTTTAAGAAAAATTAATTTTGAATTATTTCAAACAAGATGCCCATTAAAAAATAAGGTACTTCATAACTTATAGTGGTGATAAGCTAAGGAAGTTGAATCACAGGCCAGGCACAGTGGCTCACGCTTGTAATCCCAGCACTTTGGTAGGCCGAGGCGGGCAGATCACTTAAGGTCAGGAGTTTGAGACCAGCCTGGCCAACATGGCAAAGCCCCATCTGTACTAAAAATATGACAATTACCCAGGCATGGTGGCATGCACCTGTAATTCCAGCTACTCAGGAGGCTGAGGCAGGAGAATTGCTTAAACCCAGGAGGTGGAGGTTGCAGTGAGCCAAGGTGCCATTGCACTCCAGCCTGAGTGACAAGAGTGAAACACTGTCACACATACATACACACACACACACACACACACACACACACAAAGAGGTTAAATCATTGAGTCTATTACATTAGTTTTGTTAAAGACTTATATAAACATAGCTTTACTCAGGAGCATCCTAATATCTCCTGTATTCCCCTCATTCTCTGATTCCTTTTGTGGTGGGATCTTTGTTCTTTCACCATATATCTTAAGGAATTCATTGTAAATCTTCATGTATGTAAAATATTTTACCAAATTGGAGAGAGATATGCCATTTAGGAAGATTATAAATAACCAATTACTTCGTAATTACTGGTTTTTAATTGTATCTACCAGGAAGTAGTAAGAGAAAGACAAGAAAACCTAAGACTTGTGAGATTGATGCAAGATAAAGAGGAAATGATTGGAAAACTCAAAGAAGAAATTGATTTATTAAATAGAGTAAGTATTTCACCATATTTCAAGTTTGGAGGGGTTTTTTTGGCAATTGGATGAAAATATATAAAAATGAAGAAATTATTAATTACATTATTCACTTTGTTCTTTTGTTAGTGAAATAATAATTAGTAAGAAGTATCATTTTCTTCCAAAAACTGATTTCCTTTGGGCAGTTACCAGTTTAGCTCACTTAATTTTATTCTTTTGGAGATAGACTGATTTATAGATTTGTTCTGTGTTTTGTTAAAATCTGAGGGTAACAGGTGCTTTTTCACCACCATACGTAAGGGCACTGGCACAGAGTTGCCTCAAGAAATAACTAAAGTTGGCCAGGCGCGGTGGCTCACACCTGTAATCTTAGCACTTTGGGAGGCCGAGGAGGGCGGATCACCTGAAGTCAGGAGTTCGAGACCAGCCTGGCCAACATGGTAAAACCCCAACTCTACTAAAAATACGAAAAATTAACTGGGCATGGTGGTGGGCACCTGTAATCTCAGCTACTCAGAAGGTTGAGGCAGGAGAATCGCTTGATCCCAGGAGGTGGAGGTTGCAGTGAGCCGAGATTGCGCTGCTGCACTCCAGCCTGGGCAACAAGAGTAAGACTCTGTCTCAAAAAAAAAAACACTAAAATTGGTACTCTCTATTATTATTATTATTATTTTTTGAGATGGAGTCTCTCTCTGTTGCCCAGGCTGGAGTTTAGTGGCATGATCTGAGCTCACTGCAACCTCCACCTCCCGGGTTCAAGTGATTCAAATTGATTACATCAAGATTTATTATTTTAAACTGCAAGAATAAATCTATAAATGTCTGCTTTTTTAACAGTAAAGAGTCTGTCTTGAAATAATGTTTCTTGTAAATAAAACTTATGGCGAATTTGTTTTAAGCAGATGGTTGTGTATTTGGGATGAGGATTAATACAGGGAAAAAAGAGCTGGATCATATACTTTGAAAGCTGGAGAGCAAATACTTAATTTAGTGGCTTTGAATTAATTTTAGCTCTAAAGCCTTTCCTTCAAAATGTCGTAGAAAAGTCCAACATATAAATTGATCTGGAGCTGAAAACAAAATTGATCCACATCAACTCTCTATACTCCAGATCCCCTTTTCTGTAGGCCTCAGTTTTGTCACCTCTCCAGAGTGTTATTCCCATTGTACACCTTTAAAGATCAGACAAAGTGTTAGGAGTGCATCTAGAACTTGTACCTGCACCTTTTGATGACTAATTTGACACAAGGTTGCAACCTAGGGCTCAATACCACATATGGCTTGCATGGGTAGTTTTTTTTTTTTTTTTGCCTCAATTTTAGGGAAAGGAAGTGGAGTTTGTTTAGCTAAAAAACTAACTTATTTATGATGATTGAAAATTGGAAGATTCACAATTTTAAAATTCTGACTTTTGGCTTCCTTTGAAAAACTGAAAGATCTGTTAAGAGTTGGCCTATAGACTTGTTATAAGAATGAAGATTCAAGTAATGGATGCCCATTTTTGGTGGTGCGTATTACATCTAAAGTTGTTTTCAGAGCTTGCCCTCATTTCAAAATTAATTGGTTGTATGAATTATTTTTGAATGTGTATTAAGTGTTTTCATCTCTCTTCAAATATTTTTAAGTATTTTTAAAGTGTCTTTTTTTTTTCTTAAGGACCTAGATGACATAGAAGATGAAAATGAACAGCTAAAGCAGGAAAATAAAACTCTTTTGAAAGTTGTTGGTCAGCTGACCAGGTAGAAGATTCAAGACTCAATGTGGAAAAAATATTTTAAACTACTGATTGAATGTTATGGTCAATGCTAGCACAATATTCCTATGCTGCAATACAGTAAGATAACTAAGCATGCATATTTATTTCTAGCAAACGTATGTTTGTTTTCAAAATACTTTTTCATTATTGGTTTTAAAAAAGCATCATCCTTTTATCGCAAATAAGTAATATCTTTCAGTTATTAAATGATAGATAATGGCTTTTTGGTTTTGTGTGGTATTCAGCTAATACATGGTTTAAAGTCACAGCCGTTTGAATATATTTTATCTTTGGTAGTACATTTTCTCCCTTAGGAATATACATAGTCTTTGTTTACATGAGTTCAAATACTTTTGGGATGTTACCTACACATGCCTTATTACTGATGTGTGCAACCTTTTATGTGTTGATGACTCACTCATAAAGGTTTTTGTCTACTGTCATTTTTTCCACTTATTCTAAGCATTTAGAGTAATAGAGTCATACTTTTGTATAACAGCAACCTTTTAAAAAGAAAGCTCTTATAAAGTCACTGTCATGTTTTAGTTGACTAAATATAAATTTAAGAGAATACTTGAATTGTGCTATAGTAAATAAAAATTTACTATTTTGTGTTTGAATATTGAAAAATTGAATCACTTTAACTCCTGAAAAACATACAATTGTAATTTTAGTGTAAAATTTCTTAAGTAGGTACTACCTTTTTTTATCATTCCAAGGTTTGCTAATGAACACAGGATTTTTAAAAGTTGTTTATTCTTCAGGCCTGGAAAGTATACAAAGTCAGTGTAGGAGAAAAAATCCATATTTATATATTAGCATGCACACTAAAACCAAAATATTATTCATACTTAAAACATTCATACAAAACAATATGTAAGCAGAAATAGTACTAAAATACTTTGCCTAATTTCCAAGTTGAAGAATAACACAGTGACACAGTTTTTTCGTATGAGAGAATATTCCCCTATTTCAAATTTAAGGGGTTTTCTTCCTAACATGGAAATTTTAAAGACAGAATTACTTCTAAAGAATTATACAAATTTTCTCTTCTATTAAATATTATTTAGAATTGTTTTTGTATTACATATTCATGTTAAGAACCCCATCTTCCCTTAAAATACGTTAACATTATGACATTTTTGCTTTGTGATTGAATTTCAAATAGCAGTATGATATCCTTTTATCTAGTTAATATATGAAAGTGACTTGAATATAGTCAAATCCATTTTGGGTACTCTACTGACTTTTTCCTTCACTTGCCAAGCCCTTTTATTATTCACTGTTAGAAAAATAGAGAAGGTGAGACAGCTGGGGGAAAATGTGGAGTAAATGATAAGTATCAAATGTTGAATTCTAAAAGTCTCTACATTTACCTAGGTTGGCTTTCTCCCTTCCCCAATTCAGAAGTTTCCAGCTTGGCCAATCATCAGAATCACTTGAGGAACTTAGAAAGAACTCCCTGGCTGTAGCTCCGACGTAGGTTTAGGTTGAGACTCTGGACTCCAGAATTTTTAAAGGTTATCATCTGAGGTTTCCGATCATAGTCTAATTTTGAAGCAGCTGCTGCTGTTTCTTTATTCCATTGAAAACCCTGGAATTGACATAATTTTATCTATCAGCATTTCTCCCCTTTTAGTTTATTTAATAATTAACCTGGTCTCCAGGGCAGTTTTCATATGACCATGTGTATATTCACTGCTCACGAAAAAGCTTAATGTTGGATTACCAAATTCAATATAGTTGCAGAATTACTGCATAAGGGCTTCCGTTCTTGGAGACTCTTACCCAGCATGAGAATAGTGATCTGCCCACATGACAGGGTGGTATGCCAGGCATAGTTAACTGCTTTTGCTTGTGAGGTACTCATCTTCCTTTAGTTACCCTTAGTTATGTGGCACACATGTCCTTATGGCCTAGTTCCTCATCCACACTTTGGATCTTATGAAAATGCTGTTAGTATCCAACCTTAAAATATATTAGTATATGGGTTTTTATTAAAAGAATTACTTTGAATTTTCTATTTAATTTCATATGTAAATAAAGGAACATTTCATTTCACTTAAAGAGATTATATCAGTTATTAGGCTGGGTGTGGTGGCTCATGCCTGTAATCCCAGCATTTTGGGAGGCCAAGGTGGGTGGATTACCAGAGGTCAGGAGTTCGAGACCAGCTTGACCAACATGGAGAAACCCCATCTCTACTAAAAATACAAAATTAGCCAGGTGTGGTGGCGCATGCCTGTAATCCCGGCTACTTGGGAGGCTGAGGCAGGAGAATCGCTTGAAAACCCAGGATGCAGAGGTTGTGGTGAGCTGAGATTGCGCTGTTATACTCCAGCCTAGACAACAAGAGCGAAACTCTGTCTCAAAAAAAAAAAAAAAAAAAAAAAATATTAATACTTTTAAAGACTGAGCTGTTTAAGAATTTTTTGGGGAACATTTCTAGCAGTGATTTTTTTGACCCTTTTAACATAATGATAGTGTAAAGACAGGAGCCTTACAACTTAGGCAAAGCATTTCACATGCAGTCCTTCTTCCATCTCCTTAAAATATGTGTTTATTTTACATACAGACTTTTACACTAACCATTGAAAAATAAAGTAGGATCTGCTACCATTTCCCCTGAAAATTTATAAAAAGTGTTGAGATTGGTAGAAGTTAGTTTTTAAGTACATGTGCACTACCCTAAAAGACTTGTCTATTGTCAATAAAGTGTTAGTATTTGTGAAATTATTATTCCTGTTCAGAAATACTATTTCTTAAATCTCCTGGGAATTTGTGGCATAATAAAGCACATTCAAAGTTCTAATGTGTTTATGAGCTCATTTTCAAAATAGTAAGTTTGTCATCTTTAAAATGAACATGACTTGCTTCCTTGATTTCTGAAATGAATTAATTGAAGATTGCTATAGTAATCTTTATTTCATCTTTCTAGAGTTGTTGGCAATTTTATTGTACAACAGTTACCATTAGAGAAGGCGGGAAGGGCTTTTGGGTGTGTATTTGTAGGTACTAAGGGATTTACTAAATATAGTAGATTAGCACTGTCACACTTGTTCAAGTAGTTTCAAACGTAGAAAATTAAGTATCAGGTATATGGAGCAATGTAGTCTTTTTTTTTTTTCTTCAGTTTAAAAAATTTTTAATTGTAGTAGAAGCAATGTATTCTTAAGGTGAAAAACCTACCTCAGTTACATGTGGTTTGTATTTTTTGGATTAATCTGGATTTTATAATTAGAAATAAAAACGTAAGATTTTGAATCCACTTAATTTCTTGAAAATAATACAAGTCAGTGTAATAGAGAAGCATTCATATATTCAACACTGTAAGACAAAACAGCAGAGACCTTGGATTTGATAATTGATCTGATATCCTGGACAGTATTTATATGTACAGTGATAGGTATCTTTCTTTGGAGTTTTTTTTTTTTTGTGCATATGTGTATAGTTTTATGGTTCTGAGTTGGTGACCAGTAAGTTCCATGTAGTACTGGCACTTAATAACTATTCATGATATTGTTAATAACTTGTTATAGGATTCAGGCATATATTTTCAGCATAAGAAGCCAAACACACCAGCTTGTCATTGGCAGGAATATATTAAGTGAGAAAAACATTCAGGAATCAGAACATTAACATGTTAAAAGTTAGTGCTAAACATGGTCATATTGCGTCTGAACCTATCCTAATATGTAACCATAAAGCTTGACTTTTGCATCAGAACTGTGCTTTCATAAATAAAGGATATCCCATGGGATTGTAATTGTAATCCCAATTACAATCTCTAAGATTGTAATTGATATTATCTGAGAAGTAGTGTGATACCTTTCTTTCGTTGTTACATTAAGCTGAAAACATAATACTAATAGACAACTAACAGTTTGCTTATCAGGCACATCAACTAAGGCACCTCCCCCCATGCTAAGTTTCTCCTGGATATATGGAGGTTGATTGTTTCCCAGTTTAAAAACTTGAACTAATATTACCTAAGAAAACCTGAGCCCATATTGTTTTTATTTTACTTAGCTAGAATCTCATAGCATGTTAAAGTCATATCCTTATCCCCACTAAAAATAACTATGTCTATATGAGAGGAATATTGTATGTGGGAGCTGTATTAAATACTATTATAGGTGTTACAGAATCTTTAAATAAATGGACACGGACCAACTTTCCATCTAGTAGTGTACGATCTATATAGTGCATGTCATTAGCACAAAATGCAGTCTTAGTTAACATTAGCCTGTCTAATCTGAATAGTTTACTCAAAATTACTTCTTTGTGTTAAGTATTCAGCCATTGTTTTTAGATCTAGTTAATAGGTTCTATTTAATTTGCTGCAACATTTACTGAATGGTGGAGTGAAAAAACTGATGCATATTGGGAAATGTCTTACCATTTTTAAAGATAATGTTAATTAGGAAAAGAACACTTTTAAGGAATTTATAGCAGTGATGAAATGAATTAAGTTATATCAGATACACCAAACTGTTGATGGTATTTAAATGTGACTTCAAGTTAGTATTTCTGTATATATTATTGATTACTGGTTTGTTTTTAGATATGTAAGTCTGTTCTAATCTAGAGTTCACATATCGACAGTTTACTCTGGTAATAATAGAATGTTAGTGATGATCACTTGGTGGATGTTGATTAAGAGCCTGTGTTTTGTTTCCTCCTCTGGATACCAAATAGGTGTATGCTACTTTTTTGGTGAACTTATTTCTTTGAAGATTTGGCTATGCTGTTCAGGGTTTTTATTCTTATGTTTTTCTTCTAAATTTAAGTAGCATGCTGCTGCTACCATATTAAAGCTAAAATTTAACTTCTGTTGAAGAATCAGCTAATTCAGGTAATCCAAATATTTGTGGAAAAACATCTGGATAATTTATTGAACACATTAGTATTGTGTAGACGGCTTTGATCATTCCCATTGCATAGGTTTTTATTGTGGAATAGTCAATATAGATTCACTTTTAATTTGCATGTATAAAGTAATACTCAATAAAAATGTTTTCATTTATTTTTCAACAGTGGTTATTTTTTTTCTTCCTATACTGTCAGTAAAATCCTGACTATGAGTTTTACTTTTCAAGCTAAAGGATAATGCTGGTAATTTAATTAACTTATATACCTCTTACAGAAACCATATGCAGCACTTTTAAAATCTTTATTTGGTGTATTAGGTGGACAGTGATTTAAGACTCAAAGCCATCATGTTAAGGTCTAAATACATTAGTGGTGGGGTTTCTCCAATAAATGAGGAAGTGCACAAAAGTTCAGCCTGACTGAAAATTTTAATTGTGTTTTAAAACTACATGAATAATTTCTTAATTCAAAATCAGAACTCTTATAAACTAAATCTGATGGTGTCCAAAGAATTTCAGGTCCTTCAAAGTTTGTAAAAGATAAGTAGGGGCCTAGGAATATAAAAATTTAGACTTTTAGTAAATGGTTTACATAACCTTTTGTCTTAATTTGTCATTCTTCATACACAGGCACAAGCTAATCAGTCTTCTCTACTTCCAGAATTCTAAATTAATCTTCTCACTAATGTCATACAAGTCTAACAAGAGAAAAAGCATCCTTAAGTCAGTCTATTTAGATAAACGCTTCAAGTCCCTATGTAAGAACGTATTCCACTAGCAAGCCAGTAAGTTTTTCCAAGGTCTCATAATCTTAAATGAAACTGGAACCTTTCATCTTAGACTTCATCAAACTCAATTTTTTCCCTTCTAGATTCACTTTGTGTTTATGCATGCATGCATGCGTTCACACAATTCTATCAGCAGCTGTAAACTACCCACATATTTTCTTAATCTCATTTTTTCAGTTTTTCTTCATCTTTAAAAGATGTTACATTTCATTCCTGGTCAACTCTTAAAAAGAATTATGTAATATTGGGCCTTCATATTAAAGAGAGAGACTGGTTATAAGATCCTTTACAGTCCATGCATTTTATTCTGATGTCTAACCAGATAGACACTAGCAAGCAAAACTTCCCTCTTAATCCTGGACCAAATGCATAATTTTACTGTCACTTTCAAAAACCTGTTATGACTGAATCAAAATCCTTTTAAAGAAAGGAAAAAGCTCTTTTTGTGTCAAATAGTTGAACAACATGAAAACAATATGAGCCAGTTAAAGATAGATTGAATTTTTACTTTACACATATGAAAAACAGTAAGGTTTGACTGCTGTGTATGTTATTCACGTTAAAATGTGCTCAGTTATTCACTATTGTTAATCCACATATAATCAGTTACTATCCCTGCTTAGACACACTATGGAACTTGAAATGCGCAATATTTACGTTGTTAGAGGCTTCTATCCAAATATCTGCGTTCCTTTAAAATGTGAACTATTTGCTGTGATTAACCAAAGGTAGATTATGTCATCAGTGGACATTTTAGCTTTATGTAAACAAATTTTTAAGAAATGAATAGAAAGGTGTCTTTTTCTGTTTTTTTTTTTTTAGTATTATACTTCAGGTTTTAGGGTACATGTGCACAATGTGCAGGTTTGTTACATATGTATCCATGTGCCGTGTTGGTTTGCTGCACCCATTAACTCGTCATTTAGCATTAGGTATATCTCCTAATGCTGTCCGTCCCCCTTCCCCCCAACCCACAACAGTCCCTGGAGTGTGATGTTCCCCTTCCTGTGTCCATGAGTTCTCGTTGTTCAATTCCCACCTATGAGTGAGAACATGCGGTGTTTGGTTTTTTGTCCTTGTGATAGTTTACTGAGAATGATGTTTTCCAGTTTCATCCATGTCCCTACAAAGGACATGAACTCATCATTTTTTATGGCTGCATAGTATTCCATGGTGTATATGTGCCACATTTTCCTAATCCAGTCTATCGTTGTTGGACATTTGGGTTGGTTCCAAGTCTTCGCTATTGTGAATAGTGCCACAACAAACATACGTGTGCATGTGTCTTTATAGCAGCATGATTTATAGCCCTTTGGGTATATACCCAGTAATGGGATGGCTGGGTCAAATGGTATTTCTAGTTCTAGATCCCTGAGGAATCACCACACTGACTTCCACAATGGTTGAACTAGTTTACAGTCTCACCAACAGTGTAAAAATGTTCCTATTTCTCCACATCCTCTCCAGCACCTGTTGTTTCCTGACTTTTTAATGATGGCCATTCTAACTGGTGTGAGATGGTATCTCACTGTGGTTTTGATTTGCATTTCTCTGATGGCCAGTGATGCTGAGCATTTTTTCGTATGTTTTTTGGCTGCATAAATGTCTTCTTTTGAGAAGTGTCTGTTCATGTCCTTCACCCACGTTTTGATGGGGTTGTTTTTTTCTTGTAAATTTGTTTGAGTTCATTGTAGATTCTGGATATTAGCCCTTTGTCAGATGAGCAGGTTGCAAAAATTTTCTCCCATTCTGTAGGTTGCCTGTTCACTCTGATGGTAGTTTCTTTTGCTGTGCAGAAGCTCTTTAGTTTAATTAGATCCCATTTGCAATTTTGGCTTTTGCTGCCATTGCTTTTGATGTTTTAGACATGAAGTCCTTGCCCATGCCTATGTCCTGAATGGTATTGCCTAGGCTTTCTTCTAGGGTTTTTATGGTTTTAGGTCTAACATGTAAGTATTTAATCCATCTTGAATTAATTTTTGTATAAGGTGTAAGGAAGGGATCCAGTTTCAGCTTTCTACATATGGCTAGCCAGTTTTCCCAGCACCATTTATTAAATAGGGAATCCTTTCCCCATTTCTTGTTTTTGTCAGGTTTGTCAAAGATCAGATAGTTGTAGATATGTGGCATTATTTCTGAGGGCTCTGTTCTGTTCCATTGATCTATGTCTCTGTTGTGGTACCAGTACCATGCTGTTTTGGTTACTGTAGCCTTGTAGTATAGTTTGAAGTCAGGTAGCGTGATGCCTCCAGCTTTGTTCTTTTGGCTTAGGATTGACTTGGCGATGCAGGCTCTTTTTTGGTTCCATATGAACTTTAAAGTAGTTTTTTCCAATTCTGTGAAGAAAGTCATTGGTAGCTTGATGGGGATGGCATTGAATCTATAAATTACCTTGGGCAGTGTGGCCATTTTCACGATATTGATTCTTCCAACCCATGAGCATGGAATGTTCTTCCATTTGTTTGTATCCTCTTTTATTTCATTGAGCAGTGGTTTGTAGTTCTCCTTGAAGAGGTCCTTCACATCCCTTGTAAGTTGGATTCCTAGGTATTTTATTCTCTTTGAAGCAATTGTGAATGGGAGTTCACTCATGATTTGGCTCTCTGTTTGTCTGTGATTGGTGTACAAGAATGCTTGTGATTTTTGTACATTGATTTTGTATCCTGAGACTTTGCTGAAGTTGCTAATCAGCTTAAGGAGATTTTGGGCTGAGATGATGGGGTTTTCTAGATATACAATCATGTCATCTGCAAACAGGGACAATTTGACTTCCTCTTTTCCTAATTGAATACCCTTTATTTCCTTCTCCTGCCTGACTGCCCTGGCCAGAACTTCCAGCACTATGTTGAATAGGAGTGGTGAGAGAGGGCATCCCTGTCTTGTGCCAGTTTTCAAAGGGAATGCTTCCAGTTTTTGCCCATTCAGTATGATATTGGCTGTGGGTTTGTCATAGATAGCTCTTATTATTTCAAGAGACGTCCCATCAATACCTAATTTATTGACAGTTTTTAGCATGAAGGGTTGTTGAATTTTGTCAAAAGCCTTTTCTGCATCTATTGAGATAATCATGTGGTTTTTGTCTTTGGTTCTGTTTATATGCTGAATTACATTTATTGATTTGCGTATGTTGAACCAGCCTTGCATCCCAGGGATGAAGCCCACTTGATCATGGTGTATAAGCTTTTGGATGTGCTGCTGGATTCGGTTTGCCAGTATTTTGTTGAGGATTTTTGCATCAATGTTCATCAAGGATATTGGTCTGAAATTCTCTTTTTTGGTTGTGTCTCTACCAGGCTTTGGTATCAGGACGATGCTGGCCTCATAAAATGTGTTAGGGAGGATTCCCTCTTTTTCTATTGATTGGAATAGTTTCAGAAGGAATGGTACCAGTTTCTCCTTGTACCTCTGGTAGAATTCGGCTGTGAATCCATCAGGTCCTGGACTCTTTTTGGTTGGTAAGCTATTGATTATTGCCACAACTTCAGAACCTGTTATTGGTCTATTCAGAGATTCAACTTCTTCCTGGTTTAGTCTTGGGAGGGTGTATTTGTCGAGGAATTTATCCATTTCTTCTAGATTTTCTAGTTTATTTTCATAGAGTTGTTTGTAGTATTCTCTGATGGTAGATTGTATTTCTGTGGGATCGGTGGTGATAACCCCTTTTTCATTTTTTATTGCATCTATTTGATTCTTCTCTCTTTTCTTTATTAGTCTTGCTTGCGGTCTATCAATTTTGTTGATCTTTTCATAAAACCAGCTCCTGGATTCATTAATTTTTTGAAGGGTTTTTTGTGTCTGTTTCCTGCAGTTCTGCTCTGATTTTAGTTATTTCTAGTCTTCTGCTAGCTTTTGAATGTGTTTGCTCTTGCTTTTCTAGTTCTTTTAGTTGTGATGTTAGGGTGTCAATTTTGGATCTTTCCTGCTTTCTCTTGTGG
The DNA here is from genome assembly GCF_006542625.1 of Nomascus leucogenys. Taxonomy (NCBI): domain Eukaryota; kingdom Metazoa; phylum Chordata; class Mammalia; order Primates; family Hylobatidae; genus Nomascus; species Nomascus leucogenys. Next base: position 25,780,869 of record NC_044390.1, read on the forward strand.
GCATTTAGTGCTATAAATTTCCCTCTACACACTGCTTTGAATGTGTCCCAGAGATTCTGGTATGTTGTGTCTTTGTTCTCGTTGGTTTCAAAGAACATCTTTATTTCTGCCTTCATTTCATTATGTACCCAGTAGTCATTGAGGAGCAGGTTGTTCAGTTTCCATGTAGTTGAGCGGTTTTGAGTGAGTTTCTTAATCCTGAGTTCTAGTTTGATTGCACTGTGGTCTGAGAGACAGTTTGTTATAATTTCTGTTCTTTTACATTTGCTGAGGAGAGCTTTACTTCCAACTATGTGGTCAATTTTGGAATAGGTGTGGTGTGGTGCTGAAAAGAATGTATATTCTGTTGATTTGGGGTGGAGAGTTCTGTAGATGTCTATTAGGTCCACTTTGTGCAGAGCTGAGTTCAATTCCTGGATATCCTTGTTAACTTTCTGTCTCGTTGATCTGTCTAATATTGACAGTGGGGTGTTAAAATCTCCCATTATTATTGTGTGGGATTAAGTCCCTTTGTAGGTCAGTCAGGACTTGCTTTATGAATCTGGGTGCTCCTGTGTTGGGTGCATATATATTTAGGATAGTTAGCTCTTCTTGTTGAATTGATCCCTTTACCATTATGTAATGACCTTCTTTGTCTCTTTTGATCTTTGTTGGTTTAAAGTTTATTTTATCAGAGACTAAGATTGCAACCCCTGCCTTTTTTTGTTTTCCATTTGCTTGATAGATCTTCCTCCATCCCTTTATTTTGAGTCTATGTGTGTCTCTGCACATGAGATGGGTTTCCTGAATACAGCACACTGATGGGTCTTGACTCCTTATCCAGTTTGCCAGTCTGTGTCTCTTAATTGGAGCATTTAGCCCATTTACATTTAAAGTTAATATTGTTATGTGTGAATTTGATCCCGTCATTATGATGTTAGTTGGTTATTTTGCTCGTTAGTTGATGCAGTTTCTTCCTAGCCTTGATGGTCTTTACAATTTGGCATGTTTTTGCAGGGGCTGGTACTGGTTGTTCCTTTCCATGTTTAGTGCTTCCTTCAGGAGCTCTTTTAGGGCAGGCCTGGTGGTGATAAAATCACTCAGCATTTGCTTGTCTGTGAAGTGTTTTATTTCTCCTTCACTTATGAAGCTCAGTTTGGCTGGATATGAAATTCTGGATTGAAAATTCTTTTCTTTAAGAATGTTGAATATCGGCCCCCACTCTCTTCTGGCTTGCAGAGTTTCTGCCGAGAGGTCAGCTGTTAGTCTGATGGGCTTCTCTTTGTGGGTAACCCGACCTTTCTCTCTGGCCGCCCTTAACATTTTTTCCTTCATTTCAACTTTGGTGAATCTGACAATTACGTGTCTTGGAGTTGCTCTTCTCGAGGAGTATCTTTGTGGCGTTCTCTGTATTTCCTGAATCTGAATGTTGGCCTGCCTTGCTAGATTGGGGAAGTTCTCCTGGATAATATCTTGCAGAGTGTTTTCCAACTTGGTTCCATTCTCCCCGTCATTTTCAGGTTCACCAATCAGACGTAGATTTGGTCTTTTCACGTAGTCCCAAATTTCTTGGAGGCTTTGTTCATTTCTTTTTATTCTTTTTTCTCTAAATTTCCCTTCTGGCTTCATTTCATTCATTTCATCTTCCATCACTGATACCCTTTCTTCCAGTTGATCGCATCGGCTCCCGAGGCTTCTGCAATCTTCGTGTAGTTCTCGAAACTTGGCTTTCAGCTCCATCAGCTCCTTTAAGCCCTTCTCTCCATTGGTTATTCTAGTTATCCATTTGTCTAATTTTTTTTCAAAGTTTTTAACTTCTTTGCTATTGTTTTGAATTTCCTCCCGTAGCTCGGAGTAATTTGATTGTCTGAAGCCTTCTCTCAACTCGTCAAAGTCATTCTCCATCCAGCTTTGTTCCGTTGCTGGTGAGGAACTGCGTTCCTTTGGAGGAGGAGAGGTGCTCTGCTTTTTAGAGTTTCCAGTTTTTCTGCTCTGTTTTTTCCCCATCTTTGTGGTTTTATCTACTTTTGGTCTTTGACGATGGTGATGTACAGATGGGTTTTTGGTGTGGATGTCCTTTCTGTTTGTTAGTTTTCCTTCTACCAGACAGGACCCCCAGCTGCAGGTCTGTTGGAGTTTGCTAGAGGTGCACTCCAGACCCTGTTTGGCTGAGTGTCCGCAGTGGTGGCTGCAGAACAGTGGATTTTCGTGAGACCACAAATTCAGCTGTCTGATAGTTCCTCTGGAAGTTTTGTCTCAGAGGAGTACCCGGCTGAGTGAGGTGTCAGTCTGTCCCTACTGGGGAGTGCCTCCCAGTTAGGCTGCTCGGGGGTCAGGGACCCACTTTAGGAGGCAGTCTTTCCGTTCTCAGATATCTAGCTGCGTACTGGAAGAACCACTACTCTCTTCAAAGCTGTGAGACAGGGATATTTAAGTCTGCAGAGGTTCCTGCTGAATTTTTGTTTGTCTGTGCCCTGCCCCCAGAGGTGGAGTCTACAGAGGCAGGCAGGCCTCCTTGAGCTGTGGAGGGCTCCACCCAGTTCGAGCTTCCTGGCTGCTTTGTTTACCTAAGCAAGCCTGGGCAATGGCAGGCGCCCCTCCCCCAGCCTCGCTGCCGCCTTGCAGTTTAATCTCAGACTACTGTGCTAGCAATCAGCGAGACTCCATGGGCATAGGACCCTCCGAGCCAGGTGAGGGACACAATCTCCTGGTGTGCCGTTTTCCAAGCCTGTTGGAAAAGTGCAGTATTAGGGTGGGACTGACCCGATTTTCCAGGTGCCGTCTGTTACCCCTTTCTTTGACTAGGAAAGGGAACTCCCTGACCCCTTGCGCTTCCCGAGTGAGGCAATGCCTCTCCCTGCTTCGGCTCGTGCACAGTGCACTGCACCAACTGTCCTGCACCCACTGTTCGGCATTCCCTAGTGAGATGAAATCGGTACCTCAAACAGAAATGCAGAAATCACCCGTCTTCTGTGCTGCTCACGCTGGGAGCTGTAGACCGGAGCTGTTCCTATTCGGCCGTCTTGGCTCCATCCCCCGAAAGGTGTCTTTTTCTTCGTGCAGTGCAAAAGCCTAAAGCTGTCAGTCAAAGGCCTAAGAAATCCACATTTGAAAAACGTGGAGATCATGATTGGTAAGAATACATTCATCTGATAGTATTGAGAAAAGTTGAAAAACAGCCTTCCATAACACATTAAACGTTTTATGTATGGATGGCTGATAGTATTGAGAAAAGTTGAAAAACTGTTAGCCTTCCATAACACATTAAACGTTTTGTGTATGGGTGGCTTAGGACAATAAACAACATCATTAATTTAAAGTAAAATTATGTCAGTCTGTTCATATTAACTTATTTAAATCAGTGAAAATTTTAATGAGATGAATAAATGGATGCTTTGGAAATGCAGGATTATAAGAGGCCTAAAACTGCATCTTGTTTCTTGTAACCCTTTTAAAACCAATATACCTGGCTAGGTGCAGTGGCTCATGCCTGTAATACCAACGGGGTAACACAGGGTTACGCCATCTATACAAAAAAATAAATGAGCTGGGCAAGATGGCATGCACCTGTAGTCCCAGCTGCTTGGTAGGCTGAAGGGGAAGGATTGCTTGAGCCTGGGAGGTCAAGACTGCAGTGAGCCAAGATCGCACCACTGCACTCCAGCCTGGGTGACAGAACAAGACTCTACCTCAAAAATAAAAAATAAAAATCAATATAGTTTCAATGAAGCAAAGTATCTCAGGTAACAATTTGAGCATAACTTTAACCATAACTTATTATAGCATAATAACATTCATTAGTAATTCAGTAGCCGTATGTGCCAGGCTGTGTTAGGTACTTTATATATTGTTTAATTTTAAAAAACTTGAGGAGTGTACAGATTGGTAAGGTGACATTGTATCACAAAGCTAGTCTTTGAGTGCAAAGTTTTGTGGTTTTATGCTATGATATACTTTTATCATGGAATTAATTGTCTTATTAAATGTTTTGCCAGTGGTTCTTAAAGTGTGTTTCTGACAGCAGTAGCATTGACTTCACTTAGAAACCTGTTAGAAATACAAATTATTTGGCCCCACCCAACACTTGAGTCACAAACTTTGCAGATGGGGCTCAATCTGTTTTAACAAGCGCTTCATGTAATTTTGATGCAGGCCTAGGTTTTTGAGCCACTGCAGTATGCATTTCTATTTTTAAGCAAAGATCTTGGACTTTCTTTTTGGACATCGTAGAAATAACATGAACTTGTTTTTTTGTTTGTTTTTGTTTTGTTTTAAGCTCCTGATCTTTGTTGGTTACACAAAGATTGTATCAGGAAAAGCCTCAGCATGGACATTGGCATCCTGACAAAACCCCCATTAATTTAGTATTCTCTCTGAAACTCAAATGGATTCTCAAGTCCAACAGACTGTGGAATAAAATCATTGTTTTTCTGTATTAAGGTTTATCTCTGTTATTGCCTGAAGACTTTTGGTAACAATAATGCGCTTTCGTCAAACTTTTAAGACTTGATTGGAAAAAATAAATGTATGTTTCATCAGTTACAATTTTGTTTTGTATGTGTGGACGCTGAGGTGGTCCCTGAGGAGCCTGAATCTTCAAAATATACTTTCTGTGAGCTCAGAAAATGAATAGCACTTTTGAGCTAATTGATCAGTGTGGAGAAATCACAATGTTGCATCCTGATGATTTTGGTCTTGATTTGCATTTCCCTGATGATTAGTGATGTTCAGCATTTTTTTATATACCTATTGGCTATTTGTATAACTTCATTTGAGAAATGTCTAGGCATGTCCTTTGCCCAATTTTTAATGGGATTACTATTATTTATTACTGTTACTTGAGTTCCTTATATATTCTGGATATTAGTCCCTTGTCAGATGAATAGTTTTCAAATATTTTCTCCATTCAACATGTTATCTCTTCACTTAGTTGATTGTTTCCTTTGTTGTGCAGAAGCTTTATAGTTTATAGTCCTATTTGTCTATTTTTGTTTTGTTGTTTGTGCTTTTGAGGTCTTAGCTCTAAAATCTTTATTTAGATCAATGTCCTTGCTCCCCTTCGCCTTTCGCCTTGATTGTAAGTTTCCTGAGGCCTCCCTAGCTATGTGGAACTTTGAGCCAATTAAACCTCTTTCCTTTATTAATTACCCAGTCTCAGTATCTTTATAGCAGCGTGAGAAAGGACTAATACAGTCCTGAAGTGTTTTCCTTATGTTTCCTTATAGTAGTTTTATAGTTCCAGGTCTTGCATTTAAGTCATTAATCCATCTTGAGTTGGTTTTGTATATGGTGAGAGATAGGGGTCCTAGTTTATTCTTCTGCATCTGGTTATTCAGTCTTCCTAGCACCACTTATTGAAGAGGTTGTCCTTTCCCCATTGTAAGTTCTTGTTAGCTTTATCAGTTGACTGTAAACATTTAGCTTTATCCCATTTGTGGGTTCTCACTTCTGTTCCATTGGTCTATGTGTCTGTATACCGATACCATGTTGTTTTGGTGACTATACCCTTGTAGTATATTTTAAAGTCAAGTAACATGATACCTCCACCTTTGTTCTTCTTGCTCAGGATTGCTTTGGCTATTCAGGCTCCTTTTTGGTTCCATATGAATTTTAGGATTGTGTTTTCTAATTCTGTGAAAAATGACATTGCTATTTTGATACAGATTGTATTGAATCTGTAGATTGCTTTGGGCAATATGGTCATTTTAATGATACTCTTCAGTCCTTGAATATGGTATGTTTTTCCATTTGTTTGTGTTACCAATTTTTTTCATCAGTGTTTTTTGCTATTGCTGTTTTTAGAGACAGGGTCTAGCTCTGTTGCCCAGGCTGGAGTACAGTGGCATGATCATAGCTTACTGCAGCCTCAAACTCTTGGGCTCAAAGTGATACTACCACCTCAGCCTCCCTAGTAGCTAGGACTGCATCAGTGTTTTCTAGTTTTTTTTGTTGTTGTTTTGTTTTTTTTTTTTTTGAGACGGAGTTTCACTCTTGTTGTTCAGGCTGGAGTGCAATGGTGCAATCTCGGCTCACTGCAACCTCCGCCTCCTGGGTTCAAGCAATTCTTCTGCCTCAGCCTCCCAAGTAGCTGGGATTACATGCTGCCTTGGCCTCCCAAAGTGCTGGGATTACGGGTGTGAGCCCCACTGTGCCTGGCCTGTAGTTTTCCTTTATAGAGATCTTTCACCTCATTGCTTAAATTTATTCCTAGGCATTTCATCCTTTTTTTTTTTTTTCTATTGTAAATGGGATTGCCTTCATTTCTGTCTTGGCTAGATTATTACTGGTGTATAGAAATGCAACTGATTTTTGTATGTTGATTTTGTGTCCTGCAACTTTACTGAATTCATTTATCAAATTTAAGAGGTTTTTTTGGTGTAGTCTTTAGTTTGTTTTAGATACAAGATTATATTATCAGCAAAGAGGAATCATTTGACTTTCCCTCTTCCAATTTGGATGCCTTTTATTATTTCCCTTGTGTGATTGCTATGGCTAGCACTCCCAGTGCTGTGTTGAATAGGAGTAGTGACTTGTTCTAATTAGGTTTTCCCCATTCAACTCCATGTTAGGTATGGGTTTGTCATATCTGGTCTTTCTTATGTTGAGGCAATTGAGGCATGTTGAATTTTACCAAATGCTTTTTCTGAAATCATTGTGAAGGTCTGTGGTTTTTGTTCTTCATTCTGTTGATGTGATGTATCATGTTTATGGATTTGTGTATGTTGAACCATCTTTGCTTACATCCCTGAGATAAATTCTACTTGGTCTTGATGTATTTTTTTTGATGTGCTGTTGAATATGATTAGGTAGTACTTCATTGATAATTGTTGCATCTGTGTATCAATATCAGGGATATTGGCCTGTAGTTTTCTTTTTTTTGTTACATCTTTGTCTGATTTCAAATCAGAGGGATGCTGGCCTCATAGAATGAGTTAGAATTCCCTACTCTTCAGTTTTTGAAATAATATCAAGAGGACTTGTATTTGTTCTCCTTTGTACATTTGGTATAATTCAGCTATGAATTCATACAGTCTTGGGCTTTTCTTTTTTGGGAGACATTTTATTGATAAAATCTCATTACTCATTCTTGGTCTGTTCAGGTTTTCTATTCCTGATTCTATCTTGATAGGCTGTTTGTTTTCAGGAATTTATCCATTTTCTCTAGGTTTTTCAGTTTTTCAGCATATATTTATTCATAGTCTCTGATGATTTCTTCTGTTTCTGCAGTATCACTTGTAGTGTTTCCTTTTTTATTTCTGATTTCGTGTATTTGTTTCTTCTATCTTGGTTATTCTAGCTCGATGTTTATAATGTTTAAGAAAAACCAACTTTTCATTATCTTTTGTGCTTTTTATTCTCTACTTCATTTATTTCTGCTATAATCTTTATTATTTCTTTTCTTGTGTTAATTTTGGGTTTGGTTTGTGCTTGCTTTTCTAGCTCCTTGTGGTGCATTGTTAGATTGTTCATTTGTAATCTTTCTGCTGTTTTGATGTAGTTATTTATTACCACAAACTTCCCTTTTAGCACTGCTTTTACATATCTCACAGGTTTTGATAAATTGCATTTCCATTTTTATTTGTTTCAAGGCATTAAAAAATTTCTGTTTTAATCTCTTAATTGACTCAGTTGTCATTCAGGAGCATGCTGTTTAATTTCCATGTATTTGTATAGTTTCCAGAGTTACTTTTGCTACTGATTTTTAGTTTTATTCTATTGTCTGAAAAGATACTTGGTATGATTTTGATTTTTAAAAATTTGTTGAGCTGGGCACAGTGACTCATGTCTGTAATCTCAGCATTTTGGAAAGCCAAGGTGGGTGGATCATCTGAGGTCAGGAATTTGACACCAGCCTGGCCAACATAGTGAAACCCCATCTCTACTAAAAATATAAAAATTAGGCCTGGCATGGTGCCTTACACCTGTAATCCCAGCACTTTGGGAGGTTGAGGTGGGCTGATCACGAGGTCAGGAAATTGAGACCATCCTGGCTAACACGGTGAAACCCCATCTCTACTAAAAATACAAAAAAATTTGCCGGGCATGGTGGCGGGCGCCTGTAGTCCCAGCTACTCGGGAGGCTGAGGCAGGAGAATGGTGTGAACCCAGGATACGGAGCTTGCAGTGAGCAGAGATAGTGCCACTGCACTCAGCCTGGGCAACAAAGTGAGACTCCATCTCAAAAAAAAAAAAAATATATATATATATATAATATATATAATATATATGTTTTATATATATATATATGTAAAATATATATTATATATGTTATATATATAAAACATATATAATATATATGTTTTATATATATAACATATATAATATATATGTTTTATATATATAACATATATAATATATATGTTATATATATATAGAGAGAGAGAGAGGCTGCCTCAGCCTCTCAAGTAGCTGGGATTACAGATGCCCGCCACCACACCCGGCTAATTTATATATATATATATATATATATATATATATATATATATAAAATATATATGTTTTCTATATATATAATATATAATATATAAAATATATATGTTTTCTATATATAATATATAATATGTACTATATATAATATATATGGTATATATAATATATAATATGTACTATATATAATATATATGGTATATATAATATATAATATATACTATTTATTTATTTAGAGATATAATATTTATTTATTTAGAGATGGCGTTTCACTCTGTTGCCCAGGCTGGAGTGCAACGGCTCGATTTGGGCTCACTGCAACCTCTGCCTCCCAGGTTCAAGCAATTCTCCTGCCTCAGCCTCTCAAGTAGCTGGGATTACGGATGCCCGCCACCACACCCAGCTAATTTATATATATATAATATCTATAAATATTATAGATATTCTATCTATAATATATATTATATCTATTATATATATCTTATATATAAATATTAGATATTCTATCTATAATATATATTATATCTATTATATATATCTTATATATAAATATTATAGATATTCTATCTATTATATATCTATTATATATATCATATATATTATAGATATTATATATATATAAATTAGCTGGGTGTGGTGGCGGGCATCCGTAATCCCAGCTACTTGAGAGGCTGAGGCAGGAGAATTGCTTGAACCTGGGAGGCAGAGGTTGCAGTGAGCCCAAATCGAGCCGTTGCACTCCAGCCTGGGCAACAGAGTGAAACGCCATCTCTAAATAAATAAATAAATAAATGAGACTTGTTTTGTGGCCTAACATATGGTCTATCCTGGAGAACGTCTCATATATATGAAAAGAATGTATATTTTGCAGTTTGGGGAATGTTTTGTAAATGTCTGTTAGGTACATTTGATCTAATGTCCAATTTAAATCCATGTTTCTTTGTTGAATTTCTGTCTAGGTCATCTCTCTAATGCTGGGACTTAAGTCTCGAAGTCCCCCACAATTGTGTTCCAGTCTTTTTCTCTGTTTAGGTCTAGTAATATTTGCTTTATGAATCTGGGTGCTCCTTGTGTTAGATGCATATATATTTAAAATTGTTATAAACTCTTGCTAGACTTATCCTTTTATCCTTACACAAAGACCTTTGTCTTTTTTTACTGTTTTTGACTTAAAGTATGTTTTATCTGATACAAGTATAGTTATTCTTGCTTGTTTTTGAATTCTGTTTATGTAGAATGTCTTTTTCCATGCTTTCAAACTGTTTCTTTAGTGCTAATGTGTCCAGAATTGGTGGGTTCTTGGTCTCACTGACTTCAAGAATGAAGCCGCGGACCCTCACGGTGAGTGTCACAGTTCTTACAGGCGGCGTGTCCGGAGTTTGTTCCTTCTGATGTTCAGATGTGTTCGGAATTTCTTCCTTCTGGTGGGTTCGTGGTCTCAGTGGCTCAGGACAGAAGCTGCAGACCTTCACGGTGAGTGTTACAGCTCTTAAGGCAGCGCGTCTGGAGTTATTTATTCCTCCTGGTGGGTTCGTGGTTTTACTTGCTTCAGGACTGAAGCTGCAGACCTTCGCAGTGAGTGTTACAGCTCATAAAGGCAGTGTGGACCCAAAGAGTGAGCAGCAGCAAGATTTATTGCAAAGAGTGAAAGAACAAAGCTTCCACAGTGTGGAACGGGACCCAAGTGGGTTGCCACTGGTGGCTTGGGGCAGCCTGCTTTTATTCTTTTATCTGGCCCCACCCACATCCTGCTGATTCGTCCATTTTACAGAGAGCCGATTGGTCTGTTTTACAGAGAGCTTATTGGTCCATTTTGACAGGGTGCTGATTGGTGTGTTTACAATGCCTGAGCTAGACACAAAGGTTCTCCACATCCCCACTAGATTAGCTAGATACAGAGTGTCGATTGGTCTATTTACAAACCCTTAGCTAGACATAAAGATTCTCGAAGTCCCCACTAGACTCAGGAGCCTAGCTGGCTTCACCCAGTGGATCTCGCACTGGGGCCGCAGGTGGAGCTGCCTGCCAGTCCCGCGCTGTGCACCCTCACTCCTCAGCCCTTGGGCGGTTGATGGGACTGGGCGCCGTGGAGCAGGGGACGGCGCTCATTAGGGGACTCAGGCCACACAGGAGCCCACGGCGGGTGGCAGCGGGGGAGACTCAGGCATGGCTGGCTGCAGGTCCCAAGCCCTGCCCCACGGGGAGGCAGCTTAAGGCCCCCCGTGAGAAATCGGGCACAGCAGTTGCTGGCCCAGGTGCTAAGCCTGTCAGTGCCCCAGGCCGGCAAGGCAGGCCAGCCGCTCCGAGTGCCGGGCCCGCGGAGCCCACACCCAACTGGAACTCGCACTGGCCTGCAAGCACCGTGCACAGCCCCGGTTCCCGCCCGCACCTCTCCCTCCACACTTCCCCGCAAGCTGAGGGAGCCGGCTCCAGCCTTGGCCAGCCCAGAAAGGGGCTCCCACAGTGCAGAGGTGGGCTGAAGGGCTCCTCAAGTGCAGCCAGAGTGGGCACCAAGGCTGAGGAGGTGCCGAGAGTGAGAGAGGGCTGCCAGCACACTGTCACCTCTCACTAACACAAGTTTCTTATAAGTAGCATAAAGTTGGATCATGCTTTTGCATTCATTCAGCTACTGTCTATCTTTTAAATGGAGAATTTAATCCATTTACCTTCAGGGTTATTATGTTCCTGTCATAATTGTTTATTGTTTTCTGGTGATTTTATATATTATTTTTCCTTTTTCTCTTACTGTTTGTCATTGTAGTTTGGTAGATTTTTCAAATGGGGCCTTTTGAGTCCTTTCTCTTTCTCTTTTGTGTGACTGCTTTACCAGTGAGTTTTGTACTTGTATGTGTGTGTGTGTGTGTATGTGTGCGTATGTATATATTTTTTATTTATTTATTTATTTATTTATTTATTTTTTGAGATGGAGTCTCACTCTGTCACCCATGCTGGAGTGCAGTGGCATGATCTCGGCTCACTGCAACCTCCGCCCTCTGAGTTGAAGCGATTCTTCTGCCTCAGCCTCCCAAAGTGCTGGGATTACAGGTGCCTGCCACTGTGCCCAGCTAATTTTTTGTATTTTTAGTAGAGATGGTGTTTCACCATCTTGGCCAGGCTGGTCTTGAACTCCTGACCTTGTGATCCACCCGCCTTGGCCTCCCAAAGTGCTGGGATTACAGGCATGAGCCACTGTGCCTGGCCTGTACTTTTGTATATTTTCACAATGGTAAGTGGCATCCGTTCATTTCTAAGTTTGGGATTCCTTTGAGCATTTCTTGTAGTCTAGTGGTAATACATAAATTATCTCAGCATTTGCTTGTCCAGAAAATACTTCATTTCTCCTTCACTTGCGAAGGATAATTTTGCTACACATAGTATCCTTGGCAGACAGTTTTGTCTTTTCAGCACTTTGAATATATTGTCTCATTCTCTTCTTATGTATAAGGTTTCTGCAGAGGAATCTGCTGTAAGTTTGATGGGGTTTTCTTTAGAGGTGACTGGATGCTTTTCTTATGCTGTTTTTAGGATTTTTCTTTATCTTTGACTTTAGACAATCTGAGTACAATGTGACATGGGAGAAGACCTTTTTTGCATTGTATCTACCTGGGTATTCCTGAGCCTTTTGTATCTGAATATCTAAATCTCTTCCTTGACTTAAGCAGCTTTCATCTATTATCTTGAAATTTGATTTCTTTCTTTCTTTTCTTTCTTTCTTTCTTTTTTTTTTTTTGAGATGCAGTCCACTCTGTTGCCCAGGCTGCAGTGCAGTGGCACAATCTCGGCTTACTGCAACCTCCGCTTCCCAGGTTCAAGCTATTCTTCTGCCTCAGCCTCTTGAGTAGCTGGGGACTACAGGCACGTGCCATCACACCTGGGTAATTTTTGTATTTTTTGGTGGACATGGGGTTTTACCATGTTGCCTAGGCTGGTCTTGAACTCCTGACCTCAAGTGATCCCTCCACCTCGGCCTCCCAGAGTGCTGGGATTACAGGTGTAAGCCATCCCTCCCAACCTGAATTTGATTTTTTTCTTTTTTTGAGACGGCATTTTACTCTTGTTGCCCAGGTGATCTTGGCTCACTGCAGCCTCCACCTCTTGGGTTCAAGTGATTCTCCTGCCTCAGCCTCCCAAGTAGCTGGGATTACAGGCATGCACCACAATGCCCGGCTAATTTTGTATTTTTAGTAGAGACAGGATTTCTCTATGTTGGTCAGGCTGGTCTCAAACTCCCGACCTCAGGTGATCTGACCACCTCAGCACCCCAAAGTGCTGGGATTACAGGTGTGAGCCACCACAGCTGGCCCTAAATTTGATTTCTTTATGTGGTCCCAAGTGTCACCTAGACTTTGCTCATACTTTTTATTATTTTTTCTTTTTTTCCCCCTGACTGGATTATTTTAAAAGATTTGTCTTCAAGTTCTGAGATCCTTTCTTCTGCTTGACCTAGTTTATTGTTGAAGCTTTCTAATATGTCTTATATTTTCTTCAGTAAATTCTTCAGTTCCAGAATTTCTTATGGTTCTTTTTAAAAATTTATATCTCTTTGATAACTTTCTCATTTATATCCTGAATTGGTTTTTTTTGGTATTATTTTTCAGAATTCTCTTGTTTCTCACTGAGCTTTAACATCAATATTTTGAATCTTTTATCTGGGATTTTGAACGTTTTTTTTCCTATTTCTGGAGTCAGAAAGAAAATTTTTTTGATTAAGCGGTATTGCTGGCTGGGCATGGTGGCTCACACCTGTAATCCCGGCACTTTGGGAGGCCAAGGCGGGTGGATCATGAGGTCAGGGGATCGAGACCATCCTGGCTAACATGTTGAAACCCCGTCTCTACTAAAAGTACAAAAATTAGCTGGGCATGGTGGTGTGTGCCTGTAGTCCCAGTTACATGGGAGGCTGAGGCAGGAAAATCAGTTGAACCCAGGAGGCGGAGCTTGCAGTGAGCCAAGATCACACCACTGCACTCCAGCCTGGGTGACAGAGTGAAACTCCATCTCAAAAAAACAAGAAGGCTGGGCACGTTGGCTCACGCCTATAATCCCAGCACTTTGGGAGTCCAAGGTGGGTGGATCACGAGGTCAGGAGATCGAGACCATCCTGGCTAACATGGTGAAACCCCATCTCTATTGAAAATACAAAAAATTAGCTGGGCGTGGTGGCAGGTGCCTGTAGTCCCAGCTACTCAGGAGCTGAGGCAGGAGAGGTGGAGCTTGCACTGAGCGGAGATCATGCCACTGCACTCCAACCTGGGCAGCAGAGCAAGACTCCATCTCAAAAAAAAAAAAAAAAAAAAGAGATATTGCTGGAGAGTTATGGTATTCCTTTGTAAGTGTCATATTCGTTTTTTCATGTTTCTCGTCACCTTACATTGATATCTGTACATCTGCTGTAACAATTGCTTTTTCCTATTTTTGAATTTCCTTTTTTTTTTTTTTTTGAGACAGAGACTCACTCTGTTGCCCAAGCAGGAGTGCAGTGGCATGATCTTGGTTCCCTGCAACCTCCACCTCCCAGGTTCATGTGATTCTCCTGCCTCAGCCTCCCAGGTAGCTGAGATTACAGGTGTGCACCACCACACCTGGCTAATTTTTGTGTTTTTAGTAGAGACAGGGTTTCACCATGTTGGCCAGGCTGGTCTTGAACTCCTGACCTCAGGTGATGTGTTTGTCTTGGCCTCCCAAAGTGGTGGGATTCCAAGGGTGAGCCACTGCACCCGGCCTGGATTTACTTTTGTAGGAGAGAACTTTTCCCTTAAGATATATCTGTGGTGTTGGTTGTGTAGGGTAGTTTGGCTTTGATTTTTGGTGTATGCAGTAGTGTACTCTCTGTGTTATTTCTTCAGCTATAAACAGCATTAGTAGTATCTGTGATTTCCTCTGTGGGTTAGTGTACTGTTATTAGTGAAGGCTGTGGTGAAGCTGTGTACTGGGGACTGGGATGTCAAGTAAGCCAGTTTTCAGGCCCTAGTGGTAGCAGCAGTAGGCTGACTATGGCTATCTTTGTATCCCAGGGTGGCATACGCTGTCACTTGTGTTGGCAGCTACCAGTGGGCTGATTCTTGGTTTACCAGATGGCTTGTTTGTATTCCAGTAGTGGCAGCAGTGGACTAGGCAGGTGGGCAGATTTTCAGGCTCCTGAGCATTCAGCATTGTGTGGACAATGGCAGTAGCAGTGACAGAACAATTTTCTGCGTCCTGAGCAGTGTCCTCTCTCTCGTTAGGGGTGTAGAGGTGAATCAGGCTAGGTGGGCTTTTGCTGAAGTCCCCCAATGGTGAGAGTCAGCACAAGCCTTGGTAGACTGGAACCAGGTGATCTCAGGTCCCAGGCAGAATGCCTACATGATGAGTTGTAGCAGCTTCACTGAGACCCTGCCACTGGAGAGGGCGAAGCTGGCCCCAGTGGCCACAACCTGGGTTGGCAGGTAGAGACTGTGCCCCCAACTCATGGCCCAGTCCTAGAAGGGCACAGGACTGGCAGCTGCAGCTCATATTTCACTGGCTGCTTAGCCCTGCCAACAGGAGTGCTCCCAAGTTTGTGCCCCAGTTCCAGCAATGACAGTCTGAGTTTCCCTATTTCATCAGTACCAGTGCTGCTTGGATCCAGCACAGACTGCAGTCTGCCAAAGGCCATATTTGAAAATGATGCCTTGCTGTAGCCACTTAGGGCTCAGAAGGTATGTGAGACAGCAGTTCTGTCCCATGGTCTCTTGGCAGCTCCCTGTGTTAGTTTCAAGGATGGGGAGGATCAAGGGGTTCTACTGTGGTCGGGAAGGCATAATTCCATGGTGGAGATGTGTGCTCCTAAAAGTCTCTCACCTCTCCCCACACTGGGAAGTCGCCCATGGCTCCCAGCCAAACACACTGCCTTTCTTCCTTCTGCTTTTGTGCTTTTGTTATCTCATGACACTTTTCTGTTTACTTCTAGTATTCTCTTTTGGATAGTTTGAAGCGTGATTGTTTATTCCTTCTTTTTTTTTTTTTTTTTTTGAGACGGAGTCTCGCTCTGTTGTCCAGGCTGGAGTGCAGTGGTGTGATCTCGGCTTATCACAACCTCCACCTCCTGGGTTCAAGCAGTTCTGCCTCAGCCTCCCGAGTACCTGGGACTACAGGTGCGTACCACTATGCCCGGCTAATTTTTGTATTTTTAGTAGAGATGGGGTTTCACAATGTTGGCTAGGCTGGTCTCAAAACTCCTGACCTCGTGATCTGCCCTGATCAGCCTCCCAAAGTGATGAGATTACAGGCATGAGCCACCGCGCCCTGCCTATTTTGGTTCTTGTAACTGGAGGAGGCAAGCATGAAATGCTTCTAGTCAGCCATCGTGAAGCCTGCCCCGATACATGAATTTTATTTTTGCCCAGAAGTCATGTCCTTAATTGCCAGTGCTATTAAGTACTTGGTGGGCAGTGAGAATCCCACTTTTTCTCATACATTCTGATCCTCTAAGGCATTTGTAATTATTTACACTCAGTTTCTGTCTTAATTTTGTAATGGATTTCCAAATATCTGAGTTCCTATAGCTCATAAAATTCCCAAAGTCACCCACAATTAAATCTATTTATTCTTCCTGTGTTTTTCTTTCGGAGATCTGCAATTGAGGTGAAAGTACAGTGTACTTGACAAGCTCTTTGTATCTAGTTACTTGAGAAACACTCCCACTATGATTGAAATCATCATCCTTTTACTGTTTTGGTGGGAGGAGGGGGGAATTGAATGGTCCAGACGCTTTATTCTTTTTTTTTTTTTTGCGATGGAGTCTCGCTCTGTCACCTAGGCTGGAGTGCAGTGGCACAGTCTCGGCTTTCTTGCAACCATCGCCTCCCAGGTTCAAGTGATTCTCCTGCCTCAGCCTGCAGAGTAGCTGGGATTACAGGCGTGTGCCACCATGTCCGGCTAATTTTTTGTATTTTTTAGTAAAGATGGAGTTTCACCATGTTGGCCAGGCTGGTCACGAACTCCTGACCTCAGGTGGTCCACCCGCTTCAGCCTCCCAGAGTGCTGGGATTATAGGCATGAGCCACCGCACCCGGCCGACATTTTATTATTTTGTTATGATTCTTATGTAAAGATTTATTTCATTTGAGGAGAACATGTGGGGGAATTAGATCCAGTTTGCGGGATTTACTGTACCTGGCTCTTAGATTAGTATTTATTTAGCCTTTTATACATTGATTTTTAAAAACTCTTAAAACAACTTAAATTCCTTCCTTAGGATACTTGAGAATTTTCTCTTATTTGGCCTCAAATGAGTTTATAACATCTTCCTGACGTGTTTAGAAGTTGATCAATCTATTTGTAGGTAGGGAAATAAGGCTGAGGGAGATATTTTATTTACTTGAGATCACATGATGATATAAATTAAATCAGATATTTGCCATTACCTGAAAACTGAGGTATCTAACCACTAATAAAATTAGTCTGTAGCACAGGTCTGTTTAGAAGAAAGACTAGGGATTACAAAATACTATGAAGCCATATGGTATAGGAAGTTATAAAAACTATTTTTTGAGCAGAGTAGAAATTAACGCTTATTTATTCTTGCCTCTTTAGAACATGATATAAATTCAGCATTACAAACAACAGCTGGAGGCCTGTTTAAGTATGGTTCCATTCTCAAAAAAGCTTACATATAGAGAACAGAATGTGCACAAGCAAAGGAGAGAGATTAATTCGTTTCTTAAAGGAACAGGAGGGACTTCTTTAGGATCTAGTATTTAAGGCAAGCTTTGAAGGAATTGAGATGGAGAGATTGGTTTCAATCATAGAAATATTTAGAAAAATGCATTCAACATCTGACTGAACAATGGTTATTACACCTGAGTGCTGCATTTAAGGCTGTTTGTACAAGCACCGCCTAATGAAGTGGTAGCTTCCAAATCTGACCCACGTGAGCACTAGCTTCCAAGTTAGACCTACTTGAATTCAAATACTGGCTCTACCACTACTAGCTGTGTCAGGTAGGGCAAGTTGCTTTACAGTTTCCTCTTCTATAGCAAGGACAAAATAGTGCCTAACTTGGTTGGGTCATCGTGAAGAACAAATGAGATAATGCATGTAAATTGTGTGAAACAATGCATTTTCATAGATAATATGGTTTATATCAGTAACGAAGTTGAGAAGATTATAATGGTTGCCTTTCCTGAAAAATTTTTTTTAAAAAAATGTTATAAGGAAGCTTCTAGACTATTAACAAAACTGCCTTCTGGTCATAAATTCCTGCTTTTCTAGGAAGACTCTATGTCCCTTAGAAACCCAACTGAAGTAAATCAGAACTCTGTTCTAAAAAAGAATGCAGTATGTATTGACACAGATGTAATCTCTACAGTCCCTGGTAAATTGTAGCTACTGAAGAAACATTGAACAAAATCTTGGGTAAAGAAAAATATTTTTTAGAAAGAGTTTCTTGAGTTAGTTTACTTGAGAAGCTTAAAATGTTTCCCAGTTAGGTTTCTTTTCCTCTCAAATCTCTGGGTTCACCCTGGGCCTGTTTTCCTAGTAAGAAATGTCTCTGCTTGGACTCCTAAACAAATACATTCCAGGGAAGTGTCATTAACCAAGCTGAAACAGGAACTAAATAAACAGGATGAATTAGCTTGAATTCACATGGGTTGGCAACAAGTCTTTCTCTACTTCTCAATTTGTTTTTTCAGTGATCCTGATTACTACTTACAGGTATGTCCTGATAGCAGAAAACAGGAAGCATACCAGAGCAGGAAGTTGCTTGTCTACTGACCTGCTCCTGTTCCTGTACAACAAGAAGCATTTTTTATTGATTTGCATACGCATGCTTTAAGGCAGCAAGTATAGATGTTGGCAATAGGGTTTTTTTTTTTTTTTAATCATTGCGGGAGAAGGTCACAGGGGCACTTGAAAGGGTCTAGAACAAAACATTTTTTTCTGCTGAATTGCACAAGTTTGAAAGTAATGTTTATTTTATGATCTAGAAAAAGACTTTAACCGGGAAGTGGATATTTTATTTGTCCAATTATATGTATTAATTTGAAATTATACACACAGGACAATTTCTTCATGTTGTATTTTTTCCTTATGTTGGATCTTATACTTAACCATTGTTAGACTCTACATATCTCATGAATACACTCTAGTTAAAGTAAGTCAGTACTCTTGTGTCCGGAATTGGTGGGTTCTTGGTCTCACTGACTTCAAGAATGAAGCCGTGGACCCTCACGGTGAGTGTTACAGTTCTTAAAGGTAGCGTGTCTGGAGTTTGTTCCTTCTGATGTTTGGATGTGTTCGGAATTTCTTTTTTCTGGTGGGTTCGTGGTCTCCCTGGCTCAGGAGTGAAGCTGCAGACCTTCACGGTGAGTGTTACGGCTCTTAAGGCAGCACGTCTGGAGTTGTTCGTTCCTCCCGGTGGGTTCGTGGTCTCGCTGGCTTCAGGAGTGAAGCTGCAGATCTTCACGGTGAGTGTTACAGCTCATAAAGGCAGTGTGGACCCAAAGAGTGAGCAGCAGCAAGATTTATTGCAAAGAGTGAAAGAACAAAGCTTCCACAGTGTGGAAAGGGACCCTAGTGGGTTGCCACTGTTGGCTCAGGCAGCCTGCTTTTATTCTCTTATCTGGCCCCACCCACATCCTGCTGACTGGTCCATTTTACAGAGAGCTGATTGGTCTGTTTTACAGAGAGCTGATTGGTCCGTTTTGACAGGGTGCTGATTGGTACGTTTACAATCCCTGAGCTAGACACAAAAGTTCTCCACATCCCCACTAGATTAGGTAGATACCGAGTGCTGACTGGTGTATTTACAAACTCTGAGCTGGACACAGAGTGCTGATTGGTGCATTTACAAACCTTGAGCTAGATACAGAGTGCCGAGTGGTGTATTTACAATCCCTTAGCTGGACATAAAGGTTCTCCAAGTCCCCACCAGATCAGCTAGACACAGAGCACAGATCGGTGCATTTACAAACCTTGAGCTAAACACAGAGTGCTGATTGGTGCATTTACAAACCTTGAGCTAGGTACAGAGTGCTGATTGGTGTATTTACAATCCCTTAGCTAGACATAAAGGTTCTCTAAGTCCCCACTAGACTCAGGAGCCCAGCTGGCTTCACCCAGTGGATCCTGCACCAGGGCCGCATGTAGAGCTGCCTGCTAGTCCCGTGCTGTGCACTCGCACTCATCAGCCTTTGGGCGGTCGATGGGACTGGGCACCGTAGAGCAGGGGGTGGCACTCGTCAGGGAGGCTTGGGCCGCGCAGGAGCCCATGGTGGGGTGCGGGGGGGAGGCTCAGGTATGGCTGGCTGCAGGTCCTGAGCTCTGCCCCCGGGAGGCAGCTAAGGCCCGGCGAGAAATCGAGCGCAGTGCCGGTGGGCTGGCACTGCTGGGGGACCCAGCGCACCCTCTGCCACTGCTGGCCTGGGTGCTAAGCCCCTCACTGCCCGGGGCCGGCAGTGCCAGCCGGCCGCTCCTAGTGCAGGGCCCACCGAGTCCACACCCACCTGGAACTCTAGCTGGCCCGCAAGCGCCAGACGCATCCCCGGTTCCCTCCCATGCCTTTCCCCCCACATCGCCCCGCAAGCCGAGGGAGCCAGCTCCGGCCTTGGCCAGCCCAGAGAAGGGCTCCCGCGGTGCAGCGTTGGGCTGAAGGGCTCCTCAAGTGCGGCCAGAATGGGTGCCGAGGCCGAGGAGGCACCAAGAGTGAGCAAGGGCTGCCAGCACGCTGTCACCTCTCACTCTGCTCAGCATAAACATGGGATATATACTTGTGATTATGTGAAATTTGTGGAATATAAGAAATAAAGTTTAATCTGTAAGTTCAGGGCCAGGCAGGGTGGTGCACACCTATAATCAATCCCAGCATTTTGAGAGGCCAACGCAGGTGGATTGCTTGAGCCCAGGAGTTTGACATCAGCTTGGGCAGCATGGTGAAATGCTATCTCTAATAAAATTACAAAAAATTAGCTGGGCATGGTGGTATGCGTCTGTGGTCCCAGCTACTCGGGAGGCTGAGGTGGGAGTATTGCTTGAGCCTGGAAGGTGGAGATGGCAGTGAGCAGAGATTGTGTCACTGCACTGCAGCCTGGGTGACAGAGTGAGACCCTGTCTAAAAAAAAAAAATAATTCAGACACAGTAGGAACTATTTTTCCATGAGTGAGATTAAACAGAAGCAGGAAACAGAATCTTTTTAACTATTAATAAAAATATTGGGGAATTTTAATACAGATTGATAGGGATTACCAAAGATAATACAGATTTAAAGAGGTAGATGAATTTTCTGAACAGTGAAAAGATGACCAAGACATTAAACAGAAAAAGACTTTTAAAAGGCACCATTTTTGAGACAGGGTCTTACTTAAATTGTCACCCAAGTTGGAGTGCACTGGCGCAATCTCAGCTCACTGCAGCCTTCACCTCCCAGGCTCAAGTGATCTTCCTGCCTCAGTCCCCGCAAGTAGCTGGGACTACAGGCTCATGCCATCATGCCCAGCTAATTTTTGTATTTTTTATAGAGTTGGGGTTTCCCCTTGTTGCCCAGGCTGGTCTTGAACTGCTGAGCTCAAGCAATCCATCCACCTTGGCCTCCCCAATTGTTAGGATTACAGGCGTTTTGAGCCTCTGTGCCGGGCCTAGAAAAAACACCTATTAAAATATTATTCCCCATTGAAAAAAATTTAGTGTTCAAAGGAAACAGCTATTTCTAAAATAGTTGCTGCTATCTCTAGAAATAAAACTAGAACATCCCTTTTTTCTTGTTGATTTGCATCCCTTTTGATGTATATTCCAGTACTATATTGGTAGAGGGAAGCTTTTCAGGACTGTCAGCTAATGGTATAGAAATAATTGATTTTTGTTATTTGAATGCATTTCCCTTGCGAAAGGCTATAGGAGGTATTCAGATACCTGTTGAATAAGTGAATACAGGAATGAATGAGTGAGAGACCTTGTCTATTGTACTTATGCTGACTCTTATGTAAGTTTTATGACTTTTAGCAAGTTACTTTACATACTGACGACTGTATTTCCTTGTCTGTAAGGTGGAGTTTATAATACCTACCGCATAAAGTATTTAGTAAATGTTTGTTGAATATTTCACATAAGCACTAGATCAAACTCAGATCTACTGAGTCGTTTTTTTAGGGTGTGGGTTATAGAGCTTTGTCCTCTCAACAGGATCTACTCAAGGTTCTTATGCACCCAAAGTTTGAAAATTGCTCATTTAAGCTCTACTATTTATTGGGCAGGCAACTATAGATGCCCAAGGCAGGACTAACATGAATCAGATTGTTTTTGTCTTCGGTAAGTTTCCATTTAGTCAGAGTATAGCTATAACGTGAACAAGCACAGAGTAAGGAGAGATTATTTCCCTTAAGGACTAGCAGGACTTCTTAACAATCTAGCATTTGTAAGGATTAAGTAAAATAATAGATTTTAAAAATGCA
Organism: Nomascus leucogenys; assembly: GCF_006542625.1. Taxonomy (NCBI): domain Eukaryota; kingdom Metazoa; phylum Chordata; class Mammalia; order Primates; family Hylobatidae; genus Nomascus; species Nomascus leucogenys. The sequence goes on from NC_044390.1 coordinate 25,802,682, forward strand.
TAGTCCAATATAAATCACATGGTAAATGCAGAACTATTGCTATTATTTCCACAGATGCTTTTGTGTCCAGAATTGGTGGGTTCTTGGTCTCGCTGATTTCAAGAATGAAGCCACAGACCCTCGCAGTGAGTGTTACAGTTCTTAAAGATGTTGTGTCCGGAGTTTGTTCTTTCTGATGTTTGGTCATGTTTGGAATTTTTTCCTTCTGGTGAGTTCATAGTCTTGCTGGCTTCAGGAGTGAAGCTGCAGACCTTCACAGTAAGTGTTACAGCATTTAAGGTGGCACATCTAGAATTGCCAGAGTTGTTCATTCCTGCCGGTGGGTTCGTGGTCTCACTGACCTCAGGATTGAAGCTGCAGACCTTCGCAGTGAGTGTTACAGCTCATAAAGGCAGTGCGGACCCAAAGAGTGAGCAGCATCAAGATTTATTGCAAAGAGCGAAAGAACAAAGATTCTACAGTACGGAAAGGGACCTGAGTGGGTTGCTGCTGCTGGCTTGGGCAGCCTGCTTTTATTCCCTTATTTGGCCCCACCCACATCCTGCTGATTGGTCCATTTTACAGAGAGCTGATTGGTCCATTTTGACAGGGTGCTGATTGGTGCATTTACAACCCCTGAGCTAGACACAAAAGTTCTCCATGTCCCCAGTAGATTAGCTAGACACGGAGCACTGATTGGTGCATTTACAAACCTTGAGCTAGACACAGGGTGCTGATTGGTGTGTTTACAATCCCTGAGCTAGACACAGAGTGCTGATTGGTGCATATACAATCCTCTAGCTAGACATAAAAGTTCTCCAAGTCCCCACTAGATTAGCTAGATACACAGCATTGACTGGTGCATTTACAAACCTTGAGCTAGACACAGAGTGCTGATTGGTGCATTTACAAACCTTGAGCTAGACACAGAGTGCTGATTTATGCATTTACAATCCCTTAGCTAGACATAAAAGTTCTCTAAGTCCCTACCTGACTCAGGAGCCCAGCTGGCTTTGCCTAGTGGATCCCGTGCCAGGGCCGTGGGCGGAGCTGCCCGCCAGTCCCGCACCATGTGCCTGCACTCCTCAGCCCTTGGGTGGTTGATGGGACCAGGCGCTGCGGAGTGGAGGCAGCACCCGTCGGGAAGGCTTGGGCCATGCGGGAGCCCACGGTGGGGGGGCAGGGGGCATGCTTTGGGCATGGCGGGCTGCAGGTCCCGAGCCCTGCCCCGCAGGGAGGAGGCTGAGGCCTGGTGAGAATTTGAGCGCAGTGTGGGTGGGCCAGCAGTGCTGGGGGACCCGGCGCACTCACCGCAGCTGCTGTCCCAGGTGCTAAGCCCCTCACTATGAGTGCAGGGCTGCCGAGCCTGCGCCCACCCAGAACTCATGCTGGCCTGCATGCGCCATGCGCAGCCTCAGTTCCCGCCCATGCCGCTCCCTCCACACGTCCCTGCAAGCAGAGGGAGCTGGCTCCAGCCTTGGCCAGTCCAGAGAGGGGCTCCCACAGTGCAGTGGCAGGCTGAAGGGCTCCTCAAGCGCAGCCAGAGTGGGCACCGAGGCCGAGGAGGTGCCAAGAGCAAAGAAGGGCTGCCAGCATGCTGTCACCTCTCACTTTGACTACCTACTTCATATATTACTTCTTAATTTGTAACTTCTATGTATATATTTTCAAGAGATCTTCTCTAGCCAGTCAACTTATGAATTTCTTTGGGTGACTAGACTGCCTTTTCTGAAAGGATTTGCAATTTTTTTTTTTAACTGTTTTGGTGATGGGGTTCCCACGGGTGTGTTTTTTCTTTCACTTTTTGTAAATCAACTTAAGCATTTCCTCATTTTTGTTTTGTGATTCTGGCTATGCAAGAAATTTCATGAAAATAAAATTTAATCACAAATTCACATTGTATCTTGCTGTTATATCCTGAGACTCATTATGTGATTGAAGAAGATTGAGTTTCTAAACTGTAGACAAGAAATCCAGCCAGGCACAGTAGCTCACTACTGTAATCCCAGCACTTTGGGAGGGCCAGGCAAGAGGATCACTTGAGGCCAGGAGTTTGAGACCAGCCTTGGCAAAATAGCAAGAACTGTCTCTACAAAGCAAAACAAAACATCAGACTGGTGTGGTGGTGCATGCCTGTAGACCCAGCTACTCAAGAGGCTGAGGCAGGAGGATCGGCTGAGGTGGGAGGATTGCCTGAGCCCGGGAGTTTGAGGCTGCAGTGATCCGTGATTTTGTGCCTGCCCTCAGCTTGGGCAACAGAGTGAGACCCTGTCTCAAAAAAACAAACAAATCCACTAAAAAATCCATTTAGTTAACTCTTATTTGTCAGTCAGGTTTTTCTGGTTTGTGGATTATCCAGATGCTGTGCTCTGCTTTTTACAGCTTTTCTTTTTTATTTCTTTGCTTATTAGGCATGAATAGAGGAAGAGAAAGAAGCAGATCTGATAAAATTCAGCATGGGAACTGAAGGAAACTGATAGCTAAAATAAGGCTCAGCTTAGAGAATTCTGCTGACGTTAAAGAGACTGTCACAGTTCTATCTTGTTAGCAGTGGATGATCCTGGCATGGTTAGGATATGGATCAGACATTTTGACCTTTGATTCTACCATTAACATACTGTGTAACCTGTGCAAACCAGTCTATTTGTGTAATAAGGAAAATGGCTACATAATTTTGGATTCAGGGTCCAAAGGGATATCAGTAAAAAGAATTTAAGGAATTTAATGAATGTGTACACAATATTCTAGATACTAAACAAGCTTAAAAAGTACCTTGTGTGTTAACTATTGCGTGAGATGAAACTGAAATGAACCTTTCCTCTCTTTTTTCAGAATTCTTATACCAGTAGTACTAGGAAATATATACCAATTTTAGATTTAATGATTTTGTACTGGTTATAACATTTGAAGGACAATTTTTTATACCCATTTAATAGTGTATACAAACAGAGGCACAGAATTTGAGAGATTTACCCAAGGTTTTCTAGTTAAATAATGCTGAAATGGGGACTAAAGTGATTTTTCTAATTTTCTGTTCACCAAATGACATGCTGTAACTAAACAGTGAACATTTTTGTTCTATTTATTGGAAGTCTAATGTATTTGTAGTCTCATGTTTGTATTAATGTGTTTAATTTTTGTTTTTAAGCCAAATGGGGCAGATGATCTGTTCTTAAAGCAAAACCAAAGATTGAGGACTGTGCAGGAATCTCTTGAATCATAAGGAGGAATTTTTTATTTTTATTTTTGAAATAGTTTCGGGCTCTGTTGCCCCACGCTGGAGTGCAATGGTGCCATCTTGGCTCACTGCAACCTCTGCCTCTGGGGCCTAAAGGCTATCCTCCCACCTCAGCCTCCTAAGTGACTGGGTCTACAGATGCACACCACCATGCCCAGCTAATTTTTGTATTTTTTTGTTGTTGAGATTGGGTTTTACCACGTTGCCTAGGCTAAGGAGGAATTTTATATATGTGTATAGCTTGATAGTCCCAACCCCTAGAACAAAATACACAGAAGTTTAATTTTAAACTAAATATTAATTGAGGAAAAGTAGAAAAGAACAGTGATGAGATAGTCTTAAGATTTGAATTCACCACTTAGAAAAAGGGACCTTGGACATATCATTTCCCTTTCCTGAGCCTCAGTTTCCTGATCTTCAAAGTGGTCATAATAATTCCTCTCTTATTTCATGAGGGTGATTTTTGTGTGTGTGTGAATTTGTTTTTATTGCGGAACTGGACATGGTAGGAAATGTCACCTTGAGCTATGGTATGCCCCGCCTCCCAGAGAATGTCCATTTGCATTCTAATCTTCCTGGGCTTCTTTATGGAACCTTTTCTTCCTGGAGCTGCTCTTGCTGCCAGCAGCCTCTTCAGGTCCACTGCTGACTGGCTCCTCTTTGGAGAATTTCCTCTTTTTCTTGGAGACACTTCTGTTGCCTGCCTCTTCGGGGTCATTAACTGTTTCTGTCTTGGGTGAAGACTTCTTCCTCTTGAGAAGACTGGTGCTGCCAGCAGTCTCTTCAAGATCACTACTCATCAACTCGTCCTTGGAAAAAGATTTCTTTTTCTTGGGTTTGGAGAAAGAGCTATCTTTCTGTTTTCTCCTGAGAAACCTCCTGGGGCTTTTGCTTTTTCTTCTTTTTGGGTTTTTCACTTGTCTCCTCACACCTCTCTGGAGTACTACTGCTGTCAGGGTGATTTTGAGGATCAAAAATATTGTGAACATTTGTAACATAAGCTGTAACAACATTAGTGACTTATCACTGGTTTAAGACCATATGTAGCTATTATATTAGCTCTTACTTTCACATTGTTAGCAAACAAAATTCTTTATTCTTTTTTTTTTTGAGACAGAGTCTTGCTCTGTTGCCCAGGCTGGAGTGCAGTGGCGCAGTCTCCGCTCACTGCAAACTCCGCCTCCCAGGTTGACGCCATTCTCCTGCCTCAGCCTCCCGAGTAGCTGGGACTACAGGCGCCCGCCACCATGCCCAGCTAATTTTTTGTATTTTTTGTAGAGACGGGGTTTCACTGTGGTCTCGATCTCCTGACCTCGTGATCCACCCACCTCGGCCTCCCAAAGTGCTGGGATTACAAGCGTGAGCCACCGCGCCCGGCCAAAATTCTTTATTCTTTAGAAGTAAACCTTGACTTCAGAAGGTCTAAAATCCCTTGGATTAAAAGAATCAAAAAGCTACTCGTTGGCAAAATTAAAGGGGATGTTTTTAATTCAGCTTCCAAATTACCAAAAACTAAAAGCAGATAAAAACTAAAGTTTATGTTCACAGATTTTACAACATACAGAAAAAATCCTGTGGTAATGGAAGACTGGCTTCAGTGCAGAACTGAGCACCAGAAAGCAAATACTCTCCTGAAGTTTCTGCTGTTGTTAAAACTCATGACTATGAGAGGTCTATGCGTAATTGTTGAATGAATGAATGAACGAACGAATGATGAGTGAATGTGAATGCATCTGCTTCTCTGTTGGCTGCTTTTCCTGTTAGGAGACTTGATCTTTTAGCATTCAAATTCCACAAGAAACATCTTAACCAAGTTATGTCTTTGGGTGAATTTGTTTCCAGGCTTGCTTGTGTTTTTCACATTCTTTTTTTGGCCTGCAATCTTACTCTGTGACCCCTTTCATAGCTTCCAGTAGGTCATTCATTTGGGACCCAAGGAAGTCAGTAAATTAAACTTGATTTGTAATGGAATACATAGGGTGTGTGGCTTGGATTAGAATCAAATTAGGTTTGGCTAATCTTATTTTGGTTTAATCTATGTGGGAAAGAATAGAACTAGAGGAAAAACAAATAAACAGAAAATAGGGAAACTATTCTTGTATAATGATAAGCAATTTTTGTAAGGAATAGTTCAGGGCCAAAACCTAACTTATTTTTATTGGAAGTCTGGGGACAAGATTCAGCAGAGGAATTTAAATTAGTTTCTCCAGTCATCATAGTTGGTATTTACTTTTCTAGCTTTCCCAAGCCAGGATCTCTAGGCTTTTAAATGTGGATGCTCTATAGAGAAGGCACATTATTTATTATTAATATAGTTCATGTTTTCAAATTTTTTCCAGGGCTCTGGAAATGGATAAGCCCAGTTTTTGGAAACCTTAGCAAATAGGAAGGCAAAAAACATTCTGATGCCGAGTTTATAGTTGAATTATCCAGACTTGGTCTTGAATTTCTCATGCAGGCCTAAGGAGAAGAAATGTAGAGAAAGTGCAGAAAGATTCTATACTAATAATTTCTTTAAGGTGATTTTTCCCCTCTTCAGTTATTTGCAGCTTGCAAGGTGTTAGACCATGGAAGATTTAACCTTGGTGCTCAGAGTTCAGGAAATCTCCTCTCTGACCTGGCTGAGCACATTTGAATAAAAAGGGAAATTTCTTCAAAGCTACTGGGGAAGGAAGAAGCAAGTGAAGCCATAAAGAGTGAGAGCCCTTTAATTTAGAGTTCTCACTGGGGCCTGGAGAAAATCATGAATGAGAATCCTCCTTAAAGAGAATTCCCTGTGATTGCTTAGTTAGTGCTTACAAAAGAAAGACTCAAGACTAAACATTCGGAAGGTGCTGGAATGTAATAACATTTGTTCCTGACAATTGAATTTCCTCTCTCATGGAAGTCATTGTTTTGCTCATTTAATAGAGAAAAGTGAGTTTCAGTTAAAAGGGGGAAGAGTCATTACATTATTTCTAATTTTACATATTTTGACCTGTGGATTAAAGGTCTGAATTAAGGTCACAAGACATCCGGAGATACAGAATTTTCCCCATACTTGACAGGGTTCTGAGTACTATCTGCCACTGATGTTGGCTTTATTTGCCTGAGCCCATAATAGAGGGGAATAATAATGGCTTTTCACCTGCCTAAAGCAGATGACTAGACCAAATGATTTTATACAGTTGTTTTTAGCATTCAGGGTGATTCCAAAGTAGCAAATGAATTATGGCTTTGGTTATTTTTCCAGGGGCAAATGTAGTTGGTAGCAATCTTTTAAAAGTATAAATAACTTTTGACTGCTACCACAATACTTAAGTATTTTTAAAATTATTTTGTTATATTTTCGACATATAAAATGATTTTCTAAACACACATTGTAGATATAGGTTTGTAAAATAAGAAAACAAAGGTCCAGGTACCCACAGGCCAATGCAAAAAGTAAACAGGATAGCATCATTTGATTCTGCTTTGGAATAAAATGTTATTTCATTTGTTCATGTCTGATTTCTCAGATGGCTGTTTTTATTTGTTTTTTGTTTTTTGAGATGGAGTCTCGCTGTCGCCCAGGCTGGAGTGCAATGGCGCGATCTCGGCTCACTGCAACCTCCGCCTCCTGAATTCAAGCGATTCTCCTGCCTCAGCCTTCTGAGTAGTTGGGATTACAGGTGCCCACCACTACACCCGGCTAATTTTTGTATTTTTAGTAGAGACGGGGTTTCTCCATGTTGGTCAGGGTGGTCTCAAACTCCTGACCTCAGGTGATCCTCCCACCTTGGCCTCCCAAAGTACTGGGATTATAGGCATGAGCCACTGCCCCCAGCCTGTTTGTTTGGTTTTTGAAATGAGATCTTAAAATGTAAATTTACTGGCTCAGGTGTCATTGATGATGTTTAACTTAAAGTAATCATTGCTAATGGGAAAATGGCTAGATGAAATTAGCCATGTTCTAATCAATGATCTTTTGAAAATGTTTATAAAAATATGGACACATGCAGATGCCTTAAGTCTTTTTTGAAACAAAGAGATGTTTGACTAAAGCAGGTTTGAAAGTGCTCTTATTGTTAGAGTTTAAAAGGGAGGGTATAAAGTTGCATATCTGATAAAATCACAACTAATAATTGTAGTAGGAAGAATTAAACATTTGTCCATATGTCTCGGTAATACAATCCCCTTTCCTTTTTCTACCTGTCATATTTTCGAAATTTTATTGAGCATGTTTGTTATGATGAAAAAGTACTCATTTATTTTTTTATAAAAAATAGAGTTTGCTGCCATTTTCATGATGTTCAAATTGCCGCAGCCTTTATTCCAGTTGGATTTCTAGTGTGCTTCTGCCACCTTGTGCTTTCTGAAATCCATTGCAGTGATTAGCAAAGAAGGAAACAAACTTAAAAAGGTTGTTATTTCTTTGGGGTTAAATATTACTTCACAGTATGGAAGGAGGGGGAGAGGGATACATCAAAGATATAAAATGTGTGTTTGTGTGTGTGCGTGTGTAGAGAGAGGGAGAAATATTTCCAAAGGTCTGAGGATTGTTTACTATATTAGATCAGTATTAACATTATATTTTATCTCTAGGAACTGCATCCTGGTTAAGGAGGAAAGTAAAGACTGGGTTTTAGTGCTGATAGTAATCAACTCCTTCAGATAGATAGGTTTTAAAACACATTTTGATACCTTCGATCCTTGCCTGTTTTTAAACTGTTCCTGTCTGCATAAAAACCTGAACAAAACACTTGTACCCAGAAAGCTCTAGGTAGCTTTTAAAACGTGTTTCTTTACATTAAATGGCCTGCTGTGTTAACATGAACTCTTTCCACATTATCATTCCAGACAACATTCCATTTGTTCAGAGCCTCAAACTATTTATATGGTCTGCTGCCTTGCAGTTATGCTGATTCTAGAAAGGGGAGCCTTTACCTGGAACTTTGGCCTTCCTGCTTGAGCATAAACAAGCCTGATTCGATGACTTGTCTGAGGAGCTCTCAGATCTTTCCTTTTAGGAATTAATTTAAATACATCTGACTTTGTTTTTGTTTTTGTTTGTTTTTGAGACAGAGTTTCACTCTTGTCACCCCGGCTGGAGTACAATGGCGTGATCTTGGCTCACTGCAACCTCTGCCTCCCGGGTTTGAACAGTTTTCCTGCTTCAGCCTCCCGAGTAGTTCGGGTTACAGGCACCTGCCACCATGCCCAGCTGATTTTTGTATTTTAAGTAGAGATGGGGTTTCACCTTGTTGGCCAGGCTGGTCTCAAACTCCTGACCTCAGGTGATCCACCTGCCTTGGCCTCCCAAAGTGCTGGGATTACAGGCATGAGCCACTGTGCCCGGCCCTAAATACATTTGGCTTTGAAATGGTATTATTTTAAGGAATCATGGATACAAATAACTTATGTTTGTCAACTAGCAAATACCTATTTCTAGGAAAATATGGAATAGTCCTCCTAGCTCACTAAAATTTTGACAGTAGCAGGCCTCACTCTTTGGTGTCATGCTTGCATTGAAGAATTATGATTGTGAGAGGTGACAACGTGCTAGCAGCCCTCGCTCATTCTCAGCACTTCCTCGGCCTCGGCGTCCACTCTGGCCATGCTTGAGGAGCCCTTCAGCCTGTTGCTGCACTGTGGGAGCCCCTCTCTGGGCTGGCCAAGGCTGGAGCTGGCTCCCTCTGCTTGCAGGGAGGTGTGGAGGGAGAGGCCTGGGCGAGAACTGGGGCTGCACGCGGCGCTCGCGGGCCAGTGCGAGTTCTGGGTGGGTGCACACTCGGTGGGCCCCGCACTCAGAGCGGCTGGCTGGCACTGCTGGCCCCCGGCAGTGAGGGGCTTAGCACCTGGGCCAGCAGCTGCAGAGGGGGCGCTGGCTCCCCCAGCACTGCCGGCCCGCTCGTGTCATGCTCGAATTCTCGCCGGGCCTCAGCTGCCTCCCTGTGGGGCAGGGCTCAGGACCTGCAGCCCACCATGCCCGAGTCCCCGGCCTGAGCCTCCCTGACAGGTGCCACCCGCTGCTCCGCGGCGCCCGGTCCCATTGACTGCCCAAGGGCTGAGGAGTGCAGCCGTGTGGCGCGGGACTGGCAGGCAGCTCCACCCGCGGCCCTGGCGTGGGATCCACTAGGCGAAGCCAGCTGGGCTCCTGAGTCAGATGGGGACTTGGAGAACTTTATGTCTAGCCGGAGGATTGTGTATGCACCAGTCAGCACTCTGTGTCTAGCTCAGGGTTCGTGGATGCACCAATCAGCACTCTGCACCTAGCTAATCTGATGGGGAATTGGAGAACTTTTATGTCTAGCTGGAGGATTGTAAGTGCACCAATCAGCACTTTGTGTCTGGCTCAAGGTTTGTAAATGCACCAATCAGCACTCTGTATCTAGCTAATCTGGTGGGGACTTGGAGAACTTATATGTCTAGCTAGAGGATTGTAAATGCACCAGTCAGCACTCTGTGTCTAGCTCAGGGATTGTAAATGCACCAATCAGGACCCTGTGTCTAGCTCAAGGTTTGTAGACACACCAATCAGTGTTCTGTGTCTAGCTAATCTAGTGGGGACTTGACTTGGAGAACTTTTACGTCTAGCTAGAGGATTATAAATACACCAATCAGCACTCTGTCAGGCTCAGGGATTGTAAATGCACCAATCAGCACCCTGTCAGACCAATCAGCTGTCTGTAAAATGGACCAATCAGCAGGATGTGGGTGGGGCCAAATAAGGGAATAAAAGCTGGCTGCCCGAGCCAGCAGGGGCAACCCACTCAGGTACCCTTCCACACTGTGGAAGATTTGTTCTTTTGCTCTTCGCAATAAATCTTGCTGTTAATCACTCCTTGGGTCTGCACTGCCTTTATGAGCTGTAACACTCACCAGGAAGGTCTGCAGCTTCACTCCTGAGGCCAGTGAGACCATGAACGGACTGGGAGGAATGAACAACTCCAGACGGGAGGAATGAACAACTCTCACCGCCTTAAGAGCTGTAACACTCACTGCGAAGGTCTGCAGCTTCATTCCTGAAGCCAGCGAGACCACGAACCCACCAGAAGGAAGAAACGCCGGACATGTCCGAACATCAGAAGGAACAAACTCCGGACACACCATCTTTAAGAACTAACACTCACCACGAGGGTCCGCGGCTTCATTCTTGAAGTCAGCAAGACCAAGAACCCACCAATTCTGAACACAATTGTAACTATAGGATTGTGATTCAAAGAGCACAGAGACTACATTTATTGAGCACCTACTAAATGGCAGGCCTGGTGCAAGGCTTTTTTACATCTGTAGTCACATGTAATCCTTAGCACAAAACTGAGATATGTTATTGTCTTCCTAATTTCACATTTGAGAAAACTGAGATCAGAGGTTAAGTATATCTTATCACATAAGCTTGGAAATGGCAGGGTAGGAATTTGAACTTAGGTGCTTCTGACTCAAATTCATACTCTTATAGTGGACTATCTCCCTGTTGCACATGGTGAGGATCTTTACGTTCATTGTGGAGGGAAAAGGGAGCCCAAGTCTAGAGGAGATTGAGTATAAAGTTTGGGCCAAAAGGAGTAGAGTCTGCTGGAAGCCTTGCTAGCAGCCTAAGCATTGGCACCACCTCCTTATAAAACCACATCTTGCTTCCTGGCAGAGCCTAGTACTGTTATAGTTGGCAGAGCATTACAGGGAGCTTGGAAGAACTTCCCCGGTACCTTCCAATTTTCCCTATTTGGTCAGGTCAGACTTGGGTTAGTGCAATAACCTCCTAACCAATCTCTTGGCCCCTATGCTTGCTTTACCTCCAGTCTGTTCTTCGCGTTGCACTTAGAACAACCTTTCTAAAGAACAGATCAGATCTTGTCGTTCCTGTGCTTTAGCTCTTTCAAGGGTTTCCTGTTTGTTATAATTAGGATAAAGTAGAAATTCTTTAGCATGGCTGGTTTGCTCCTTCTATCCCTAGCCTTACTTCTCTCCACTGTGAACACCATGTTTCAGCCCAGCAGGACCACTATTTCTCCAAATGTACCATGTGCTCTCTCCCCTCTGCCGTGGGCATATTCTGCTGTTCCTTTAGCATTGATCCATTCTTCCTCCTTTTCCTTCTTACTCCTACTTGTCTTTTGTGATCACTGCTTAAAAGTCATTTTTTTCAGAAAGCTTTTCTGAACCTCTTCTCCAACACTATCCCCACACATGTAGACTAGCACCCTCTAATATGGCCATCATCTTATTGTATTATAATTACCTTGTCTTATTGAGATATAATTTACGTAACATAAGTCACTCTTTTAAATTGTACAATTCAGTGGTTTTTAATATATCTATAAGGTTATGCAATCACTATATAATTTGAGAACATTTTCATCACTCCTAAAAGAACCCACATACACATCCATTGACAGCCACTCCGTGTTTCACCTTCCCCCAATCCCCTGACAATTATTAATCTACTTTTTATCTCTATTTATTTCCCTAGTCTGGACATTTTATATGAACAGAATCATACCATATTTGTCCCTTTGTGTCTGGCTTCTTGCACTAAATATAATGTTTCTAAGGTTCATCCATGTCGTATTATGTATCAGTACTTCATTTCATTTTGTGGTTGAAATATTCCATTGTATGTATATACCACGTTTTGTATATCCATTCGTCAGCTGATGGACATTTGGATTGTTTTCACTTTTTGAGTATTAATAATGCTTCTATTAACATTTGTGTACAAGTTTTTGTATGGCCCTATGTTTTCAATGGTCTTGAGTATGTACCTAGCAGTGATACTGCTACATCCTATGGTTATTCTGATTCTGTATTGAGCTTTTGGAGGACTTTTCTAGAGTAGCCGCATCATTTTACATTGACACCAACACTGTATGAGGGTTCTGATTGCTTTCTGTCCTCACCAACACTTCTTTCTTTCCTTTTTTTTCCTCCTCTCTCTCTTTTATGATGGCCATGCTAGTGGGAATGAAGTTACAATTGCCTTTTTACTGGTTTCCTTCATGACTCTGAACTGTGAAGGCAAGGACTGTGCTAGATCTGATTTATTATTGTAGTCCAGTGCCTCAAACATTGGGTAGTTACTCAATAAATATGTACAAAATGGGTGAGAAGACCTACAGCTTTCCTAGTTGCTTTGCTTCTATAAATCCAGGAAATATAGGGGCTAGAATTGGAAAAGATATTCTGGCTGCCAGTCCACAACACTGTTCACCAGAGTGCCATAGGATTTTAATAATCACACTAAGTAAATGGTTCCATGGCTTTAATAGTTTTACCTGAGAAGTTCCCTGCGTGGAGAATGGCATGAGTTGTCATTTAACTAGCTCAAAATGGAGAAGAACGTACTCAACTCTGCTGGCATTTTAATCTGATTCTGGGGAGTCTTTCTATTCCAAACACATTTTCTGAGGGCATGCGAACATTTCCTAATGAGAAAGCCATTTCTCCTAAGTGAAAGTGGGGGGAAAAAAGCAAAACAAAAGTTCCTTTACTGGAAACTGATAGCCACATCAATTATACATTCAGAATAATACAGATTGAACTCAAGTTGTCAGGTACTGAAACAACTCTATTTAGCCAAGTTACAAGGGGGATCTCATCAACCCTTTCCTAGCTATGTTTTTATTTGTCCCAGTGTACCAAATCTTGAATTCTAAAAGTGATCTGGAAGAGAAAAGGTGCCTTTTCCCTGATTTCCTTGATTTGTCCTGTAAACAAAGTGCCTGTAAAAGAAAAGGCCATGATGCTTTCTTGGTAGCGTTGTTGGGGCTGTGATTAGGTGACAGGTGCCCTCTGTAAAACTCTTGAATTCATCTCCACCTTCAGTCCACGTTCCACCTAGTCAGGTTTTGCTCAGTGAAGAGTAACCTTCCGTAGCATTTTCTTCTATTCACTGTGCACCCTCCTGCACCATACTTCCATCCTTGTTTGTTTTCCTGTACTTTTTCTCTCTTCACCTGCTGTGAAATATAGTGTTGGCTAAACCATAGGAGTCTTCTATGAATTGTAATCTTTAAACCCTGGGACTAGTTTTCTGCTCTATCTTCCTCCTACTAAATGCAGATTTGGTGAATTACAATCCCCACCTGACTGATCTCAATAAACTTTTCCTCCATTATATTTTTTCCTTCAGAAACATAGAATGGGTTCATGAACTTTTGAGGGGAGAGAATGGGAAAGATTTGGGAAAGTCTCAGGTAAATAGTACTGACCTTGTGAAGAGTGTTAATGTTATTATATAGCAGTGAAAATACAAGAGATAGAAAAAATAACATAGCAATCATTGTCCAAATATGGCCCACTTGAACTCTGGATGGTATTTCAGCACTGTAGGAAAATTCCAGAAATCTCTCTGCCTACAAATATTTTCCTCACCTTATCTGCCTCTGCTGATAAATGGAGGATAAGCTTGACATCAGCAAATATTTGAAGAAGTGCTGTACTTGAAGAAGTACAGCACCAGTGCTGGAGGCAGCAGTATTCCAGTCCATGAATAGCCTGTTATGTCCTTTACCTGATTTATTGAATACTTTCTGATTTACATTTTTACCCAGATCTTCAGTCTAACTTCAGTAGGTTAGTTTGCATAAATTCTTGAAACACTAGTCTCAGAGAAGTCAGATGCTAGTCTGCCCCTATACAGGAGTGCAGAGTGTATGCCTAGGAACACTAGTTGAACTCATAGGAAGGGAGATTCTGCCAAAAAAGTTCAAGGAGTTCTAAGATTTCTTTTTTTTTTTTCCTTTTTTTTTTTTTTTGAGAAGTCTTACTCTGTCACCCAGGCTGGAGTGCAGTGGCACGATCTCGGCTCCCTGCAACCTCCACCTCCCGGGTTCAAGCAATTCTCCTGCCTCAGCCTCCCAAGTAGCTGGGATTACAGGCTCCCGCCACCATGCCTGGCTAATTTTTGTATTTTTAGTAGAGACGGAGTTTCACCATGTTGGCTAGGCTGGTCTCCAACCCCCGACCTCAGGTGATCTGCCCGTCTTGGCCTCCCAAAGTGCTGGGATTACAGGCATGAGCCACTGCACCCAGCGGAGTTTAAGATTTCTAGCAGCCTTCTTTTCTTTTTTCTCTTTTCTTTTTATTTTTTTCTTTCTTTCTCTCTCTCTCTCTTTCTCTTCCCTTCCCTTCCCTTTTTTTTTTCTTTTTTTTTCAGACAGGGTCTTGCTCTGTCATCCATGCTGGAGTGCAGTGGTGTGATCATAGCTACTGCAGCTTCAAACTCCTGGGCTCAAAGGATCCTCCCACCCCAGCCTCCTGAGGAGCTGGGACTACAGGAGCACACCTGTATAATAGTACATACCTGACTAATTTATTTTTATTTTTTTAGAGATGGGGTCTTGCTATGTTGCCCAGGCAAACTTTGAACTCCCAGCCTCAAGTAATCCTCCTGCTTTAACTTCCCAAAGTGTTGGGATTACAGACATTAGCCACTACCCCTGGCTAGCTTTGCTTTCTTTGGTATGCCCCGGCTAGGACCAAATTTACTGGGACCCCGTTTATACACATAGTTTCTTAAGCAGTGAGAATCATGTGCCCCTGCTCCCCATGTTTGCATACATGACTAATCTACTAATAGCTTTTGACCATTTGGGCAACCCTGCATTTAAGCAAACCAAATACTTGTAACCTGAATATGGAAACAAACAGAAATCCTGTACAAATGGGCTGTGCTGGATTATTTAACTTTTCATTTCTTTGAAGGGCTCCTTTTGCCCTTAGAGATAGCATTTGAGGGAAATTCCAAAATTCAGGCAGAAATTCAGGACAAAAATGCAAGTTTAAGCTCTGGTTTCTGAACTGTGGTGCATATTAGGCAAGATTGTTCTGGATAGACCAGAAACTTTGGCCTGTGCAATTCATGCTGCATGTCACTATGATGTGCATCTGGATGTATTCACCTCGAGGTTGTTTATTTACAATGAGAATTGAAGGAAAAGTTCAGAAACATCCTGTCACAGGATGTGTGGATAGGCCTGCTGAATGCTGAAGCCAGAGGAAATCAGGAAAGTTTCAGCAATTAGTGATGGCATTGCCCTCTAGTGGTTTGTCCGTGGCTTAAAAATGAATATACTGCAGGTGTATCCCAGTTCTCCAAAGAATTGTCCCAAATAAACTGTCAGATTGTGTATGGAAAAGAGAAAAGGAGGGGAAAGAGGAAGGGAGCAAGAGGGAAAGAAAGGAGGAGGGAGAGGATTCTTGCCAGGATAGCCCATCTCAGCAGCTAGGAAGCTCTAGGAGCCAGGCTTTCTGTAGAAGGCTTCTGACATCCAATTAGGCCCTCAGTGAAAACATTTTTTTCCCAAGCTTCTGGCAAGTGTTTCTAGCTAAAAGTCACTATTCAGGATTTGCAATAGGGCCCTGGGTTCCTTTCCAGCCTCCACAGCTTTGTACCAGCTTCCCCTCCCCTGTCACATTCCATTCCTAGGTAAGTCATCACACGTGCTGAGAGGTAGAACCGTCTGCAGGGCAAAGTATGTAGGTAGACCAGGCTTCTTTTCTTGCACCCTTCTTTATGTTTCCTTTATGCCTCATTGTCATCTCCCCAAATACTTTTGCTGCCCTTTATACTTAATTTCCTGTTGGCTCCCCACAGAAGAGCTGGTGGCCCAATTCCTCAGGTGCCTGAAAGAATGTTTAGAGAGCTGCCTCAGCCTTTAGGGAATGACAGGAATGCTGAGAATTTCAGGCAGTACTTTTCAGACCCACTGGAAAGAAAGTTTTGGCCCAGAGATGGGGCAGGGTGCAGGGGGTCGGAGGGATGGGCTTGGGGTGTGTGTGTGTGTGTAGGAGGAGCTTCAAAACCACCTCAGATGATAATTACCTGAGGCTATGGACTTGTCTGAAGCCTGGGAGTCTCACCGTGGAGTCATTTCATGTTTGTTGACCTATAGGAACAGAGGCCTCTGGGAAAGTGGTTGTTTGTGTAGCAAATTATAGATATGTGAAATTAATTGGGCTCTGAGTCTTGAGACATGAGTTATTTCTTGTAATATTTTAGTCATAGTCCTCATAGTTGATAAACAGAGTAAGAAACTTTTCAGTGTTGAAATGCAGACTATTATTCCTGGGTTTGTTAAATCCTGGAACTTCTCCAAAGTCTAATTTCATTACAGGAAGGAGGGGAAAATGGCAAACGTTTGACTCAGAACTGTCACCACAGTCTTTCTGATTCTCTATCCACATGAAGTTTTTTATTTGGTTATTTTTGAATGCTTTTTATTCAACTCAGAGGTGTTTGAACCAGAGCAACTTCATCTTAAATAGGGGGGCTAGGTAAAATAAGGCTGAGGCCTATTGGGCTACATTCCCAGACAGTTAGGAATTCTAAGTCACAGGATCAGATAAGAGGTAGGCACAAGATACAGGTCGTAAAGGCCCTGCTGATGAAAGAGTTTGCAGTAAAGAAGCCGACTAAAACCCACCAAACCAAAACCAAGATGATGATGAGAGTGACCTCAGGTTGTCCTCACTGCTACACTCCTATCAGCACCATCACATTTTACCCTATATGGTCTAAAAGGAGAGGCATGAATAATCCACTTCTTGTTTAGCATATAATCAAGAAATAACCAGAAAAGTGGGCAACCAGCAACCCGTGGGGCTGCTCTGCCTATGGAGTAGCCATTCCTGTATTCCTTTACTTTCCTAGTAAACTTGCTTTCACTTTATGGATTCGCCTCAAATTCTTTTTTGTGCGAGATCCAATAACCCTCTTTTGGGGTCTGGATCAGGACCCCTTTCTGGTAACATGAGGACAGTCAAAACCCACATCACAAACACAACAACCTTTGTGACACTTAGAGGAATTTCAAATGAGGAACATGATTTGATTGGTTGGGACTTAGTCTGGTAATGTGAGGCCTCTGCTTTAAATTATTTATTTACCTGTTATTCTAAGGCATGTCTGGCTCTTGATAAAGACTTACTGTTACCTTCAAATGTTGCAGCCACTTCACAGGACTGTCCTCCTCCACCTTTTGTCTCCATGAAAACCACCTTGGAAACATAAATGTGTTACTTAGGAGAGGCAACACTTCAACTCACATTCAAAGAGTGCAAACATTACCATGCTTAACCAATTTAGTGAGAATCTTTCCTTATATTAAGGTATAAACATGAAAAGATCTTATTTTTCCCTTAATTGCTACTAACTGTGTTTTTTTAAAACTCTTTGCCTGCTGGGTAGTAAGCTCCCTTAATGGTGTCTCAGCCTAGTTCTATAACTTGTGTCACATCCAGTTTATTAAAAATGTTCTCATTGGAATCTTAAGACTCAGAAGTGTTCTTTTAAAAACTGTAAAAATCATTTTCTATCCAAAAGTCTTCTTTCTCCTCTGTCTACCCCCAGAATAGTCTAGTAATCTTAAATACTGGAGGGTGGAGTGTGGGGTCTTGGTCTGTTCTTTCACATCCTAGTCCCCTTTCCTGTGGTTACCCTCTGATGTAGAAACTGAAGCTGACATTGACTCCTCTTACCTGCCTGCCTCTAGTGAGGTTGTCTTGTCCTCACTTCTCTCCATAGGTTGTGGCTGTTTATTTGGCCAACAGACTGTCCTTTGGTTGAATCCATAGGAAGGAGTCTGAATATGGTCTCTCTTGAGGCACATATGCTGGTTCTTCAGTGGACTTTATAGGATATTTCTGACCAGGCTCCAGGTGGAGACCTCTCTCAGGTATAATAATCTTCATACCATAGTACCAAGTTTCATGGGAAAGCATGAAGGCTTAAGCCTCCTGCCACCTTCCTTGGTGTTTATCAGTGCCATGCGAAACCCTTTATTTTTGCTACTCCAAAGAGTGGCAATGCAGTCTGTCCTCTGGCACTTCTCAGCTTCAGCACCTCTCTCCTCCCTCTGCTCTCCCAAGGATCAGGTGCTGTGTCAGGTCAACGATGTGACAACTTTCAGATCAGAGCCAATCTCCAATCCCCAGCTTAGTGGTGTTGGTGGGAAGCACATTTTAGTTCATGTGGAATGCCTAGGTCACATTCTAACTCCCCAAACAGTAAGAGATGGTGGAAGGGATAGCTCTCTACAAAATGCATCTCCCTAAGAGATAACCCCTGTTTTCTTTTTCTTTTTTTTTTTTTTTGAGACGGTTTCACTTTGTTGCCCAGGCTGGGGTGCAGTGGCATAACTTGGCTCACTGAAACCTCCGCCTCCCAAGTTCAAGCGATTCTCCTGCCTCAGGCTCCCGAGTAGCTGGGATTACAGGTGTGTGGCACCACACCCAGTTAATTTTTCTTCTCTTCTTTTCTTTAAGTAGAGATAGGGTTTCATCTTGTTGGCCAGGCTGGTGTTGAACTCCCGACCTCAGGTGATCCGCCTGCCTTGGCAGTGATGGGATTACAGGTGTGAGCCACCTGCCCAGCGTGACTTCTGTTTTCTCCAAGTCTTTAATCACAGAAGTGAATCTGCTGAAGTATTAACTGCCTTTAATGCCTGCATGAGGATGTCTGTCCCCTACATCTGTAACTTCTCTAGACACAGAACATGAGGTAAAGTTTTATTCTTAGCTCCAGGCCTTCCTCTGCGATTCTTGATGTTTAGTCCCCAGTACAATGAGTTAGTGTTTCTCAGTCTTGGCTTCATATTAGCTTCAATTGTTCTGCGTATTATAGTTTTAGGGGTTTTTTTTGTTTTGTTTTGTTTTTTAATCTAGTGATTTTGATGCAAAATGAGGATTAAGAACCTCACATGACCAGTGGAGAGAACAAGACTCTGAAAGGACAGGATTTAGAAATAATTATGATAGAGATTGGTTAGTATACCAATCTCTTGAGAAACATGTGTTTCTTGAGGTGCACCTGAAGAAAGCAAAACTCCTGTATGAGTAGTTTGACGGATGAAGAATTTGGGGAAGGGATCATTGAATAGTTCCACTTCCCCCCCCAAAATTTTCATACTAATCATTTTGTTTTTCTCACCATCAAATACTCAATCTCACTCTTAGGAAAAAGAAGAAAAATGGAATTTTTTTCTTAACACTGCCAGTTGGGCTGGCCAAGGTGCTGTGCTTGTGGTCTTGCTTTAGACTTGGTCCTAGTCCTATAACATAGTAAAGAATAGGGATAAGATTTCTGCAATTAGTTATCATGCAAAGCAATTGGTCTAGGCCTTTTTAAAAAGGTTTAGCTCCTGGCCATGAGAAGAATGGTACTTCTTCCTGGAGCATTTAAAGTCTGTCTACTCAGATACCTTTTTCTTTCCAGGCCTTCTTTTCCATGTGCTAAAATAATATCTACTGCCTTACAGTAAGCCCACTCCAAAGTTCAGCGAAAGAGAGGGAGCATCTCTTCTTTATGTCTCCATAAAACTTTCTCAGAAAACTTTCTCAGAACTTTCCACTTCCTTCTGTGTCTCATGAACCAAGACTGAATCATATGTTCACTTTTGAAGCCAATGGCCAGTCAAGGGAACAGGATTCTCATTGGCGGATTAGACTGTCCACAGGGGGTGGAATGGATATTGAAAAGTCAACTTTTATGAACACTACACTCTGCTTACCTCTCTCATAGCACTTTTCACACCGTTTTATAGTATTCTCTTTATTTTTCTCTTTTCTGTAATAGGTTAAGGATCCTCTCTTATTTATTTATTTTTTCTTTCCAGGTCCTCCAGGAGTTTATAATCTGATTAGCAATATAGTATCAGATATGAAATACACACGCACACATACACTTTAAGTAGATGCATTTAAGTGCTGCATTGTGTCCTTGAATTTGGGTGCCCAAACTGAATCAGCAGTATAAAAGGTCATGATAGCAAAGTCCACTGGAAATGCCTTTCCACTGAAAAACTACTGTGACAGTAGTTTTTCCAGTCTTTTCAGATCCCCTAAAGTCTGATATGCCTCCATCTGTGTCGTCCTATAGCTCCATATTCACATGATTTTTGGTCAATCCTCCTTGGATGCAGTCATGTTTATGAGGGTTTTCCTATAGTCAAAAGATCTTTACAAGTCTCTTATTCCCTTTATTCTCTGTTTCCTTGAAGTTGCTTAGAGCTGCAGTAAAACAGGTATTTGAAGGTCTCCTGTGGTACAGCACCATCATTTGAACAGCTTTTGTCAGGCATTATTGGTCAAAATGGTTGGCTAGAACATAAAATACATGGAGAGAGACCATACTGGAATAAACAAGATACTTAGGGCAGCATAGTAGAGTGCTCAGTGGCTGACAGAGTATAAAACAGTCTACTGCACTCATGACAAAACAGAAAATCTGTATCTAGCAATTAAAGGAAAAATGCATATGAGCAATGATTTATAAAATGTTTTTGGAAAATAATTCAGACAAATAAGCTTAAAAGGAATAGATGCTACATAGAATGATATTAGATAA
The DNA here is from genome assembly GCF_006542625.1 of Nomascus leucogenys. Taxonomy (NCBI): domain Eukaryota; kingdom Metazoa; phylum Chordata; class Mammalia; order Primates; family Hylobatidae; genus Nomascus; species Nomascus leucogenys. The sequence continues at coordinate 25,823,204 of NC_044390.1, forward strand.
GGGCTGGGCGCAGTGGCTCACACCTGTAATCCCAACACTTTGGGAGGCCGAGGTAGGTGGATCACCTGAGGTCAGGAGTTTGAGACCAGCCTGACTGACATGGTAAAACCGCTTCACTACTAAAAATACAAAATTAGCCAGGCGTGGTGGTGGGTGCTTGTAGTCCTAGCTACTCAGGAGGCTGAGGCAGGAGAATTACTTGAACCCAGGAGGCAGAGGTTGCAGTGAGCTAAGATCATGCCGCTGCACTCCAGCCTAGGCAATAGAGTGAAACTCCATCTCAAAAAAAGAAAACAACAACAACTATGTGCTATACTACCATTTATTATATGCTAATATAGCAAATGGTAGCATAGTAAACTAGTTTGGGATGTCTATCAGCCCATATCTTCTTTTTCAGATGTGAATCAATAGCCCCTGATGAAAGGATAGGTTTAGGTGGCTAGGTTTGTACCATGGAACCCACATCTCTGGCCCCACAGATTGCACCAGGAATGTGAATACCTGACCTAAGATGAACTAGTTACATTTTCTTTCTCAGTTTCCTTAATGACCCCAAAACCGTATTTAGATAGTGTTGAGTTGGGCCTGGTGCCTCAAATGGGCTTTAGTTACAATTAAATTTGGCTTTGAGGGGCAGAAAGCAAAAATTACAATGCCTAAGCAAGATAGAAACTTATTTTTCTCTCATGTAAATATAGGCAGTCCTGAAGGCTCATCTGGCTAGCCATTTCATGATCATCAGGGACTCAGACCCCTTCTGTCTTATTCCTCTACCATTTTCAACATGTGGCTTTTACCCAGTGGTAAGCTGGTAAACTGGCCCTATTAGGGGGGAGAAATGGTATAATTTGTAGCATTTGCCTGATTTTCATGGTGGAAATACTCCCACCATGGCCAATTTCAAGCTGCAATGGTTTAACAACCAGCTTGCAGAATTCCTCAGTGTTTAACCATCTGCTCTCCCAAGCTCATATAAGCCAAATCTAGCACACCTCTGCTTCTCTCTCGTGGTCCAAAGTGGCTGCCCTCGCTCCAGACATTAGAATTGCATTTCAGTCAATAGAATGGAAGAAATTGGAAGAAAAGATCAAACTCCTTCCCTTTTTAGGATATCTTCTGGGAAGTGTGCACAGCTCTTCCACTTAAATCTCATTGGTGAGAACTTTAACACATGTCCACACCTAGATGAGAAATGTATTCTTTATTCTGGGCCACCATTCACCACCTATTTGGGTGTTCTTTTAATAAAGAAGCAGAGGAGATTAAATTTTGGTGAAAATTATTAGTCTCTGTCACTAATAATAACACTAGTTCCATATAAAAGCCCAAGTTAATGAGGAACCAGAAGATCCAGTTAAAAATAAGTTAGTTTTCAGAGTGAGATGAATTGGAGTGGATTACAGCAGTAATCCTAAATACGCAGCTCCAGATAGAGAAAGGATCACTGCCTATTACCTAAATTTTAGTGTGACCATTGATAACACCCCCTTTTTCATCTCTTGAGTTTCAAACCAATTGAGGGACAGATAATTAAGTCAGGCACATGGAAATAAAAGTGTCACCTTTATTTTAGCCATTTGGAGGACAACTTTTTTTTTTTTTTTGAGATGGAGTCTCGCTCTGTCACCAGGCTGGAGTGCAGTGGCCCAATCTCAGTTCACTGTAACCTCTGCCTTGCGGGTTCAAGCGATTCTCGTGCCTCAGCTTCCCGAGTAGCTGGGCCTACAGGCACATGCCACCACACCCAGCTAATTTTTGTGTTTTTAGTAGAGATGGGGTTTCACTACGTTGGCCAGGATGGGATGGTCTCAATCTCTTGACCTTGTGATCTGCCTGCCTTGGCCTCCCAAAGTGCTGGGATTACAGGTGTCAGCCACCACACCCAGCAAGGAAGACAACTTCAATCTTGCAGTATCAAGGGGCTTTCCAACTTCATTGCAGAAATAAACTTATCTACCTAATCAAAGGCAGACTTGGAAAACTGCAGTGCTGCCCACCGTCCCACCCTGGTTTTTCCCTGCTGTGGGGACCTACCCTTGAATGCCCCATTCAGAAGATTCCCAAGGAGAAGAAGGGAAAGGGCTGCACAAAGCATGTGTAGTTTCTTCCTTCAAACTCACCAGTCAGATAATTGATTAAGATTGATTGAGGGTTAAGGAGAGAGGCCAGTATATGTCTATTCATATTGCAACATGAGGAGTAAGTGCTCTTATCTAATACTTAAGACTTCCAAACCTGTTGAGATTTAGCTCATTATCCTGCAGTTGGATTATGGGAAATCCATCCGAATCCTTACCACTATCTACACTTATTTAAGCTAACACAGATGGGTTCTTTTACAACGAAACAGTCCCTAAGACAGAAATGTAATTAACAGCTACATTGTGTGAGTCAGAGACTAAATGTTGTGGGAGTTCATAAGAACGTTACAAGAAAGGGTTGGAGCAGACAAAGGATTTTTTTATGTAAGTGGTGGAATGTAAGCTTAAATCTTAATGTCTGGGCAGGATTTTTGATAGGTGGAGGGAATGGAAAGTGTTATGGTCAAGGGGAACTTCATGGATGAAATGAGAATGAGGGAAATGGACATGGCATGGTCAAGGCATGGAGAGGAGACCACAAAGTCTAGCTGAGATGCCTGTTGAAGAGCAGTGGAAAATCAAGTTAGGCAATTTGGGAGCAAGATTATGTACAACTGTAACAGAGGAGTATGTAGTTGATGGGGAAGGAAATTGGGAGTCATTGCAAAAATGTGGTGTTTTTCACAGATATTCTGGAGAAAGTAATATTCCCTGAACTTAATAGTTGCATAGAGCACAGATTCCCTTTTTTGCTTAAACCAGATAAACTATATATCCCTGACTAATATATTTCACTTATAGGGTATAGGGAAGTAATTCTCGAACTTCTACATGCACTAGAATAAATTGGAGGATTTGTTAAAATACAGATGCTGGGCCGTACTGCCGCAGCTTCCAATGCAGTAGATCTGGGATGGGACTCAAGAATTTTTTTTTTTTGGCTGGGCACAGTGGCTTACGCCTGTAATCCCAACACTTTGCAAGGCTGAGGTGGGAAGATCACCTGAAGCCAGGAGTTTGAAACCAGCCTGCACAACAAAGTGAGGCTCTGTCTCATAAATAAATGAGTAAATGAAATGAAAAAGAATTTTTACTTTTAGGAAGCCCCAGGTGATGTTAATGCGGCTGGGATTATACTTTGAGAGTCAGTAAGATGAATACTGGCCTAGGATGAATCATTTTGAGTTTTGAATAAGTGAATGAATGAAAATGAATTCCCTAAATCATAAAATGAGAAATTAGATGAAATGGCCTCTGAGGTCTTTTTGAGTCTATGCTCCTGTGAGTCTAAACTACAGAATACCCCATTCGCATTTTTTTCATATAATGAAATCTTAGTGTTTACTGAGATTGCTTTCATCTTTTGTTACTGCATTCATTTTACATGAGAGGCTCATATCATTCTGTAAGTGGGAATCTCAAGGCAGGTGATTGGACTTCAGATATTTTCTCAAGAGGGAAGGACCTCTTAACACGGGTCCTCCATGCTTCTGCACTCAAGAAAATAAAAAAGGAAAAAAAGAAAAGCAGCAGTGAATTCCAATCTTGCCCATACTGCTTTAAAAGGTTAAAAGTGAGGGGATGAGACTTTCTAAAGGAAAAGTGTGGTTGACTCCGAACCTGAAGCTTTGGAGAGCATTTACCCAAACTGTTAACATTTCAGCCTTAAGAAAATATTTACCCAATTCCTAATTGTCCAAAACAATCAGCTGGATATCTGGCCAAAGGAGTCAAGGCTTCCTGGTGAGCTCAAACTTTCATCACGGATGACCGGGCAGGCTGATCTAGCCACAGGGGGAGGGACATTTGTCAACACTTGGAGCAGAGCTCTCCTTACTCTAACAGGCCTGCATACTGTTAGCTGAGTAAAGGCTGGTCTATGGCCGGGCGCGGTGGCTCACGCCTGTAATCCCAGCACTTTGGTAGGCCGAGGCGTGTGGATCACGAGGTCAGGAGATCGAGACCATCCTGGCTAACATGGTGAAACCCCGTCTCTACTAAAAATACAAAAAATTACCTGGATGTGGTGGCGGGTGCCTGTAGTCCCAGCTACTCAGGAGGCTGAGGCAGGAGAATGGCGTGAACCCAGGAGGCGGAGCTGGCAGTGAGCCGAGATCACACTACTGCACTCCAGCCTGGGCAACAGAGCAAGACTCCGTCTCAAAAAAAAAAAAAAAAAAAAAAAGTCTGGTCTAAGCAGCTGCTGGCAGCCATACAGGGAACCATGGTCAGATTGGGGGATTTCCTGAATTTCATTTTGAGTGATCTTATGTTATTTGCATACATTTCTGTCTAAACCCATTATATTGTAAACTGCTTTGAGGTTGGGCTGTACCTCACTCATCATTGTATTCCACACAATGAATATCCATCAATAATATTCTCAATACATATTTATGTCCTAAAACTGAGCACTGATAGTTGTAAGCAGAGTTCATAATACTTAAGGTCAGAATCTTCTGGAGGGGGAAGAGAGGTGAATTAGAGTCCATGCTACTAATATAATGCTTTTCAGTTCATCTTACCTTGCTCATTTTGGTCCCATTACTTAAAATGTCCTTTAACCTCAACCACTGACAAGTTCTTAATCATTCTTGAAAACCAAGCTCAATCATTGCCTCCTCTGTAAAACTTAACCTTTTTTTTGTACTAATTCTGTCCTTTAAATATCCTTGCAATTATTTCATAAATGAAAATTAATCGTTTACTTGTCTGAATTATGACTGTTGAGAGAAGAGTCTGGTTTTGAAGTTTTTAACTGAATTGACAACCACAGTGTAGACAAAGCAGGCAGCTGCTGTGTGGTACCATTTTACAGGTTCAGGGAAAACTCCCGTATCATCTCCCTACCTGTTCTCTTATTCTGGAAAACATGCTATAATTCAGAGCTCTGATTCCTGTTTGTTTCCTTAGCTCCTTGAGAAAGGTCATCCTTGAAGCTTCTAGCAAACATTTATTTTAATGCTAGGGAGTTCTGATTTCTTGCACAGAGGATGTTTTGATAGGAAAAGAACTTGAGAGCTAAAGAGCAACAGGAGCATGGGGGAGAGTGGAGATGAGGGTTTATCTTGCTTGAGTCACCAAAGATAAACTTTGCCTGGTTTCTAATTTCACCAACAGCTGAAGCTTTCTAATGAGTTAGTCCAATGAAAGACCCAGTAGTACATAGTGGAGCTCAAATTCTACCCACTGAAGCTAGGGAAGGAAAGAATTCTACTGTTTCCATCAGTCATATGTTGAAACTGGGTCTGAAATGGTTTTAAAGTCTTCAGCGGTAAACCAGTAGAAGCTGCATAGCTCTTCGTTTGAGTGTTGCTGTGTTACTAGAAATCAGACTATGCTTTGGTGCCTTGAAGACCCAAAATTGCAATGTATGAAATCCTAAGAAATGTTAAAAATATTTCTGAGCCTTTTGGGAAGAGATTATGAACTTATTTCTGCACCTGATCTCCTGGAAACTGAGCCAGCTGGACATTGATTAGGTCTTGATTTAGTGTCACTCATAACTATTGACAGTTTTATGAAGGATCTGTTTTCCTAGGCAAAGGTCAAGGGATGCAAGTCAATGGAAAATATATCTTTTCTTTTCAGAAAAGAGAGTGCTGCCTCTGCTAGTTTCCATGGCTGCATCTCTATGTATCTACATATAGTGAATTATTTGCTTTAAATTGCCTCATTTCTGGATCTGACTAGAATGAATTTTGTGTTTTGTATTTGTGATTTTTATACATGTCAGAGTATTTACTGACAGAGATGCAATAGTTAAAAGCAAAAATTGCTGAACAGCTTCAAGTGTGCTATGGAAATAAGAGGCGGGAAGATGGGAAAGACAGCGTGTAAATAATCAAATATTTATTGGCCCCTGATTCATAATTAATTTTTAGAAATGCCATATCCAATCTAGATAAGAATAAAATACTCTTTATCATTCTGATATTTTGTGCATATGTTTTTACAGATTATAATCTCTTACACACAGTTTCCCAAATTTTCTCACTGGTCACTTAGGTAACATACCTATATTGTATTGCCTGTCTCCCTTGTTTTTCCACACAGTGGAGCTGTAACTGCACTAAGATGGTGCAAACAGATTTCCAAAGATGTAAGATTCAGTAAATTATAGTGAGAATTGACAAGAAGTTTCTGTTTATCCATTGACCAGAGAAGGGAAATAATTCATTAAGTTTAGTTTGAAGGTCTCAGGATGTTGAAATCAGACTTTTACATCTTAATCCAGTGAGAATGAAAAATGAACTACTTATAGTGTCTGCCCATGACAAGTCATTTCTTTGCATAGGGATGCAAATCTTATCACACAGTGGTCTGGAATATTCCTTTCAAAGAGATAAGTTGTTTTTCAAAATGGAGCTTCCAGGTGTGCTAATTCTGAACACAAGGCTTTGTTATTTGGAGAATAATATCCTTTTATGGTGGTACTAGGTTAGTTGGCAAATATTTACTAATGCATACTTTGTGCTAGGAACTGTTCTGTTCACGAGGACAGGGAAAAGAACAACACAGATGACTCCTTGCCTGTACATAGCTTCTACTTTAGTGGGAGGAGACAGATGATAAAAGTGCAGCCATGAAAAGGTAAGATAAAGTGATGCATTACAGATTGACTAAACTGGTTAAGAAAGATCTCTCAGAAGAGGCCGGGTGTGGTGGCTCACACTTGTAATCCCAGCACTTTGGGAGGCCGAGGCGCATGGATCATGAGGTCAGGAGTTCAAGATCAGCCTGGCCAAGATGGTGAAACCCCGTCTCTACTAAAAATACAAAAAATTAGCTGGGCGTGGTGATAGGCATCTGTAATCCCAGCTACTCGGGAGGCTGATGCAGAGAATGGCTTGAACCCGGGAGGTGGAGGTTGCAGTGAACTGAGATCACACTACTGCACTCCAGCCTGGGCGACAGAGCAAAACTCCATTTCAAAAAAAAAAAAAAAAAAAAAAAAAGAAAGATCTCTCAGAAGAATGATATCTGAATTAAAGTCTGAATGTTGGGGAAAAGGCAACTATTTGAAAATTTTGAGGGGAAAGAGGTTGAGCTCAGCATGTCTGATAGAAACAAGACCAGTAGATTGGGATGGGGTGAACAAGGGAGAATGGTCAGGGAGATGACGCTAAAGAGGAAGGCAGAGGCTGGGTCACTGAAGGCGTTTTTGGCCATGGTAAGGAGTTTGGAGTTTATTCATGTTGCAATGAAGAGTCATTGAGTGTTTTATGCAGGAAAGGGATGAGGTCTGATGTAATTAGAAAAAATTAATCTGTCTGCTGTGAAGAAGATGGCCAAATGGGTTGCCTTGCCAATGTGATGGCACATGTAATGTCAAGGAGACCTGTTAATTGCTTTAAAATAGGGTGGTAACAATGAAGGTGAAAAATGGTCAGTTTAGAGACATTTGTTGTAGCCAGGGCTCTCAAGACTTATAAATGGATTGGATGTGAAAGAGAAGAACTCAGGATGACTACTAGGTTTTTAATCTGAGCAATGAGTAGATGGTGGTATTATTATTAAGGCTGCTGGTGGCATTGGGGAGAAAGGGGGATTTTATAGCAAAGTAATTCTCTAGAGTTCTCTTCATATTTGTGCAAAGGAATTAGTCATTCTGTTGTAAACTACTTCATTAATGTAATTAGAAAGCTGCATTAATACTTTTTTAACTAGTGGTATCTATTCAGGAGACATTTTTAGATGATAGTTTGTTTTCCGATACCCAGTAGTCTGCAATTCGTGGCCTGGGTGATGCATCAATACCAGATATCTGTGATTTCTTTTCTTTTTTTTTTTTTTTTTTTTTTTTTTTTTTTTTTTTGAGAAAGAGTCTTGCGCTGTTGCCCAGGCTGAAGTGCAGTGGCGCAATCTCGGCTCACTGCAACCTCTGCCTCCCGGGTTCAAGCGATTCTCCTGCCTCAGCCTCCCGAGTAGCTGGGATTACAGGTGCCCACCACCACACCTGGCTAATTTTTGTATTTCTAGTAGAGATGGGGTTTTGCCATGTTGGCCACCTAGGCTTTATGGCATGGCCTTTTGTTCCTTGGCTACAAACCTGTATAGCATGTGACTGTACTAAATCCTGTAGGCAAATGTAACACAACAGTATTTGTGTGTCCAAACATAAAATGGTGTAGTAAAAATACGGTATTATAATCCTATGGGACCACCATCATTAATATGATCTGTCATTGATCAAAATGTTATGTGGCACATGACTGTATGTGGTTGACCATTTACACTAACAGCCTCTTCTTTTCATTCCTCTACATCCTTTCTTATGGGCTCAAGCAAATGCAACTGTGAAGATTTACTTGTAGTAGACTCCAGATGAGGTTTCTCTTCAGGGTTTAAAGCACCCTTTCCAATTAGCAGCATCTATGCTTTAGGGAGATATGGGGTGGGGTGGGGGGGTGTTATTTTGTTTCCTTTTCTTCTGTTGATCCTGAAGGCTGGTTTTCTGGAAATGACTTGGAAGCATCCTTCTGAATTTCTCTCTGATGACCTATGTATCTTTCTATTTGTAGGATATATAGACACTGTGACTCAGGTAGCAGTGATCCCAGGCAGAAAGGTTAAAGGTAGATAAAAAAGGAGCAGACATATTTCCAATTTCTACTCCATAGCACTTGTATAATATCAAGAAAAAATAATAAGATAACTTGTTTTAATAATCTAGCTTGCCATTCATTTTCTCAGCAACTATTAATTGAGTTCTTCAGTATGCCAGGTAACACCAGATGCCACTCCTACCTTCATGGCTATTTTGGCATGGGCTTGGAAAATGTTTGGTATGCTCATTAAGAAAAATAATTAATTCTTTAAAACTTTAAAGTCATTAGATTTTACTCTGCTAGTTTGTTTAAATATTCATTTATTAATTAATTCACCAAATACATTTACTTTGATTAATTATCATAGAAAGATTCTTGTGCTAGGTTTCAGGATTTGAGAAAGAAAATCAAATAAAGATGCAGCTTTCAAAGAGCTATGGAGACTGCTGCATTTCGGTGGATCCTGTGGTGTCAATAAATGCATCAGTAGAGTTAAATCCAATATAATAACCAGCAGTGGTTTGAAACACTCATTTGAAATGTCCTGGGGCTAGAATAAATAATGAATCATTATTATGAAGTGCTAGGTCCCTGGAGAGTATGATCTTTGGACCAGCCAGAGATGGGATGAAAAGCATTTCTGGTCACTGAAACTGTGTGGGAATACAGCATCAGTAATAAATTCAGTTATTTCTCAGGATACACAATAGGGGACAGAGCTACCTCCTCTCTGATGTCTAGTGTATTTTCCAATTTCTTATTTACTATGCTTTGCATTTCCTAAACCCTATTGAGTTTTAATCTTTTGCTGTAATGAGCATTTCCCTGTAAAAATTGTTGGCCACTGTCCCCCCAGTAGAGTTGCTAACAAATATTACAAATTCAAGGCCAGGAATGACAAACCATATGCAAGCAGAGCTGAAAAAGGTATTAGAGTTAAATGACTATGAGTCTGCAATATTTTTTATTTTGTTAATGTACAAAACATAACACCACACCTGCAGGATATTCTGATATATGAATACAATCTTAGCTTTTAGAAGTCGTGAGGTAATCTTCAATATTGAAGATCCCTGATCAGGTATCAAGTCTAGAGAAACCTAGAGAATTTGTAGAGACTTCACTGAGGTAATTTTTGAAAAATAGATTGAAAGTAGGTCGGACACAGTGGCTCACACCTATAATCCCAGCACTTTGGGAGCGTCAGGACCATCCTGGCCAACATGGCAAAACCCTGTGTCTACTAAAAACATAAAAATTGGCTGGGTGTGGTGGCACACGCCTGTAATTCCAGCTATGCAGGAGGCTGAGGCAGGAGAATCCCTCGAACCCGGGAGGCGGAGGTTGCAGTAAGTGGAGATGGCCCCACTACACTCCACCCTGGGTGACAGAGCAAGACTTCGTCTCAAAAAAAGAAAAACAGATTGAAGGAGAATATAAGGCAGGAAGAGTATGACTTTGAGAACCAGAAGACATGGTGGCTCATGATGGACAGTTTTCTTTAGGAGGCGAGTGTGATGAGTGGAAGAAGAGAGGTTTGTTGAAGACTGGGAAAACTCTTTTGATCCTTTTTAAACAACTCTATAAGGTAGGTTTTTTAGGTCCCCATAGTACGCTATTTTCATTTACAGATGAATTTGAAATGAAGTGAATGATTTAACTGAGATGTATGTGCCTAATAGATCTAGTACAGTGTTAGGAAGAACATTAGCTTTCCAGTTAGGTCTCCTTTCCAGTCTACTAGCTTGGCTAGGCTACTTTCTAGAATTATGTGACCTTGTTTAAGTTATTTTCTTTTCTTATCTGTAAAATGGACCTAATAGAGCCTGTGCTGTTAGTAGAGGAGTAGATAAGTAACTGTATATGAATTACCTACTATATTATACATCTTAACCTTTTGACAAACAAAACTAGTATTATGACAAAATTACAGAAGTTTGTAAAATATCTACTGAAGATATTGAAAAAACTGGATATATTTTTATTAAATTGTGATATTAGGAGTGTCCTGGAAAGAAGGATTTGATAACTTTCTCACATTCCCAACAGACGAATTTTATTTTTTCCCTTGATGCAAAATAATGCATGGTTTATATGGTAATTCAAAATATTCACTAGTATATAAAGTAAAACTCTACTGTGCTCTAATTCCATGCACTAAGATGATCATCATTAATAGTTTGTTATGTACCCTTTCATACCTTCCCTCAGTTATATGAAAAAATACATACCTTTTCTTAGAAAAATAGAATGAAATTGGGCACATATTTCTGCAACTTGCTTTTTAAATATATAACAATGTATCATGAACGCCTTTCTCTGTCAATTCATGGAATTCTATCTAGTTTGTTTTTGATTTTATAGCTGCATGATATTCCATAAGGTGATTACATCATTATTTATTCAATTAGTCTCCTGCTATTTGACTTTCAGATTGTTTCCAGTTTCCGTTTTAAGTTTTGCCTCAAGAAAAGATGCTGCAATGTACAATATTGTATGTTTTTCTGAAGGATGTATTCATAGAAATATGCATGGCTAGATAAAGACATATTTAATATTGTAATAGGTTAAAGAAGACTTCACTAGATTCAGGTTAGGATTTATTTTAACTGACTTTAAACCAGTATGTATGGCTTGCATTACTGAAAAACACCTTAAAGCAAATGGCCTATTGACCAGTGGGTTCAATGGGACATCACTAAGTGAATAAAGTTGGAAGTTAAATGTTTATTTCTCTTGGACTTTGGAAGTTATAGGATTGTCCTCTTCCTAGAACTTATTTTAGTAACTCTGTTCTCCTGAGAACACAATTGTAGCTTTGGAGGCTTTGGAATTTATTGAAGAGGAATGTCTGGCTGATTTAAAGCACTGCTGGTCGCTCAAGTTAGGGCATTAGTACCTTTTAGTTAACAACATCAAAGAGGTGTGGGAGATCCATTTTGAATGGTGATCTGTGTTCATATCCCTGAGGAGACTGTCAAGATAACCAAGACAATTTTCTGTTGTACTTTTGAGAGTGAAATTAGCTCGGAGAAAATTGGTGAGTTATTTTAGTGGGAGAAATCCAGCATGCTGAGTTATCTAATTCATATAATACTGCTTTAACAAAATGGAGCTGGACGCTGTGGTGCACACCTATCGTCACAACTATTCAGGAGACTGAGGTGGGAGGATCACTTGGGTCCAGCCGTTTTGGGCTGTAGTGTGCTATGCTGATAGAGTGTCCACACTATGTTTGGCCACAATGTAGTGACCTCCCAAATCAGGGGACCACCAGGTTGCTTGAGGAGGGGTGAGCCAGCCCAGGTCAGAAACGGAGCAGGTCAAAACTGCCGTGTTGATTAGTAGTGAGACTGCACCTGTGAATAGCCACTGCTCTCCAGACTGGGCAACATAGTGAGACCCCTGTCTCTAAAACAAACAGGCAGACAAACACAAAATGGAATCTGAGAATCTGTGTCATTTGCATTATTTGGATGGAGAGAGAAAAACGGATTAGACTGTAGCTAGGGGATTTTTATCTTTATTTGCCTTCCAAGCTTCTTTATCTCTTCCTGTTTCAAACACTTTCACTGCCAAAAGCCTAATCCACATCTGCACAAAGAGAAGACTACTGCACTAATAGCACAAGGAAAAGCACTGGAGCCCTTGGAACTCTTCCTAGGTTAAAATCACTTCTATTAACTTGCTGATTTGTCTCAGAGAAAAATTCCTATTTTCTTTCTAGTGCCTCCAGAAGAGGAAATTAATTTGTGATTTTTAATTCATTTTCTTATGTCAATTTAAAAACTTTTATCAAAATAATACAGGCACATAGTTTAAAAATAAAATAGTGCAAAGGACTTAATAATGGAAAGCAACATTTACCCACCGCTCCCCTCCTCAACTCTGGTCCCATTTTTAACTCCTGTTTATTTTGATGACTACTTCCATCTCTCTAAATAGTATTATGCCACTACTTCATTTGTTTAAAAAAATCAGTTATATGTCTATTATCTACTGACTTTCTACTATTTACATGAAAGTTTTCTTCACTTGTATTTCCTCCCCCATCTTTTCTCCTTCCTTCCAGTATAGTTAAATCATCATTTTTAATTCCTCAGTGGTTTACCTTATGTAAAGGTACATTCACTGCTAGTAATTGAAAATCAATTTCAATATTTAAGCAGTAAGGAAAATGTATTTTCTCGTAATAACATGTCCCAGGATAAGTCAGCTATAAGATTCGTTAATTCAGATAATGTCTAAAGGAATATGAGAGGCTGTTTCTTCCTTTATAGCACTCCTGGAAGCCCAGTGCAGATTCCTCCTCATGTCTCCGACTAAAACCAGCCATATACCCACTATTCATGACTGACAAGGGGTGTGCCATTACCATAATCTACAATAATCATGATTTACCTCAATCCTTCCGAGCTCCTGACCCGATCCCAAAGAATAATGTGGAGACATGAGTAAAATCTGGCCTCCGCTAACAATAACAACAACAAAAAAAGCAGTAGGAAGGGAGGAAGAAGGGGAGGTAGCAATAGGACAGGCACAAATAATGTCTGCTATAATTAACTCCATAGTTTTAATTTATTTATTCCTTTTTTTATTCTTCCATTGACCCTAGAAATTATTTCTTGATTCCCCAACCCTTCCCGTGAACAATGATTCCTGCCTTCCACTTCCCAGACTCTGTCATCTGTGTTTTTACATTGTCATGTTTGTTAACATTCACGTGCTGCCCTGTGTGTTTTTATCGAGTTGAAGTTTTGTGTATAGATTGACCCTAAAAATTGAAAATCAATAATGAATGCTTGTATTAGTATGATGTATAATTCTTCAGAATCAGAATTCTACTTTCCTCCAATGATTTGGATTTGCTTATTACCATTGTGCCTGGTGCATACCAGCAACTCACAGATGTTTACTGAATGTAGAGTAAATGTACCTGAGTTGTTTATAAATGGATTCTACCTGTAACGTCAAGTTCAACAGGGTGGAGAGAAGGTGGGAAAGGGTGAGGAAATGGATGTAAGACCATGCCTAAGTTTAGGAACCTGACCTTCTGACGTTGGGTTCTGATGTTAAGATAGTTAAAACCTTTGGAATGGGGGAAATCTCGGGTAGCATATGTAAATCGCCATACTATGTGATTACTCTTCTCTAAGAACTGAAGACTGTCTTCCAAAGACAGTGATAGGCCATGTGTTATTGCCAGCTGGTGAGACTTTTTCATTTCTGTACTGGTGCACCCTGTATGCAGGGTGCAAAATAATTTCCTTTGCTCAGTGCTGGAATCAGGTTGCACATAGGAGAATATACAGGCTTTCAATCGGGATTTACCTCAACCGGCCACCTTCCTGTGATAAATGACCCATAGGGAAAGACAAATGAAGCCTGGCACTGGGCAAGCTGTTCTCTGAGAATAACTCTGCTCTCCAGGTATTGTCAGTGAGAATTCCTGGCCAGGCGAAATGGATTGTGTTCCAGGGAATAAAAAACATACACAGGAGTGAGCACTGCCGAGAGGGCTGTGGGATGAGGTGGCTTCAAGGAAGAGTCAATAACAAGTGGAGAGTTAGAAATGTGGGCTTGTATATAGGAAATCTTTGTAGCTCTAATTAGAGGCAGAATATAGATTCAGCACAGCAGGCAGATCTGAAACACTTGCCACTGTATTTTGCTATTCATGCAGTTCACATGATTTAGCATATCCACGGGTAGGAAACCGGGTTACAATAACACTAATTAGAGTGTCTTTACCCACACGTAGTGGACCATTTTCCTGGCTTTACATCTCAAGTAGTGAATGGAAAAGGGAATTTTAATGATGTCCTATTAAGACAACTAAAGCGTGCAACAAATAGTTTCAGTTGCATGGCATTGTTAGGAAAATTATTTATTCTAGTAGAATTCTAGTTCCTTAACAATTGGGAGTTGTTGTTGGCTCTCAAAATACCACTGATTCAGATACGTCTTTGGATGGGTGTAGGGGGAAAGGAAGGAATTTTTTTTTGGTTTGCATACAGGAGAGGAATAATTTTATTCCTCTCATTGAAATTAATTTTTTTCTTATGATGATTATTTTGAAATAATTTTCTCCTGCTGTGGGGCCAACTTAGGGGTAACTGTGGAAATTCAATTACAGAGAAATGGTGAGCTGAAATTCCTGCATCATTGAATTTAGTATAGAATAATAGCATGAGTACTGTTAGTGAGTAGCCACTTAAGCAGCCTGCTGCTATTTCAAACCAAAAGAAAGTAGGCCTAAGTTTGGATTGACCCCTGAGATTAAAAACCTATTGAATTTGGGACTTAGAATTTCTCTGACATGGATACTGACACCTCCAGTCCCCAACCCTGCCCCAGTTACCTCAGGCTGAGCCCATATTAACCCTTTTGGGTTACTCCAACCTAGGTCAGACCTCTTGCCTTTCCTGAACTTGAGACCTGAGGGTGTGGGTAGGTCATTTGCTGGAACAAGTCTGATTAAACTTAGTGGTGAACAGCAGGGCTGTGGGTGAATGGTATGATTCACCCCAATGCCAGAGTCTTTCAATATGAAACTTTTCACTCTGAGTAGCTATGTTGCTTTCTCTCCTTTTTGTTGACAACTCCAGTGTGTCAGGTCTTCCATCAAAATAGCTCTATCCCAACCATAATGGCAATGGCTGCTGTCTCCCTGAAACTAGTGGGGGATCAGGCTGAAAGAAAGCTGAAGATTTTGTCCCATTGGATGAGGTTTTGAATATAGTTTATTTTGCTCTTTTATTGACAGTTGAATCACCTTCCCTTTTAGGACCCATGCCTGTCATCAGGGTTTTTAATCTATCATCCCTCTTTTATTTTTTCAGTCTTTCTCTCTTTGCCCCCTCCTCTCCTTTCCCCTCCCCTCTCCTCCGCTCCGCTCCCTCCCCTCCCCTTTCCTTCTCTCTTCCTCTCTTTCTTTGAGAGAGGTCTCGCTCTGTTCCCCCAGGCTGGAGTGCAATGGCACGATCTCTTTAGACCTACATATGTGTTTAGCTTTCCTTTAGAATTTAGCCAAAGTAGGCTGGGCAAGGTGGCTCATGCCTGTAATCCCAGCACTTTGGGAGGCTCAGGCGGGCAGATCACGAGGTCAGGAGTTAGAGACCAGCCTGGCCAATATGGTGAAACCCTGTCTCTACTAAAAAATACAACAATTAGCCGGGTGTGGTGGTGCACGCCTGTAGTCCCAGCTACTCAGGAGGCAGAGGTTGCAGTGAGCCAAGATTGCACCACTGCACTGCAGCCTGCATGACAGAGTGAGACCCTGTCTCAAAAAAAAAAAAAAAAAAAGAATTAGCTGAAGTATGTTTATTTTTGTATATATCTATGTATTTATATCTACTCTCTATGCTTTCTCAACCTGATATTCCATTGAGCTATGGCCCACATTCTTGAGTCATGCTAGACTCATTGCCTTCATAGTTCTTCACCCATGCACTCCTTGATCCTTTGTCATCTGTCTTCTCTCCACAGCAGTGATATGGCTTCCATCAAGGTCACTAGTGACTTTATTTTATTTTATTTTTTTGAGATGGAGTCTCGCTCTGTCGCCCAGGCTGGAGTGCAGTGGCATGATCTCGGCTCACTGCAACCTCTACCTCCTGGGTTCAAGCGATTCTCCTGCCTCGGCCTCCTGAGTAGCTGGAACTACAGGGGTGTGCCACCATGCCTGGCTAATTTTTGTATTTTTAGTAGAAACGGGGTTTTACCATGTTGGCCAGGCTGGTCTTCAACTCCTGACTTAAGTGATCCACCCACCTCGGCCTCCCGAAGTGCTGAGATTACAGGCGTGAGCCACTGCACCTGGCTGACTTTTTTTTAAATTTAGATTTTGTATTATAAAAATGTCAAAAAAAATATAAAAGTACAGATAAAATTATTCTTATTGAATTCCTGGTGATTTTTTTCTTGTGATACTTCTTTTAATAATCCTGACTCCTTCCATCTCATTTGCATTGTGGGCCAAATGTATAAATTAAATATAACTATGGAAACTGAACTCTCTATTTCTAATAAAGACATTTTAAAAATTATTATTATAAAAATTGAAACCATAGCACACACAACAAAATTAACACTTCCTTGATATTATCTAATCCCCAGTAAATGTTCAAGTTTTTTTTAATGCTGGTTATCTTTTAATTGTCAAAAGTGATCTTTTGTCTTTATTCCTTTGATTTGTTTTAACAGCCATCATAGACCTTTTCAGTAAGGTAATATTAAACTCTGGATATAGTCATATCCTTGCCTCTACTCTAACTGTCATCATGTCTCCTTTTCTCAGGTGGAGGTTGAGAGGATAGTATGATCATCTCAGATATCCTTTCCAATTCAACTGTACATCTCAGAGGATGTAACATCTCAAGGAAGACTTCCCCAGCTGCCTTTACCCAGCCAGTCTCAATCCAAATGTTCCTTTTCTCTATTCCCATAGCATCCTCTGTATACTGCCATCATTCCCATAGGTTCCTGAATTTGTTTATGTGTCTGTTCTGGACAGTGAGCTCATATTCTTTCTTGTATGCCTAATGCTTAGTTGAATAGTACTTGAACTGAACTAATTAGTTTTTAATTTTAACATTACCATCACTGATACTTAACAGCTATTGGGCACTTATTATGTGCTAGGTATTATACTAAGTGCTTTACATGATTTATTTTATTTAATCCTGATAACTCTGAATGAAGCCTTATCATTGTTATTATTACTTTACAGATGAAGAAGCTGAGCCTTAGTAAGTTGTCACTTGACCAAGGCAGGAAAATAGCATGGTATAGAGATGTTGTATGGCATAGAGGACAGAGCAAAGGGCAAAGTTAAAGCCAGAAGACTGAGAATTGAGTTCCAGGCCCACTACTCTTGGCTGTCAGATTATGGAGAAACTTTGTTAAACTGTGTGAGCCCTCTGCTTCATAACTAATATGAAGGTTGTTAAAAATCTTTGCCTCACAGAATGGTGAGGACCAAATGGGATAATGCATTTGGAGTCACTTGAAAACTGTTGCGTTTGTGAGAAAATTATGTGTAATCTTTTAAATATAATTCACTGTTCTTATTTAGATATAACTGCCTTCCATTCTTTCCCCTCTAGTCACATAAGGCACATAGTTGTAATTATAGCATGCATTCAATTTTATGGCCAACTTTTCCAGTTATGAATATTGTTTGTTATATGTTTTTTCTTTTTTATTGTAAAGTTTGTGAAGTGTATCACACATGGAAGAGTATATAAAATGTATATATCTGTGTGTATATATATACACGCATTTTAAAGAATAATTAGAAAATGAAAAGTTGGCCGGGCACAATGGCTCATGCCTGTAATCTCAGCACTTTGGAAGGCCGAGGCGGGCAGATCACCTGAGGTCAGGAGTTCGAGACCAGCCTGGCCAACATGGTGAAACCCTGTCTCTAATAAAAATACAAAAAATATTAGCCGGGCGCGGTGGCGGGCACCTGTAATCCCAGCTACTCGGGAGGCTGAGGCAGGAGAATCGCTTGATCCTGGGAGGCAGAGGTTGCAGTGAGCCAACACCATGCCGCTGCCCTCCAGCCTGGGCAACAGAGTGAGACTCTGTATATTAATAATAATAACAATAATAATAAAATAAAAAGAAAATGAAAAGCTGTGTATATGCCAACCAGATCAAAATATTACTGACACTTTAGAAAAAGCTCTGTGTTTCTTCCTAATTGCATTCATTCTTTCCCTTCCAAAGGAAATCCTATATGACTTTTGTATTTATTATGATGTTTCTCTGTATAGCTGTACTACCTATATTTGTATCTTTTAAGAAAACATTGTTTAATTTTAAAGAAACTTAGTAGCAAGCACAAACTTAGCTGTGTAAGGAAAAGTCAATATTGCCACTATTAGATGAAAACTTCCAAGGAAACAACTTGTGCAGAATCACTAGACTATAGCCTGGCCTCACCCCCTTTTGGGATGTCAGGGGACATGGTCTTGAATGAATGCAGTGAAACAGGGTTTACCACAGTTGAGGTATCTGGAAGGAATGTGGATGTTCAGGTACTGGATGTCCAATAGGAATAGGGGAAAAGGCTGTATTGTATTTTCTGCTTACGAGCTCACTATGGCCTACCACAAACTTTCAGGAATAGGTCAAAGCAAAACATTTCACGGGAGAGAAATTAGTATAATTAGCTAATCCAAGAGTCAGGGTGTGGAGCGAAGAGATGCATCTGCACATGATTCAAATAAGCCAAGTATATATGAAAATCTGGGCCAGGCTTTATTTGGGCGTTCAGTCCTCAGATTAAAATAATAGCAAAAAGGAAGCAGAATCTTGCTCATGATACTTCTCAATATGACAGTCAATCGAATAACTGTTCTGATTGGCCTCTATACTTGCTGTATGACTGTAATCTTGGGATCATCCTTCACTTTTTCCTGGGTATTCCATTTGCTTCCCTTTTGTGTTGGATCTCCTATTTTCCTAAATATCCTGTTTTCCTCTTTCTTGATATACTTCCTTGTTTTGGTAGAACACATTCATCAGTTTCACTTAATGTTGAGTTAGTGGGATATATATATATATATATGTTTTGAGATCTTGAATGCCAGAAAATGCCTGTATTCCACCTTCATCCACTTGCTTGATATTTGGTTGGGTATAGAATTTTCAGTTGGATATCATTTGAAGTCATTTTTCCATTGTCTTCCAGCTTCCAGTATAGCTATTGAGCTGTCCAATGTTATTCTCATATCAGATTCTTTGTATGGTCACCACATTCTTTTCCTCATCTTCATTGTCCTCTTTGTCCTCTTCCTCCTCCTCCGTCTCCTCTTCTTCCTCTCCCTTTCTCTCTGGAAACTTAGAGAATCTTTTCTTGGTCCTAGTGTTTTGAAATGTCACCCATAATATGTTTCATTCTTATTTTCATCCACTGTATTGGGCACTCATTGGACCCTTTCAGTCTAGTATCTCAGTTTTGGGAAATTTTTCTGAATTATTTTGTTGATAATTTCCTCCTCTATATTCTCTGTTTCTGAAACTCCTACTATGTAAGCACTGGATTTTTTGGATTGGCTCCATTAATTTTTTTTTAATCTTTTTTTTTCCTCTTATTTCCCATATCTTTGTCCTTTAGTGTGTGTGAGTGTACAACTTACGGGAACTTTTATCAACCCTTCTTTTGTTTCTTGGGGGTTTTCTTGTTGTTGTTTTTTTAACTTTTGTGATCACATTTTAAATTTATGAGAGCGTTTTTTTTCCTCAGAAATGTCTCTTTTAAAAAATAGCACCTTGTTTTATGAATGCATTATCTTCTCTGATAAAAAACATATTGTTTGGCTGGGTGCAGTGGCTCACACCTGTAATCCCAGCACTTTGGGAGGCTGAGGTGGGTGGATCACCTGAGGTCAGGAGTTCGAGACCAGCCTGGCCAACATGGCAAAACCCCATCTCTACTAAAAACACAAAAATTAGCCAGGTATGGTGGCGGGCACTTACAATCCCAGCTACTTGGGAGACTGAGGCAAGAGAATTTCTTGAACCTGAGAGGCAGAGGCTGCAGTGAAGCTGAGATCGCACCACTGCACTCCAGCCTGGGTGACAGAGCGAGACTCCATCTCAAAAAACAAAACATATTGATATTTTCTGTTTTTGCATAGTCTCTCCTTCTACTAAGTTACTTTTTTTCCTAATTTTGTGCTTTGGGTCTCTGTATTCCATATTGGATTGAGCATGTTTTCATATGTTTAAAGGCGTTTGTATTTCCTATTCTGATCACTGTCTCTCCATATCCAACGTTTTAAGATTGGCAATCATTGGGATTGTCCTGAATGTAAGAAAATACTTACTCTACAAAACTCTTTTTTTTTTGCGATGGGTTTCGCTCATGTTGCCCAGGCTGGAGTGTAATGGCGTGATCTTGGCTGACCGCAACCTTCGCCTCCTGGGTTCAAGTGGTTCTCCTGCCTCAGCCTCCCAAGTAGCTGGGATTACAGGTGTGCGCCACCATGTCTGGCTAATTTTAGTAGAGACGGGGTTTCTCCATGTTGGTCAGGCTGGTCTTGAACTCCTGACCTCAGGTGATCCACCCGCCTCGGCCTCCCAAAGTGCTGGGATTACAGGCGTGAGCCATTGTGCCCGGCCCCAAAATTCTTAAGATATAAATTTGTAACACTTTTTCTGGAGAGCAAGTAGGCAAATATTCTCAACATTTCAAATATTCTCAACATTTGAAATGCATATACTTTTTGATCAAGAATTCAGCATCAGAGAAATGCAAATTAAAGCTACATTGAGAAGTTTCTGACCAGGGTGGAATAAAGGGAAAAGACTTGCTTTCTTACTTTACCTAAAAATCTGGGCAAAATATATATGAAACAACAGTTTTCAGACATTGGATAATAGGCAGCACAGAGATATATTTCTGGGAGAAGGAAAACAAATAAGATTAGTTTTGTGACTGTGCCAGCTTATTGCCTGGAGGCAGTTTCCAGGCCACAGCACAGGGAGCAGGCCCAAATAGAACCTGGCACTCTCTGTTAAGTGAAAAGACAGATTACAGTTTGGGGAGGCCAAAGTAGCAAGAATCTGTGGGTCAGGGTACCACAGAGAATGGAGTTGCAGAGAGGGAGAGACAGAGAGACGGGAGAAGGGAGGGAGGGAGAGAGATGATATGAGCAAGATGGTGAGATAAAATGTCCCATGGTATCTCTCCCCGCCCCACAAAAATGCAGCTTGAAACTACTCCAAGACAAGAATACCATCCTGAATTTACCAGAAATCAGGGGAGAAGCAGAAAAACCTCCTGGGCCCACAGACAGACAGAATCTATGACTTGTAAGAGAAATGGTCATTTCAGACAGTGCTGCCCCTCCAGCAAGCCTACATAACATCACTTATAGAGAATTTCCCAGGTTAGAGAAGGGAATCAGAGGTGGACATTTGATCTCCCACCAGTCTGGAAATCTTCAAGGGAATCCTACTGTAGTCCTGTCCCATAGGAACCACTGGGGTGCAAGAAGGGCTGAACCACCCAGAGTGAATTGCAGACAAAGAGCAGGACACAGATTGCAGCAAATAGCATGTGGATTTTGATGGATACTTTGTGCTCCTATCAGCAGGGATGCCATGATAAAGAGACAGGCTGGGGCCATAGTGCCACAGGGGGCACAATTCACAGGAAGGCCTGAATTCCCTGGTCAGATTTTTCATTAAGCCCAGGTTCTTGTGTGGAGCCTTTCCCTGGCCTAGAAACAACTAAAAGGTCAGGATTAAGTTCCAGTGCCCACTTATTCTTCCCCATCTGGAAAACAACGGCAGAGCAGCAATATATTTCTGGAGCAACATTAAGTTCTGGTGCTCACCGTTAAGTCTTCCCCAGAGCAGGAAATAACAACAGGACGATGACTCACTTCCACTGCAGTGTTTTAGTTCTGGTGCTCATTACAGGTCCTCCCTAGAATGGGAAGAGACAACAGTCCAAGAGTTAAGTTCTGATACTAATTAGTAAAGGTCTAATACTACCAAAGAACACCTACAAAAACTTGAAGGGGTGACTGTCTCCTCAAATGCACTGCCATCAATGTAAAGGTGCAAAGATTGTGAAAACTCAGGGAAATATGACACCATTAAAAGGAACCAATGGACCTAGAATTCAAGATGTACACAATGACAGACAGAGAAATTAGAATAATTCTCTTAAAGTTCAGGGAATCACAAAAAAATATGGATAGAAAATTAAATGAAATTAGGAAAACAGCCCAGGAACAAGATAACAAATTTAATAAATAAATAGAAACAATTTTTTAAACCAAATAGAAATCCTAGAAATACAATAACTGAACTAAAAAACTCATTAGAAAGCTTCTACAGCAGACGTGATCAACCAGAAGAAAGAATTAACAAGATTGAAGACAGAACATATAAAATTACCTAATCAGAGAAGCAAAAGGAGAAAAAGAATGAAAAAGAGTGAAGAAGGCCTACAAGAATTATGAAACACCATCAAGCTAACTAACCTCCTCATAAAAGGAATTCCCAGCTGGGCCGGTGGCTCATGCCTGTAATCCCAGCACTTTGGGAGGCTGAGGCTGGTGGATTAGGAGGTCAGGAGATTGAGACCATCCTGGCTAACATGGTGAAACCCCCTCTCTACTAAAAATACAAAAAAATTAGTCGGGCGTGGTGGCAGGTGCCTGTAGTCCCAGCTACTCGGGAGACTGAGACAGGAGAATGGCGTGAACTCGGGAGGCGGAGCTTGCAGTGAGTCGAGATTGTGCCATTGCACTCCAGCCTGGGTGACAGAGCAAAACTCTGTCTCACCAAAAAAAAAAAAAGAAAAAAGGAATTCCCAAAGGAAACAGGAGAGGAAAAGGCATAGAGAGGGAGGGAGGGAGAGAAAGAAAAAATGAAAGGGAGGGAAGGAAGAAGAGGGTAGGAGAGACTGAGCTGCAGAGGGGTCCTAAGTATTGATTTGTACATGTGTGAGAAAAAAATTCTCCAAGACCAGAAATAACAACCATTAGAAAGGAATAGGAACAATCATGACTGGACCTCAAGGCTGGGAATAGTTCATTTGCCCACCAGACATAGTGGAAAGATTTCATTATATACAACACATTGGGAAGAAACCTCTAGAGTGTTATCTTAGTATTGGAACTAAATTAGCCTTTGACTGGCCAGGTGTGGTGGCTCATGCCTGTTATCCCAGCACTTTGGGAGGTCAAGGCAGGCGGATCACCTGAGGTCAGGAGTTCGAGACCAGCCTGGCCAACATGGTGAAACCCTGTCCCTACTAAAAGTACAGAGATCAGCTGGGCGTGATGGTGAGTGCCTGTAATCTCAGCTACTCAGGAGGCTGAGGCACGAGAATTGCTTGAACCTGGGAGGTGGAGTTTGCAGTGAGCCAAGATTATGCCACTGTACTCCAGCCTGGGCAACAGAGCAAGACTCCGTCTCAAAAAAAAAAAAAAAAAAAGCCAGGTGCAATGGCTCAGGCTTGGCACAGTGGCTCACACCTGTAATCCCAGCACTTTGGGAGGCCAAGGTGGGCAGATCACGAAGTCAAGAGATCGAGACCATCCTGGCCAACATGGTGAAAACTCGTCTCTACTAAAAATACAAAAATTAGCTGGGTGTGGTGGCACACACCTGTAGTCCCAGCTACTCAGGAGGCTGAGGCAGGAGAATCACTTGAACCTGGGAGGGGGAGGTTGCAGTGAGCCCAGATCATGCCACTGCACTCCAGCCTGGCGACAGAGTGAGACTCTGCCAAACAAAAAAAAAAAGAAAAGAAAAAGAAATCACAGAGTACAAGAAGCCTTAAAAAAAAAAAAAAAAAAACAGAGCATCATGATCTGTGGGACAATATCAAGCAGTCAAAACTACATGTAATTGGATTCCCAGGAAAAGAGGAAGAGGGGAGATAAAAATATTTGAAAAAAAAAAAAGGTTCAAAATTTTGCAAAATTGATGAAATTATAAACCTGTAGATATGAGAAGCATGACAAACACCAAACATAAGAAACACGAATAAAGCCACACCAACTCATAATAAAATTGCTGCAAAGTGGTAGTGATGAGAAAAATCTTAAAAGCAGCCAGGAAAAAAAAAAAAAAGACACATTAGAAAAAATACAAAGATATGGGAAGGAGTTACAGAATAGTCCGAAGGGGAGAAACCGGACTGAAACCCACTCAGTCCTGGCCCGGGGTGCCTCACCTGGATGATACTTCCAGCTCAGGCTGTTCGCAGTCCTGGGAGAGAGCTTAGGACATTTCAGAGAGGAGATTCTGATGACCATAATCATGTTAGACCAGGTCCAGACTTGAAGTGCCCTGCATGGAAGATACTGGCTGTCTCTGGGCAGTTCGAGACACCAGGTTTAGAAAATGTCAAGGAAGATGCTCCAAAGCACAGGGTTTGTGCCACTCTCCTGAGTGGCATAACCCAGGAGAAAAGCCTCACTTGCACTGGTCTAAAGGCATTAACTGCTTCCTCCCTTTCTTCCCAGGGAAATACCTAAAGTTATAGTTTAAAGATGTCAGAGCGTCCATCAAACTGAAGGAAAGCATGCAACAGCGCCCCCATCTTGCAGCTCCCACTCATCCTTGCGGCTGATTGCACATGATGCAAGTGGGAGAAAGAAGCGTCTATTGTATTAAACCAACGAGATTTCAGGATGTGTCTGTTACAGCAGCTACCCAATAATTCCCACAACTATTCATCCCAGCTCCTCCATGTTTTAATTACCTGTGAACTTGGATAACCTCCAGAAGGGCTGCATTCTGCAAGGCAGAGGTCTTTCTCTGCACATTCTTTTGAGTATTCTCCATCAGTCCAGTGCTGTGTGATTTTTATAGTTAAAACATTTCACAACATTTCTACTCTGCTGGTGGCACTTTGTTCTATTTTCTTAAAATCATGCCTGTCATTTTTGGGATTTGGGGTTCAGAGAATAATTAGATTTGTGTGTTTAATTCGCCATCTTGACACAGGCGCCCTCTCTCATTGTGTTTTAATTTGCATTTTTGATTCTTTGTAAGCCTACATTTTTTCCGTGTTCGTTTACTAATCATTCCCTAATTTGTTAATTTGCCACTCATACTCTTTGCTTCTTTATTCATTGTAATATTCATTTTAAAGTAAAAAAACTACTGCTCAGCTGCATGCAAATTTATAATTCTAAAACATTCCCTGTGCATTCCTGTTTTCCTGTATGTATTCATGTCAGTCCATGTGTTCAGTGATTCCCTGCCCTCTTCTTGTTTAAATTGGACCCTTCACAGCCGGGCACGGGGGCTCACGCCTGTAATCTCAGCACTTTGGGAGGCCAAGGCAGGCAGATCACGAGGTCAGGAGATCGAGACCATCCTGGCTAACACGGTGAAACCCCATCTCTACTAAAAATACAAAAAGTTAGCCCGGCGTGGTGGCGAGTGCCTGTAGTCCCAGCTACTCGGGAGGCTGAGGCAGGAGAATGGCATGAACCCGGGAGGCGGAGCTTGCAGTAAGCCGAGATGGCGCCACTGCACTCTAGCCTGGGTGACAGAGCAAGACTCCGTCTCAAAAAAAAAAAAAAAAAAAAAAAATTGGATCCTTCACATCTCTAAAAAGACTTCCAATGCAGTTGTAGAGCCAGTCCTCGGTTATCGTTCATCTAATAACTTTTTATAATGGGTAATATTTATCGTGTACTTACTCTTGCCAGACTTCATAAGAAGCATTTTGCATACATTATCGTATTTAATCCTTACAACATCCTTGTGCAGTAGGTACATTTCTTACATTCCATTTTACAGTTGAGGAAACTGAGGCATAGACAGGTTGTATAACATGCCTCAAGTCACAGAGGTGAAGTGGATGGAACAGGGATTCAAGCCCATTCTGTTTACAGAGTTCTTACCCGTGGTACCCTTTTATTTATTTATTTATTTTGAGACGGATTCTCGCTCTGTCCCCAGGCTGGAGTGCAGTGGCACGATCTCGGCTCACTGCAAGCTCCGCCTCCCGGGTTCATGCCATTCTCCTGCCTCAGCCTCCAGAGTAGCTGGGACTACAGGCGCCCGGCACCGTGCCCGGCTAATTTTTTGTATTTTTAGTAGAGACGGGGTTTCATCGTGTTAGCCAGGATGGTCTCGATCTCCTGACCTCGTGATCCGCCTGCCTGGGCCTCCCAAAGTGCTGGGATTACAGGCGTGAGCCACCATGCCCGGCCTAGCACTCTATTTATTATGTTGGATTCCTGTAGTCACTTTGGCTGTGTCACTTGGATGTGGAATACTTAGTTTATGTGTCATTATTTTTTTCCTGTATTTGTTTTATATTTCCTTTTCTGTTATAAACTTTTTAAAGTTAGATACTTTTGCCATATAAATGTTTTTTGTATTCTTAGCATAAATCTCAGTGATAAGAAATAATAGGCACTCAAAAGAGTTTGTTAAACTTATTAATTGCTCAGAATATATTTTGAGTCAATTACTTACTTACCTAAAGGAGATTGCTTTTGCATGCAAAGCTAAGAGGCACATTCTTTGTAATTTATTTGAGGTGACTCTTGCCAAAGATTAAGTATTACCCTCTTTGATCTTTCTCTTTTTATGGCAGGTTATTTAGAAGGCTTTTAAGTGACAGCCTCAGCATTCCATAGAATTCCATTTGCAATTATGAAGAACTAATATGCATGGAAATTTCCAGAATTGGGCTTGATTTCCTTGGCTTTTTTTTTTTTTTTAAATGAAGTTTTGCTCTGTTGCCCGGGCTGGAGTGCAGTGGCACGATTTTGGCTCACCACAACCTCCACCTCCCAGGTTCAAGCGATTATTCTGCCTTGGCCCCGCAAGTAGCTGGGATTACAAGTGCATACCACCAGACTCGGCTAATTTTTGTATTTTTTTTTTTTTTTTTTGAGTCGGAGTCTGGCTCTGTCGCCCAGGCTGGAGTGCAGTGGCGCAATCTCGGCTCACTGCAAGCTCCGCCTCCCGGGTTCACGCCATTCTCCTGCCTCAGCCTCTCCGAGTAGATGGGACTACAGGTGCCCGCCACCATGCCTGGCTAATTTTTTTGTATTTTTAGTAGAGACGGGGTTTCACAGTGGTCTCGATCTCCTGACCTCGTGATCCACCCGCCTCGGCCTCCCAAAGTGCTGGGATTACAAGCGTGAGCCACCGCGCCCGGCCAATTTTTGTATTTTTAATAGAGACAGGGTTTTAACATGTTGGCCAGGCTGGTCTTGAACTCCTGACCTCAAGTGATCCGCCCGCCTCTGCCTCCCAAAGTGCTGCATTACAGGCATGAGCCACTGCTCCCGGCCTCCTTGGCCCTTTTTCAATCAGGTGAAACTTCCTAAATGAGCCTGGATTCTGTCTCATCACTTTTCCACAGCTAAAAATATCAAAGTCTCTATAGTTACCTTTGAAAATTGCAAGGCAATTTGCCATAACTGCAAAGCAATTCATCTTCAATTGAACTTGGAGAGTGGTTTGGATTATTTCCTTTCCATTCTTGTGTAGACTTATAGAATTCAATTTTATCTCTCATCCCAGCCAGTGAATCATTGTCTAAAGAAGAGAAAAAGATGACAATGCCATCAAGATGATGATAATACTTAGCAATTTATATCCCCTTCATTTTACCTCATATTTTAGAGCTATCAATTTCCCAGCATTCCCAAGTCTGGTTGTGCTGGGAACTGGAATGAAGTCAAATTTTCTCCATGAAAAGAGACAAAGTAGAAGTTACAGATATGTATCTGGTTTCTGGCATCCCAACTTCAAGAGTATAATACTTAAGGGTGGTGATAGTTTTACAAAGGGTAAAATAAAATTCTCACCACAAAATTTATTCTCATGTATTTAAATTATGAATGGGAACATATTATAATTTGTAGGAGGCAATTGCTACAAAATAAAAAAATAATGGTTTTAGATTTTTTGATCAATATTTTGGTTTAGAAAAATCATTGCAGGCCACTTGTATTTTTATTTCTAATTGCTTTTCTACAAAGTTTGCAGTGTAGAACATACAATACTTATAAATATAAGTATTTTATATTGATTCAGGTACACTCTACCTACTTTCAAGAAGGGCTTGAGGTGATAGTCAATAAAAGTATAAGAATAATAAATCCAAAACATAATCAACTAATTGCAAAGATAAAAAATTATGTAAAATGTTATAAATGTGACTGTTGGTTAGGAATGTGTTTGTTAAAATTGAAAGAAGACTTGGCTTAGATAAGAAAGCAGCTTATTTTTCTGAAACAAAAAGTTCTGGAGCCTGGGCAGCTCAACAACGCCATCAGGGACCAGGCTGCTTCCATCTTTCTGCTCTATTCTCTTTAGAGGGTGGATTTCAATCTCATAGTTGCAAAATGCTGGCTGTACTTCAGGCATCATGACTGTGTTCCAGGTAGGATAAAGTGACAGAGACAAAAGGCAAAATGGACACATCAATAGAATTAGTACCTCTTGAATTTC
The DNA here is from genome assembly GCF_006542625.1 of Nomascus leucogenys. Lineage (NCBI taxonomy): Eukaryota > Metazoa > Chordata > Mammalia > Primates > Hylobatidae > Nomascus > Nomascus leucogenys. The sequence goes on from NC_044390.1 coordinate 25,851,807, forward strand.
TTTCCTATAAACTGTAACCTCATTACTTCTGCTTAACTCTAATTTGCTAAAACTTGGTCACAAGATCATAAGGAGATCTAAGTTAGGTGAGTATTTTTAGCTGAGCGCATTTCCTCATTGAACAAAATGGATTTGTTTTGTTTTGTAAAGATAGATAGAAAAATGGATATAAAATCTAATGTATGCTCTTGCTTCTCTAGTTATTTTAAATGTGATGTTAAGGTGTCGATTTTAGATCTTTCCTGCTTTCTCTTGTTGGCATTTAGTGCTATAAATTTCCCTCTACACACTGCTTTAAATGTGTGCCAGAGATTCTGGTACGTTGTGTCTTTGTTCTCATTGGTTTCAAAGAACATCTTTATTTATGCCCTCATTTAGTTATTTACCCAGTAATCATTCAGGAGCATGTTGTTCAGTTTCAATGTACTCGTGTGGTTTTGAGTGAGTTTCTTAATCCTGAATTCTAATTTGATGGCACTGTGGTCTGAGAGACTGTTTATTATTATTTCCATTCTTTTGCATTTGAAAGCTAGCAGAAGGCAAGAAATAACTAAGATCAGAGCAGAACTGAAGGAGACAGAGATACGAAAACCCCTTCAAAAAGTCAATGAATCCAGGAGCTGGTTTTTTGAAAAGATCAGCAAAAGAGATAGACTGCTAGCCAGATTAATAAAGAAGAAAAGAGAGAAGAATCAAATAGATGCAATAAAAAATGATAAAGGGATATCACCGTCAATGCCACAAAAATACAAACTACTATCATAAACACCTCTACGCAAATAAACTAGAAAATCTAGAAGAAATGGATAAGTTCCTGGACACATACACCCTCCCGAGACTAAACTGGGAAGAAGTCAAATCCCTGAATACACCAATAACAAGTTCTGAAATTGAGGCAGCAATTAATAGCCTACCAATCAAAAAAAGTCCAGGACCAGACGGATTCACAGCCAAATTCTACCAGAGGTACAAAGTGGAGCTGGTACCATTCCTTCTCAAATTATTCCAAACAATAGAAAAAGAGGGAATCCTTCCTAACTCATTTTATGAGGACAGCAGCATCCTGATACCAAAACCTGGCAGAAACACACACAAAAAGAAAATTTCAGGCCAGTATCCCTGATGAACATCTATGCAAAAATCCTCAATAAAATACTAGCAAACCGAATCCAGCAGCACATTAAAAGGCTTATCCACCACAATCAAGTCGGCTTCATCCCGGGGATGCAAGGCTGATACAACATATGCAAATCAATAAACATAATTCATCACATAAACAGAACAAATGACAAAAACCATATGATTATCTCAATAGGTGCAGAAAAGGCCTTTGACAAAACTGAACAGCCTTTCTTGCTAAAAACTCTCAATAAACTAGGTATTGATGGAACATATCTCAAAATAATAAGAGCTATTTAAGAGAAACCCACAGCCAATATCATACTGAATGGGCAAAAGCTGGAAGCATTCCCTTTGAAAACCGACACAAGACAAGGATGCCCTCTCTCACCACTCCTATTCAACATAGTATTGGAAGTTCTGGCCAGGGCAATCAGGCAAGAGAAAGAAATAAAGGGTATTCAATTAGGAAAAGAGGAAGTCAAATTGTCTCTGTTTGCAGATGACATGCTCCTATATTTAGAAAACCCCATCGTCTCAGCCCAAAATCTCCTTAAGCTAAGCAACTTCAGCAAAGTCTCAAGATACAAAATCAATGTGCAAAAATCACAAGCATTCCTATACACCAATAACAGACAGAGAGCCAAATCATGAGTGAAGTCCCATTCACAATTGCTACAAAGAAATAAAATACCTAGGAATACAACTTAAAGTTATGTGAAGGACCTCTTCAAGAAGAACTACAAACCACTGCTCAAGGAATTAAGAGAGGACACAAACAAATGAAAGAACATTCCATGCTCATGGATAGGAAGAATCAATATCGTGAAAATGGCCATACTGCCCAAAGTAATTTATAGATTCAATCCTATCCCCATCAAGCTACCATTGACTTTCCCCACAGAATTGGAAAAAACTACTTTAAATTTCATATGGAACCAAAAAAGAGCCTGCAATAGTCAAGGCAATCCTAAGCAAAAAGAACAAAGCTGGAGGCATCATGCTACCTGACTTCAAAACTATACTACAAGGCTACAGTAACCAAGACAGCATGGTACTTGTACCAAAACAGATTTAGACCAATGGAACAGAACAGAGGCCTCAGAAATAACATCCTTCGATTGGTTTTTGTCATTCTCCTGCATCTCAGTAATCTTCATTCCTATTTATATTCTGAATTCTATTTCTGTCATTTCAGCCAGCTCAGCCTGCTTAAAAATCTTTACTGGAGAGCTGATGCAGTCATGTGGAGGACATATGGCACTCTGGACATTTGAGTTACTGGAGTTCTTGCATTGGTTCTTTCTCATCTCTGCATGTGGGTGTTCCTTTAACTGCAGTATAGATTGAGTACAATCAATAAACTTCTTTTCTGCATGTTTTCACAGGGCTGAGGCTTTGTGCAGGGTCTTTATTTGTAACTAATTTATTGTATTTGCTTTCACAGGGGCATATGTTAGCAAGGTATTTTGGTGTTGAAGCTTTGCAGTGTAATATAGTAGGTGGTGCTTAGACATATTGGTCAGTTGGTAGGCTCTTGCTTAGTTGTGTGGCTCCCCTATATTTCCTCACAGTTGCCACTATGCTCCCTCTCAATGCTCTGAAATTATGGGCTTCTCTCCCACTTGAGTGCTGGCTGTAGGTCATGGCTTGGTGCTCCAGGTGCTGTCCACCACAGCTCTGGGAAAACCTCAGGGTTTATGTTCCTTCCCCAACTTGGAGGCAGCAGATGAAGGGACCTTAGTAGTGGTTATGGCCAAGGGTATTTTGTTTGTTTCCTGAGGGCTCTACCCCAGAGAGATGAAGGTCAGAAGTTGCTCATTGCAGTCATCCCAGGATACAGCATGTGTGCTGTGGGCCCAAGCCAGGGATTTCCTATCTGGTGATGAAAGGGTGGTGGTGGGATGGTACCTGTGGGAGGTGGACTGGCCTCCTCTTCTTGGATGGACTGCAGTTTGTTGGAGGTGTGGTTAAGGCACTTACAGTCTTTGCTTTTTCATTAGTCCAAGGGTAGCAAGGGCAGTTTCACTACAGAGGTAATGGCAGAGAATCTTTCAGTTGCCCCTGGGGGCTCCAATTCCAAGACACGTGGAGTGGCTATTGCTGGGAGTGTTAAGCTAGTGTGGCAGGGTGGCTGCACTGCTCATGTGAGCTTGGGGTTCTGCTTGTTGAGGAGCAGGGGGTCAAATGTTCACAGGGAGGAGAGATTGATCTCCTCTTTGTATGGTGGCTGTGCTGTGCTGTACTCAGTGTAGTCCTCAGGTTCTTTGTTTCTTTCCCAGATCAAGGGCAGGAGGGATAGAACTGTTACTGTGGCAGTGGCAGAGGGGCTGTTGTATGCCTCCAGGAGCCTCTCCTGGGGGAAACTCTGAGCCACTAAAAGTGAGTATGCTCAGTTATGGGTGGAGTGACTGTTCGGCACTCATGAGCTGGGGATCCTGCCTGGTGAAGAGTGGGGGTGGGGGTTCCAGCAAAGAGAGGCTGGACCCCTCTCTCTATGGTGGCTGCAGTGTGCTGGAGGTGCCAGTGTAATGACTAGGACCTTTGTTCCTTCCCAGTTCGAGGGCTGTTACAGCTGTACCTCTGAAAATGTGGTGGTGGAGGGGTTGTGAGTTGACTTAGATTTCCTCCTTGGAGAAATGCTGGGCTGTCTCTGATTGTGGTGATCAGGTGGAGACAGGGTGATTGTTCTGGAGTCCCAGGTCAGGCCACCCTGTTCAGTGAGGAGAAGTGAGGACTGGGATCTGCATGAAGAACAGTCTGGCTACTTTTCTGAGAGGTGGTTGCTTTGTGCTGGTAGTCCTTATCAGTCTTTGGTGCCTGCAGACTCTCCCAAGCCTGGAGACAGCAAGGGCAAGGGCTGCAAAACAGTGAAGATGGCAACCCACCCCTCCCATCCTGGAGCTGTGTCCAGGAAGTTGCAGAGCTGCTACTGGATTGTTAGTTTCAGCAGGGGGTGGCCGAAGGCCCAGGCCTGGAGGACCTTCTTGGTGAGAAGATATGGGAATGGGCTTCCACATAACAGTCTGGCCACTTCTCCATAGGGCTGCTGTGGCATGCTGGAAGTCTGCTCCAGTCTCTAGTTACCGTGGATTTTCCAGTGCCTGAGGTATCAACAGTAAAGGCTGTGAAGTGGCAAAGATGGTGTCCTGCTCCTCCCTCTGGGAGCTCTGTCCCAGGGGACTATGGGCCTGTCGCCAGCCTGAATGCACTTGTAAGAGGTGGCTGGAGACCCCATTCGGGAGGTGTCACCCGGTAAGGAAGAATGTTATTGGGGACCTGCTTTAAAAAGCAGTTTGGGGCCAGGTGCAGAGGCTCACGTCTGTAATCCCAGCACATTGGGAGGCCAAGGAGGGCAGATCACGAGGTCAGGAGTTCGAGACCAGCCTGGCCAACATGCTGAAACCCCATCTCTACTAAAAATGCAAAAATTAGCTGGGCGTGGTGGTGATGCACACCTGTAGTCCTAGTACTCAGGAGGCTGAGGCAGGAGAATTGCTTGAACCCAGGAGGCAGAGGTTGCAGTGAGCCAAGATTGCGCCACTGCACTCCAGCCTGGGCAATAGAGTGACTCTGTCTCAAAAAAAAAAAAAAAAAGCAGTTTGGCCACATTCTTGTAGGACAGCTGTGTTGCGCTGGGGGTCTGCTCCAGCTCCTGGTTGTCTCTGACTCTCCAAAGCCCAAAGGCAAGAATGGCTAAGTCAGCCAAACATCAAAGACGGCAGCCTGCGCCTTCCTCTGGGAGCTTCATCCCAGGGAGGTTTGAAACCTCTGTTGGCCAGAAAATGAGGGGTAGCTAGAGACCCCAGTCTGGAGGTCCCACCCAGTGGGGAGGAATGGGATCAGGGACCCACTTAAAACAGCAGTCTGGTCACATTTTCGTAGAGCAGCTATACTGTGCAGAGGGTCTGCCCCAAACCCCGGTTGCCTCAGACTTTCCAAAACCAGAAGGCAAGAATGGCTAAGTTGGCTAAACAGCAAAGATGGTGGCCCACCCCTCCCTCTGTCTCAGGGAGGTTAATACTGCTACTGGTGGCTGACTGGAGTTCTAAGCCAGTGGATCTTATCCTGCAAAGTGCCGTGGAGGTGGGGCCTGTAGCCTGTCACTGCTCAGTCTCCCTGGATTCAGTCCCTTTTTCCAGGGGTATGTAAGGGGGTCTAATGTTCTGCTTTGCCAGAGTTGCAGCTGCTTTTGCCAGGAAGCCTGGGTATCTAAGGTTCCTGGGGCTCTGCGTGTGTCTGAGTGGCTGCTCTGCTGAGACTCCACATAGTCTCCACATAGTCTGTGTGTCAGACTGAAGACCCTTGTGGAGTGGGTTCATGAAGGTATGTCCTCATCTGAGGGTTGCAAAGATCCATGGGAGAAGTATGGGTTCCCGGGGCTGCTTATTCACTCACCATTTCCCTGGACAGTGTAGGTTCCCCCTTCTCCATGTTGCTCCCAAGTGGGTGGTCATCCTGCCTTGCTTTTCTCCATTCTCTATGGGTTGAATTGTATCTTTGATTAATCCCATTGCACATACCTGGATATTTCAGTTGAAGGTGCTGTTTTTACTCACCCCTTCCATTTCTCTTCACGACAGTGGTGCATACTAGCTGATTCTAGTTGGCCGTCTTGGCCACAATCCCCTGAGTGAGTTCTTACTCTGTTAATTCTCTTTTTGTTATTTTGTTTTTGTTGTTGTTGTTTGTCCGTATCTTGCTGAATAACCCTATTAATTCTTATGAGAACTACCTGTTAGAAACAGCCTAGCATCTCCTTCTCTCTCTGTTTCCTCCACTCTCACCATGTAATGTGTGCTCCCCTTCCCCTTACTCCATGATTGGAAGCTTCTTGAGGTCGTTAACAGAAGCAGAGGCTGGTACCATGCTTCCTGCAGAGCCTGCAGGACAGTGAGCCAAATAAACCCTTTTTATAAAATACTCAGCTTTAGGTATTCCTCTATAGCAATGCAAACAAACTAAGACAAATGCCTACATAAAAAAGTAGAAAGATTCCAAATAAACAGTCTAACAATGGACCAAAAGGAACTAGAAAAGCAAGAAGCCAAACCCAAACTAATAGAAGGAAGGAAATAATAAGGATCAGGTCAGAACACACTGAAACAGACTAAAAATCAATATAAAGGATCAAAATGAAAAGTTGGTTCTTTGAAAAGGTAAACTAAATTAATAAACCAGTTGTGAGACTAGCCAAGGAAAAAAAAGAGAAGACTCCCTCCCCCAAAAAAATCAGAAATGAAAAAGGAAACATTACAACTGATACCACAGAAATACAAAACATCATCAGAACATTGCATAACTGTATCAAAACATCTCATGTGCTCCATCAATATATACACATATCATGTACTCACAAGAATTTTTTAAAAAATATACTCAGAGACTATTATGAACAACTATACACTAACAAACTGGAAAACTGAGAGGAAATGGATAAATTCCTAGACACATATAACCTACCAAAAATAAATCACGAAGAAATAGAAAACCTGAACAGACTGATAATGAGTATTGAGATTGTCTGAATAACAAAAAGTCTTTCAACAAAGTTTAGGAACAGATGGCTTCACTGCCAAATTCTACCAAAGTTTCTTTTCTTTACATAAAATTGTTTTGAGACAAGGTCTTGTTATGTTGCCCAGGCTAGTGTCAAGTTCCTGGGCTCACAAGATCCTCCTGTTTCAGCCTCCTGAGTAGCTGGGACTTTAGGAACATGCCACGTGCCTGGCTCAAATTCTACCAAACTTTCAAAAAAGAACTGACACCAATTTTTCTGAAGCGATTCCAGAAATTTTAAGCGGAAGAAATTCTCCCTAACTTATTCTATGAAGCCAGCATTACCCTGATACCAAACCAGACAAAGACATAACAAAAAAGGAAACTATGGGCTAGACCTACCCAACATTCCTGATGAAAGTAGATGCAAAAATTATCAATAAAATACTAGCAAACCAAATCCAACAGCACATCAAACAAACAAAAAAATACTCTATAACAAGTGGGATTTCTTACAGGGATGCAAGGGTAGTTCAACATATGCAAGACAATAAACATGACACATCACATCAACAGAATGAAAGACAAAAATCACATGATTACCCCAGTAGATACAAAAAAAGCATTTGATAAAATCCAATACCTCATCATGATAAAAACTCTCAACAAACTAGGAATAGAAGGAACATGCCTCAACATTATAAAGGCCAGATATGACAAACCCATGACTATTATCATATTGAATGGGGAAAGCCCGAGAGTCTTTTCTGTAAGAAAAGGAACAAGACAGAATGCCCATTTTCAACACTTTTATTCAACATATTACTGGAAATTCTAGCTAGAGCAATCAAGCAGGAAAATGAAAGAAAAGGAAAGAGTCCACCAAAAAATTCTGATTTGATTTTTTAAATTTAGTAAAGTTGCAAGATACAAAAGTCAGTAGCATTTCTATACACCAATAATGAAGTACTTGAGAAAAAAAGTCAAGAATGCAATTTCATTTACAATAGCCACAAAAGTAAAGTACCTAAGGATAAATTTAACCAAAGAGGTGAAAGATCTCTATAAGGAAAACCAAACACACTGTTGAAAGAAATTAAAGCAGACACAAACAAATGGAAAGACATTCCCTGCTCATGGATTGGAAGGATTATGATCATTAAAATGATCATACCGCCCAAAGCAATCTTCAGATTCAAAGTAGTCTTTATCAAAATAACATTGTAGACTTCTCTATGTCTTCTGCCCCTAGAGATACAGCCTCTGTGGCCTGCAGGTGTTGGGAGATCCACAGCTAAGACACCAGGACCTCCTCGAAGCCTAGAAATGGGACCAGTGACATTTATGGATGTGGCCATAGAATTCTTTCTGGAGGAGTGGCAATGCCTAAATACAGCACAGCGTAATTTTATAGAAATGTGATGTCAGAGGCCAGGCACAGTGGCTCATTCCTGTAATCCCAGCACTTTGGGAGGCTAAGGCGGTCAGATTATGAGGTCAGGAGATTGAGACCATTCTGGCTAACACAGTGAAACCCCGTCTCTACTAAAAAAACACACACAAAAAAATTAGCCAGTTGTGGTGGCAGGCGCCTGTAGTCCCAGCTACTCAGGAGGCTGAGGCAGGAGAATGGCATGAACCCAGGAGGCAGAGCTTGCAGTGAGCCGAGATCGCACCACTGCACTCCAGCCTGGGCCACAGAGTGAGACTCCGTCTCAAAAAAAAAAAAAAAAAAAAGATGTTAGAGAACTATAGAAACCTGGTCGTCCTTAGTATTGCTGTCTCTAAGCCAGACCTAATAAACTGTCTGGGGAAAGAAAAAGAGCCCTGGAATATGAAGAGACATGAGATGGTAGCGGAACCCCAAGATAGGTGAGCCTGAGTACAACAAATGACACAGATGAGAGGTCCAAAGTTTAAAAAAAAAAAAAAAAAAAAAAAAGCCAATCAAGGTCTGGCCAGATGAGAACTATATGACGGTTAATACTGAGTGTCAACTTAATTGGATTGAAGGATACAAAGTATTGATTCTGGGTGTGTTTGTCAGGGTGTTGCCAAAGGAGATTAACATTTGAGTCAGTGGGGTGAGGAAGGCAGACCCATCCTTAATCTGGGTGGGCACAATCTAATAAGCTGGCACAGCTAAAATATAAAGCAGGCAGAAAAATGTAAAAATAGAGGCCCCCCAGCCTACATCTTTCTCCCATGCTGGATGCTTCCTGACCTCGAACATCAGACTCCAGGTTCTTCAGTTTTGGAACTCGGACTGGCTCTCCTTGCTCCTCAGCCTGCAGGAGCAAGCTATTTTGGGGCCATGTGATCATGTGAGTTAATACTTTTTTTTTTTTTTTTTTTTTTTTTTTTTTTGAGACGGAGTCTCGCTCTATCGCCCAGGCTGGAGTGCAATGGCGCAATCTCGGCTCACTGCAAGCTCCGCCTCCCGGGTTCACGCCATTCTCCTGCCTCAGCCTCTCCGAGTAGCTAGGACTACAGGCGCCCGCCACCACGCCCGGCTAATTTTTTGTATTTTTAGTAGAGACGGGGTTTCACTGTGGTCTCGATCTCCTGACTTCGTGATCCGCCCGCCTCGGCCTCCCAAAGTGCTGGGATTACAAGCGTGAGCCACCGCGCCTGGCCGAGTTAATACTTAATAAATTCCATAATATATATATATATATATATATATTCCATTAGTTCTGTCCCTCTAGAGAACCCTGACTAATACCGATTTGTGTACCAGGAGTGGTTCTAGAGGAATAGAATATTAAAGATGGAGTTCCTTCATTGGTTCGGGGGTTTCTGGAGTTGGCTGCTTGATATGATTAGACTCAAAAATGCCAAGGACTCTATTTCTAATAGTATGGAGAACACTGATAGTCCTTGGCATAAACTGTTTAGAGAATTATGTAAAATGAATGCATTTGACACTCTTGATTCATCACTTAAGAGAGGCAAGGAGTTTAGTGACTGTCTGCATAATACGTTTAACCATATGTGGAAAACCAAGGAACATAATGAAGCTGGTTGTTTGCTCCTAAGTTCAGTGGACAAAGTGATGAAATAAAATGATGAATTCAGGGATTCTAAATCCCAGCTTCAGAAACGGATAATGAGCCTCAAATCTGTTAAGATTGCCCTGAGTGAGAGTTTTATCTTCTGTAGAGAAAGAGCCGATACTGTGGAAAAAACAGACGCAAGCTCTTATCATACAAGTGGCTGATCTGCAAGGAAAGGTGCATGCACAGCCTCACTAGGTGTCAACTTTAAAGTGAGGGCACTGATTGGAAAAGAATAGGACCCTGCAACTTGGGATGGGGACATATGCGAAGGCCCTGATGAAGTTGGGGACAATGAGTTTGTAAACTCCGATGAACCTTTTTATTTGCTAGAAGAAACAGCTTCCCCATTCTCAGTAGTGGCAACATCCCCTCCCTGACCCATGCTGCCATCAGCCTCTCCACTTTTGTCTGAGGAGATAAACCCTGCGCTGCCTGAGGCAACAGTGATGGCTTCCCTTAATCCAGTTGCCAGGCAAGATAGTGTTGATTCTCCTCAGGAGCCACCCCAACACCCATTTGCTTCTAGACCTGTAACTAGACTAAAGTCCTGGCAGGCCCCTAGAGGTGAGGTGGAGAGTGTGACCCATGAGGAAGTACACTACACTTGGAAAGAACTGCTTGAGTTTTCTAATTTATATAAACAGAAATCTGGAGAACAGGCATGCGAATGGATGTTAAGGTTGTGAGATAATGGTGGAAGGAACATAGAATTGGATCAGGCTGAATTTATTGATTTGGGCCCACTAAGTAGCGACTGCATGTTTAATGTTTCAGTTCAGGGAGTTAAAAAAGGTTCTAATAGTTTATTTGCTTGGTTAGCTGAAGTATGGATTAAAAGATGGCCCACTGTGAGTGAGCTGGAAAAGCCTGATCTCCCTTGGTTTAATGTAGAGGAAGGGATCCAAAGGCTTAGGGAGATTGGGATAGTGGAGTGGATTAGATCACTTTAGACCTACTCATCCCAGGTGGAAGGGTCCAGAAAATATACCCTTGACCAGTGACTTGTGAAATAGATTTGTGGAGGCAGCACCTGCATCTTTGAAGAGCCCTATACTTGCTTTTCTCTGTATGTCAGACCTAACAGTGGGGACCGCAGCCACTCAACTACAAAATTTAAATACAGTGGGAATAATTGGATCCCAAAGTGGCAGGGGCCAAGTGGTGGCACTCGATTGTCAAAGGCAAGGTAGGCATAGCTACCGTAATGGACAGCAGAGGCAAAGCAGCAATCAGAATAGTCTGGCTCATGTAGAGCCCTGGCGTTGGCTAATTAATCACGTTCCTAGAAGTGAAATTGATAGGAAGCCTACTGCATTCCTATTTAATTTATATAAGAAAACTTCTAAGTCAAATGGACAAAAGATTAATTTGAAATATAAAAACAGAGAATCACGCCCCTCAATTAGTTTCCGGACTGGAGCCAGTTTACAGACCCAGAACCCCTTGAATGAAGGGGAAGCAAAGTCCCCTTGAGGAAGGACCTTACTACATTACTGACCATTTATGCGTGAATCTTTTTTCCCATCCTTCCCCAAGGAGACCTCTGGTCTTTTACCAGGGTAACTGTACATTGGGAAAGGGAAATGATCAGACATTTTGGGGACTACTGGACACGGGCTCTGAGCTGACATTGATTCCAGGAGACCCAAAACGTCATTGTGGTCCTCCAGTTAAAGTAGTGACTTATGAAAATCAGGTAATTAATGGAGTCTTCACTCAGATCTGACTTACAGTGGGTCCAGTGGGTCCCTGGACTCATCCTTTGGTCATTTCCTCAGTGCCAGAATGCATATTTGGCATAGACATACTTAGCACCTGGCAGAACACCCACATTGGCTCCTTGACTGGTAGGGTAAAAGCTATTATGGTGGGAAAGGCCAAATGGAAGCCATTAGAGCTGCCTCTACCTAGAAAAATGGTAGGGCCAGGCATGGTGACTCACACCTGTAATCCCAACACTTTGGGAGGCCAAGGTGGGAGGATCACTTGAGGTCAGGATTCCAAGACCAGCCCGGCCAACATACTGAAAACCTGTCTCTACTAACAATACAAAAAAATCGGTCAGGCATGGTGGCACATGCTTGTAATCCCAGCTGCTCTACTTGGGAGGCTGAGGTAGAAGAATCACTTGAACCTGGGAGGCAAAGGTTGTGGTGAACTGAGATTGTGTCACTGCACTCCAGCCTGAGTCATAGAGTGAAACTTCATCTCAAAAACAAAAAACAAACAAACAAAAAAAACAGTTAATAAAAAACAATATCGCATCACTGGAGGGATTGCAAAGATTAGTGCCACCATCAGGGACTTGAAAGATGCAGGGGTAGGTGTGGCTGGCAAGATGGCCGAATAGGAACAGGTCTGGTTGGCAGCTCCCAGTGAGATCAACACAGAAGGCAGGTTATTTCCAACTGAGGTCCCGGCTCATCTCATTGGGACTGGTTAGACAGTGGGTGCAACCCATGGAGGGCGAGCCAAAGCAGGGTGGGGCATCACCTCACCCGGAAAGCACAAGGGGTCAGGGAACTCCCTCCCCTAGCCAAGGGAAGCCATGAGGGACTATGTCGTGAGGAATGGTGCACTCTGGCCCAGATATGCTTTTCCCATGGTCTTCACAACCTGCTGACCAGGAGATTCCCTCAGGTGCCTACACCACCAGGGCCCTAGGTTTCTTTTCTTTTTTTTTTTGAGACAGAGTCTTGCTCTGTTGCCCAGGCTGGAGGGCAGTGGTGAGATCTTGGCTCACTGCAAGCTCCGCCTCTTGGGTTCATGCCATTCTCCTACCTCAGCCTCCCGAGTAGCTGGGACTACAGGTGCCCACCACCACGCCTGGCTAATTTTTTTTGTATTTTTAGTAGAGACAGGGTTTCACCATGTTAGTCAGGATTGTTTCAATCTCTTGGCCTCATGATCCACCCACCTCGGCCTCCCAATGTGCTGGGATTACAGACGTGAGCCACTGTGCCTGGCCAGGGCCCTGGGTTTCAAGCACAAAAGTGGGCGGCCATTTGGTCACACACTGAGCTAGCTGCAGGAGTTTGTTTTCATACCCCAGTGGCTCCTGGAATGCCAGCGATAGAGAACCATTCACTCCCCTGGAAAGGGGGCTGAAGCCAGGGAGCCAAGTTGTCTAGCTCAGTGGATCCCACGACTATGGGGCCCGGCAAGCTAAGATCCACTGGCTTGAAATTCTTACTGCCAGCACAGCAGTCTGAGGTTGACCTAGGATGCTCAAGCTTGGTGGAGGAAGGAGCATCCATCATTACTGAAGCTTGAGTAGGTGGTTTTCCCCTCACAGTGTGAACAAAGCTGCTGGGAAGTTCAAACTGGGCAGAGCCTCTGCAGCTCAGCAAAGCCACGGTAGCCAGAATGCCTCTCTGGATTCCGCCTCTCTGGGCAGGGCATCTCTGAAAGAAAGGCAGCAGCCCCAGTCAGGGGCGCATAGATAAAACTCCCATCTCCCTGGGACAGAGCATCTGGGGAATGGGTGGCTGTGGGCACAACTTCAGCAGACTTAAACATTCCTGCCTGCCAGCTATGAAGAGAGCAGTGGATCTCCAGCACAGTGCTCGAGCTCTGCTAAGGGACAGATTGCCTCCTCAAGTGGGTCCCTGACCCCTGTGCCTCCTGACTGGGAGACATCTCCCAGCAGGCATCAACAGACATCTCATACAGGAGAGCTCTGGCTGGCATCTGGCAGGTGCCCCTCTGGGACAAAGCTTCCAGAGGAAGGAACAGGCAGCAATCTTTGCTGTTCTGCAGCCTCTGCTGGTGATACCCAGGCAAACAGCGTCTGGAGTGGACCTCCAGCAAACTTCAGCAGACCTGCAGCAGAGGGGCCTGACTGTTAGAAGGAAAACTAACAAACAGAAAGGAATAGCATCAACATCAACAAAAAGGATGCCCACACAAAAACCCCATTCGAAGGTCACCAACATCAAAGACCAAAGGTAGATAAATCCAGAAGATGAGGAAAAAACAGAGGAAAAAGGCTGAAAATTCCAAAAACCAGAACACCTCTTCTCTTCCAAAGGAGCACAACTCCTCACCATTAAGGGAACAAAACTGGATGGAGAATAAGTTTGATGAATTGACAGAAGTAGGCTTTAGTAGGTGGGTAATAACAAACTCCTCTGACCTAAAGGAACATGTTCTAAACCAATGCAAGGAAGCTAAGACACTTGAAAAAAGGTTAGAAGAATTTCTAACTACAATAACCAGTTTAGAGAAGAACATAAGTGACCTGATGGAGCTGAAAAACACAGCATGAGAACTTCGTGAAGCATACACAAGTATCAACAGCCAGATCAATCAAGTGGAAGAAAGGATATCAGAGATTGAAGATCAACTTAATGAAATAAAGCACGAAGACAAGATTTGAGAAAAAAGAATGAAAAGGAATGAACAAAGCCTCCAAGAAATATGGGACTATATGAAAAGACCAAACCCTGCATTTGATTGATGTACTTGAAAGTGACAGGGAGAGTGGAACCAAGTTGGAAAACACTCTTCAGGATATTATCGAGGAGAACTTCTCCAACCTAGCAAGACAGGCCAACCTTCAAATTCAGGAAATATAGAGGACACCACAAAGATATTCCTCAAGAAGAGCAATCCTAAGACACAAAATTGTTAGATTCAGCAAGGTTGAAATGCAGGAAAAAATTTTAAGGGCAGCCAGAGAGAAAACTTGGCTTAACCACAAAGGGAAGCTCATCAGACTAACAGCAGATCTCTCTGCAGAAACCCTACAAGCAAGAAGAGAGTGGGGACCAATATTCAACATTCTTAAATGAAAGAATTTTCAACTTAGAATTTCATATCCAACCAAACTAAGATTCATAAGCAAAGGAGAAATAAAATCGTTTACAGACAAGCAAATGCTGAGCAATTTTGTCACCACCAGGCCTGCCTAACAAGAGCTCCTGAAGGAAACACTAAATATGGAAAGGAAAAACTGGTACCAGCCATTGCAAAAACATACCAAATTGTAAAGACCATCAACATTATGAAGAAACTGCGTCAACTAACACGCAAAATAACCAGCTAGCATCATAATGACAGGATCAAATTCACATATAACAATATTAGCCTTAAATGTAAATGGGCTAAATGCTCCAATTAAAAGGCACAGACTGGCAAATTGGATAAAGAGTCAAGACCTATTAGTGTGCTGTATTCAGGAGACACATCTCATATGCAAAGACACACATAGACTCAAAATAAAGGGATGGAGGAAGATTTACTAAGCAAATGAAAAGCAAAAAAAAAAAAAAAAAAAAAAGGGGGGGCTGCAATCCTAGTCCCTGATTCAACAGACTTTTAACCAACAAAGATCAAAAAAGACACGAGCATTACATAATGGTAAAAGGATCAATGCAATAAGAAGAGCCAACTCTCCTAAATATATATGCAGCCAATACAGGAACACCCATATTCAGAAAGCAAGTTCTTAGAGACCTACAGAGAGACTTAGACTCCCACACGATAATAGTGGGAGACTTTAACACTCCACTGTCAATATTAGACAGATCAATGAGACAGAAAATTAACAAAGATATTCAGGACTTGAACTCAGGTCTGGACCAAGCAGACCTAATAGACATATACAGAACTCAAATCAACAAAATATACATTCTTCTTAGCACCACATCACACTTATTCTAAAATTGACCAAATAATGGAAATAAAACACTCCTCAGCAAATGCAAAAGAATGGAAATCATAACAAACTGTCTCTCAGACCACAGTGCAATCAAATTAGAACTCAGGAATAAGAAACTCACTCAAAACCGTACAACTACATGGAAAATGAACAACCTGCTCTTGAATGACTACTGGGTAAATAATGAAATTAAGGCAGAAATAAATAAGTTCTTTGAAACCAATGAGAACAAAGATACAATGTTCCACAATCTCTGGGACACAGCTAAAGCAGTGTTTAGAGGGAAGTTTATAGCACTAAATGCCCAAAGGAGAAAGCAGGAAAGATCTAAAATCAACATCCTAACATCACAATTAAAAGAACTAGAGAAGCAAGAACAAACAAATTTAAAAGCAAACAGAAGACAAGAAATAACTAAGATCAGAGCAGAACTGAAGGAGATAGAGGCATGAAAAATCCTTCAGAAAAATGAATGATTCCAAGAGCTGGTTTTTTGAGAAGATTAACCAAGTAGATAGACCGCTAGCCAGACTAACAAAGAAGAAAAGAGAGAATAATCAAATAGACACAATAAAAAATTATAAAGGGGATATCACCACTGATCCCACAGAAGTACAAACTACCATCAGAGAATACTATAAACACCTCTACACAAACTAGAAAATCTAGAAGAAATTGATAAATTCCTGGACACACACACCCTCTCAAGACTAAACCAGGAAGAAGTTGAATCCCTGAATAGACCAATAACAAATTCTGAAATTGAGGCAGTAATTAATAGCCTACCAACCAAAATGTCCAGGACCAGATGGATTCACAGCTGAATTTTACCAGAGGTACAAAAAGGAGCTGGTACCATTCCTTCTGAAACTATTACAAAAATAGAAAAAGAGGGAATCCTCCCTAACTCATTTTATGAGGCCAGCAGCATCCTGACACCAAAACCTGGTGGAGACACAACAAAAAAAGAAAATTTCAGGCCAATATCCCTGATGAACTTCGATGCGAAAATCGTCAATAAAATACTGGCAAACCAAATCCAGCAGCACATCAAAAAGCTTATCCACCACAATGAAGTCAGCTTCATCCCCGGGATGCAAGGCTGCTTCAACATACACAAATTAACAAATGTAACCCATCACATAAACAGAACAAATGACAAAAACCACATGATTATCTCAATAAATGAAGAAAAGGCCTTTGATAAAATTCGACATCCTTTCATGCTAAAACTCTCGATAAACTAGGTATCGAAGGAACGTATCTCAAAATAATAAGAGCTATTTATGAAAAACCCACAGCCATTATCGTACTGCATGGGCAAAACCTGGAAGCATTCCCTGAAAAGTGGCACAAGACAAGGATGCCCCCTCTCACCAGTCCTACTCAACATAGTATTGGAAGTTCTGGCCAGGGCAATCAGGCAAGAGAAAGAAATAAAGGATATTCAAATAGGAAGAGAGGAAATCAAATTGTCTCTGTTTGCAAATGACCTGATTATATATTTAGAAAACCCCATCGTCTCAGCCCAAAATCTCCTTAAGCTGATAAACAACTTCAGCAAAGTCTCAGGATACAAAATCAATGTGCAAAAGTCACAAGCATTCTCATATACCAATAATAGATACAGAGAGCCAAATCATGAGTGAGCTCCTATTCACAATTGCTACAAAGAGAATAAAATACCATTGACTTTCTTCACAGAATTAGAAAAAACTACTTTAAATTTCATATGGAACCAAAAAAAAAAAAAAAACAAACCCATTTAGCCAAGACAATCCTAAGCAAAAAGAACAAAGCTGCCGGGCGCGGTGGCTCACACTTGTAATCCCAGCACTTTGGGAGGCTGAGGCGGGCGGATCACAAGGTCAGGAGATCAAGACCACGGTGAAACCCCGTCTCTACTAAAAATACAAAAAATTAGCCGGGCGTGGTGGCGGGTGCCTGTAGTCCCAGCTACTCAGGAGGCTGAGGCAGGAGAATGGCGTGAACCTGGGAGGCGGAGCTTGCAGTGAGCCGAGATTGTGCCACTACACTCCAGCCTGGGCGACAGAGCAAGACTCCGTCTCAAAAAAAAAAAAAAAAAGCTGGAGGCTTCATGCTACCTGACCTCAAACTATACTACAAGGCTACAGTAACTAAAACAGCATGATACTGGTACCAAAACAGATATACAGACCAATGGAACAGAACAGAGGCCTCAGAAATAACACCACACGTCTACAACCATCTGATTTTTGACAAACCTGACAAAAACAAGCAATGAGGAAATGATTCCCTATTTAATAAATGGTGTTGGGAAAACTGGCCAGCCATATGCAGAAAACTGAAACTGGACCCCTTCCTTACACCTTTTATGTTAAGACTTAAACGTAAGACCTAAAACCATAAAAACCCTAGAAGAAAATCTAGGCAACACCATTGAGGACATAGGCATGGGCAAAGATTTCATGACTAAAATACCAAAAGCAATAGCAACAAAAGCCAAAATAGAAAAATGGGATCTAATTAAACTAAAGAGCTTCTGCACAGCAAAAGAAACTATCATCAGAGTGAACAGGCAACCTACAGAATGGGAGAAAATTTTTGCAATCTATCCATCTGACAAAGGGCTAATATCCAGAATCTACAAGGAACTTAAATTTACAAGAAAAAAACAAATGACCCCATCAAAAAGTGGGCAAAGGATATGAACAGACACTTCTCAAAAGAAGACATTTATGTGGCCAACAAACATATGAAAAAAAGCTTATCATCACTGGTCATTAGAGAAATGCAAATCAAAACCACAATGAGATACCAGACACCATCTCACACCAGTTAGAATGGCAATCATTAAAAAGTCAGGAAACAATAGATGCTGGAGAGATATGGAGAAATAGGAATGCTTTTACACAGTTGGTGGGAGTGTAAATTACCTCAACCATTGTGGAAGACAGTGTGGCAATTCCTCAAGGATCTAGAACCAGAAATACCATTTGACTCAGCAATCCCATTACTGGGTATATACCCAAAGGATTATAAATCATTCTACTATAAAGATACATGCACATGTATGTTTTTTGCAGCACTATTCACAATAGCTAAGTCTTGGAACCAAGCCAAATGCCCATCAGTGATAGACTGGATAAAGAAAATGTGGCACAGGTACCCCATGGAATACTATGCAGCCATAAAATAAGATGCGTTCATGTCCTTTGCAGGGACATGGATGAAGCTGGAAACCATCATTCTCAGCAAACTAACATAGGAACAGAAAACCAAACACCACATGTTCTCATTCATAAGTGGGAATTGAACAATGAGAACACATGGACACAGGGAGGGGAACATCACACACCAGGGCCTGTCAGGAGGTGGTGGGCTAGAGGAGGGATAGCATTAGGAGAAATACCTAATTCAGATGACCGGTTGATGGGTGCGGCAAACCACATGCATACCTATGTAACATACCTGCACATTCTGCACATGTATCCTAGAACTTAAAGTATTATTAAAAAGAAACAAAGAAAGATGCAGGGGTAGTGATTCCCACCTCATCCCCGTTTGACTCTCTCATTTGGCCTGTGCAGAAGACAGATGGATCTTGGAGAATGACAGTGGATTATTGTAAGATTAACCAAGTGTTGACTCCAATTGCAGCTGCTGTACCAGAGGTGTTTTTATTGCTTGAGCAAATTAACACACCTCCTGGTACCTGGTATGCAGCCATTGACTTGGCAAATGCCTTTTTCTCCATTCCTATCCATAAGGCCCACCAGAAGCAATTTACCTTTGGCTGGCAAGGTCAGCAATATACCTTCACTGTTGTACCTCAACGGTTATATCAACTCTGGCTTTGTTTCATAATCTTTTTTTTTTTTTTTTTTTTATACTTTAGGTTTTAGGGTACATGTGCACAATGTGCAGGTTTGTTACATATGTATCCATGTGCCATGTTGATTTCCTGCACCCATTAACTCGTCATTTAGCATTAGGTATATCTCCTAATGCTGTTCCTCCCCCCTCCCCCCACCCCACAACACTACCATTCCTTCTGAAACTATTCCAATCGATAGAAAAAGAGGGAATCCTCCCTAACACATTTTATGAAGCCAGCATCGTCCTGATACCAAAGCCAGGCAGAGACACAACCAAAAAAGAGAATTTCAGACCAATATCCTTGATGAACATTGATGCAAAAATCCTCAATAAAATACTGGCAAACCGAATCCAGCAGCACATCAAAAAGCTTATACACCATGATCAAGTGGGCTTCATCCCTGGGATGCAAGGCTGGTTCAACATACACAAATCAATAAATGTAATCCAGCATATAAACAGAACCAAAGACAAAAACCACATGATTATCTCAATAGATGCAGAAAAGGCCTTTGACAAAATTCAACAATCCTTCATGCTAAAAACTCTCAATAAATTAGGTATTGATGGGACGTATCTCAAAATAATAAGAGCTATCTACGACAAACCCACAGCCAATATCATACTGAATGGGCAAACACTGGAAGCATTCCCTCTGAAAACTGGCACAAGACAGGGATGCCCTCTCTCACCACTCCTATTCAACATAGTGCTGGAAGTTCTGTCCACAGCAATCAGGCAGGAGAAGGAAATAAAGGGTATTCAATTAGGAAAAGAGGAAGTCAAACTGTCCCTGTTTGCAGATGACATGATTGTATATCTAGAAAATCCCATTGTCTCAGCCCAAAATCTCCTTAAGCTGATTAGCAACTTCAGCAAAGTCTCAGGATACAAAATCAATGTACAAAAATCACAAGCATTCTTGTACACCAATCACAGACAAACAGAGCCAAATCATGAGTGAACTCCCATTTACAATTGCTTCAAAGAGAATAAAATACCTAGGAATCCAACTTACAAGGGATGTGAAGGACCTCTTCAAGGAGAACTACAAACCACTGCTCAATGAAATAAAAGAGGATACAAACAAATGGAAGAACATTCCATGCTCATGGGTTGGAAGAATCAATATCGTGAAAATGACCATACTGCCCAAAGTAATTTATAGATTCAATGCCATCCCCATCAAGCTACCAATGACTTTCTTCACAGAATTGGAAAAAACTACTTTAAAGTTCATATGGAACCAAAAAAGAGCCCACATCGCCAAGTCAATCCTAAGCCAAAAGAACAAAGCTGGAGGCATCACGCTACCTGACTTCAAACTATACTACAAGGCTACAGTAACCAAAACAGCATGGTACTGGTACCACAACAGAGACATAGATCAATGGAACAGAACAGAGCCCTCAGAAATGATGCCGCATATCTACAACTATCTGATCTTTGACAAACCTGACAAAAACAAGAAATGGGGAAAGGATTCCCTATTTAATAAATGGTGCTGGGAAAACTGGCTAGCCATATGTAGAAAGCTGAAACTGGATCCCTTCCTTACACCTTATACAAAAATTAATTCAAGATGGATTAAAGACTTAAATGTTAGACCTAAATCCATTAAAATCCTACAGGAAAACCTAGGCAATACCATTCAGGACATAGGCGTGGGCAAGGACTTCATGTCTAAAACACCAAAAGCAATGGCAACAAAAGGCAAAATTGACAAATGGGATCTCATTAAAATAAAGAGCTTCTGCACAGCAAAAGAAACTACCATCAGAGTGAACAGGCAACCTACAGAATGGGAGAAAATTTTTGCAACCTACTCATCTGACAAAGGGCTAATATCCAGAATCTACAATGAACTCAAACAAATTTACAATAAAAAAACAAACAACCCCATCAAAAAGTGGGCAAAGGACATGAACAGACACTTCTCAAAAGAAGACATGTATGCAGCCAAAAAACACATGAAGAAATGCTCATCATCACTGGCCATCAGAGAAATGCAAATCAAAACCACAGTGAGATACCATCTCACACCAGTTAGAATGGCCATCATTAAAAAAGCAGGAAACAACAGGTGCTGGAGAGGATGTGGAGAAATAGGAACACTTTTACACTGTTGGTGGGACTGTAAACTAGTTCAACCATTGTGGAAGTCAGTGTGGCGATTCCTCAGGGATCTAGAACTAGAAATACCATTTGACCCAGCCATCCCATTACTGGGTATATACCCAAAGGACTATAAGTCATACTGCTATAAAGACACACACACACGTATGTTTATTGCGGCACTATTCACAATAGCAAAGAGTTGGAACCAACCCAAATGTCCAACAACGATAGACTGGATTAAGAAAATGTGGCACATATACACCATGGAATACTATGCAGCCATAAAAAATGATGAGTTCGTGTCCTTTGTAGGGACATGGATGAAACTGGAAAACATCATTCTCGGTAAACTGTTGTTTCATAATCTTATTCTGAGAGATTTTGATCGCTTTTGCTTCATTACATTGATGACATTATGCTGATTGGATTCAGAGAGCAAGAAGTAGCAAACACACTGGACTTATTGGTAAGACATTTGCATGCTAGAGGATGGGAAATAAATCCAACTAAAATTCAGGGAACTTCTACCTCAATAGAATTTTTAGGGGTCCAGTAGTGTGGGGCCTGTCGAGATATTCTTTTTAAGGTGAAGGATAAGTTGCTGTACTTGGCCCCTCCCAAAACCCAGAAAGAGGCACAATGCCTAATGGTCCTATTTGGATTTTGTAGGCAACACATTCTTAATTTGGGTGGGTTACTCTGGACTATTTATTGAGTGACCCAAAAGGCTGCCAGTTTTGAGTGCGGTCTAGAACAGGAGAAGGCTCTCCAACAGGTCCATGCTGCTGTGCAAGCTTCTCTGCCACCTGGGCCATATGACCCAGCAGATTCAATGGTGCTTGAGGTGTCATTGGCAGATAGGGATGCTGTCTGGAGCCTTTGGCAGGCTCCCACAGGTGAATCACAGTGGAGGCCTCTAGGATTTTGGAACAAGGCCCTGCCATCTTCCGCAGATAACTACTCTCCTTTTGAGAGACAGCTCTTGGCCTATTACCAAGCTTTGGTGGAAACTGAACATTTGACTATGGGTCATCAAATCACCGTGCATCCTGAACTGCCTATCATGAACTGGGTGCTTTCTCAACCATCTAGCCACAAAGTGGGTCATGCTTAGCAGCATTCCGTCATCAAATAGAAGTGGTATATAGGTGATTGAGCACAAGTAAATTACATGAGTAAGTAGCTCAAATGCTCATGGTCTCCACTCCTCCCACCCTGCCTTCTCTTCCCCCAGCCTTCACTGATGGCCTTATAGGGAAGTTCCCAATGATTCAGTTGACAGACGAAGAGAAGATTGGGGCCTGGTTCACAGATGGTTCTGCACATTACACAGGCACCACCTGAAAGTGGACAGTTGCAGCATTACAGCCCCTTTCTAGGACAACCCTGAAAGACAGCAGTGAAGAGAAATCTTCCCAGTGGGCAGAACTTTGAGCAGTGCACTGGGTTGTACACTTTGCATGGAAGGAGAAATGGCCAGCTGTGAGATTATATACTGATTCATAAGCTGTAGCCAATGGTTTGGCTGGATGGCCAGGGTCTTGGAAGAAGCATGACTGGAAAATTGGTTACAAAGAAATTTGGGGAAGAGGTATGTGGATGGACCTCTCTGAATGGTCAAAAACTGTGAAGATATTTTTATCCCATGTGAATGCTCACCAACAGGTGATCTTGGTGGAGTAAGATTTTAATAATCAAGTGGATAGGATGACCCGTTTTGTGGACACCACTCAGCCTCTTTCTCAGCCACCCCTGTGATCACCCATGAACAAAGTGGCCATGTTGGCAGGGATGGAGGTTATGCATGGGCTCAGCAAGATGGACTTCCACTCACCAAGGCTGACTTGGCTGTGGCCACTGCTGAGTACCCATTTGCCAGCAGCAGAGACCAACACTGAGCCCTCGATATGACACTGTTCCTTGGGGTGATCAGTCAGCTACCTGGTGGCAAGTTGATTATATTGGACCTCTTCCATCATGGAAAGGGCAGAGGTTTGTCCTCACTAGAATAGACACTTACTCTGGATATGAGTTTGCCTATCCTGCATTCAATGCTTCTGCCAAGACTACCATCCATGTACTCACAGAATGCCTTATCCACTGTTATGGTATTCCACAGAGCATTGCCTCTGACCAAGGCACTCACTTTATAGTTAAATAAGTGTGGCAGTGAGCTCTTGCTCATGGAATTCACTGGTCTTACCATATTTCCCATCATCTTGAAGCAGCTGGATTGATAGAACGGTGGAATGGGCTTTTGAAGTCACCATTACAAAACTCCAACTAGGTGACAATACTTTGCAGGGCTGAGACAAAGCTCTCCAGAAGGCTGTGTATGCTCTGAATCAGCATCCAATATATGGTACTGTTTCTCCCATAGCCAGGATTCAAGGATCCAGTAATCAAGGGGTGAAAGTGGAAGTGGCACCACTCACCATCACCCCTAGTGATCCACTAGCAAATTTTTTGCTTCCTGTTCCCACGACATTCACATTGCTGGCCTAGAGGTCTTAGTTCTAGAGGGAGGAATGCTGCCACCAGGAGACACGACAACAATTCCATTAAACTGGAAGTTAAGATTGCCACCTGGACACTTTGGGCTCCTCCTACTTTTACGTCAACAGGCTAAGAAGGGAGTTACAGTGTTGACTGGGGTGATTGATCCGGACTATCAAGATGAAATCAGTCTACTGCTCCACAACGGAAGTAAGAAAGAGTATGCATGGAATACAAGAGATGTGGGAGGATCACTTGAGCCCAGGAGTTTAATTCCAGTCTGGGCAACATAGTGAGACCCTGTTGCTAAACTAAAAATAAAAATAAGTATTGTTCAGAATTTGTGGAGGGGTGAAGTTAAAGACTTTCAAAACTTAAAAAAAAAAGATCCATTAGGGTGTCTCTTAGTATTGCTGTGCTCTGTGATTAAGGTCAATGGAAAACTACAACAGCCCAATCTAGGCAGGACTACACATGGCCAGACGCTTCAGGAATGAAGGTTTGGGTCACTCCACCAAAAAAACCCAAAAAAACAAAAACAAAACAAAACAAACAAAAAAATACCATGACCTGCTGAGGTGCTTGCTGAAGGCAAAGGGCGTACAGAATGGGTAGTAGAAGGTAATCATCAATACCAGCTACGACCACGTGACCAGATGCAGAAACAGAGACTGTAATTGTCATGAATATTTTCTCCTTCTTTTGTTAAAAACACGTTTGTGCATGTATACACGTGTACTAGGAAAATACCTTCATTTTATTTCCTTTCTTTGTTATCATGTGACATAAGATTTATTGACTTCACATCAGCATTAAGTATTGTTAACTTTATGTAATAGTATTTGGGTTGGGGATTGGTGCGTTTCCGGTAGTACGAAGGATAGTTATTGTTTTTTTTTTTGGGGGGGACATATTTTTGGAATGTAGTCAGCTGGAGATGAGTAGTATATCAAAAATAACTTTAATATAAGGTAAGAAAAAATGAAAAGTTCATTTAAGTACTAGTATGTACAGGATTGCATCTGAGTAAATTTCTCTTTGCTTCTCGATAGATATATCTTATTTTTACCATGTTCCTTTTACATTTCCAAACACAGTGATCTATAAAAAAACTAAATAAAAGTGAAAAAATGTACCCATTACATAGGTTCCCAAAAAAATCACTACGCCAAAAAAAAAAGAGTAGAAATCTGTATAAACAGTAAATCAGAAGTCAGTAAAAACAACAACTGAATTCCTAAAGAGAATTAAGACAAAGAAATACGGCAGAGAAATTTAGAAACCAAATAAGAGAAATTAAATTCTCTGGCAGTTTTGGACTCTAGATTTTTCTAAAGCAGGTTAAGTGTATTACACAATAGAGAAGGTGGTTATAGAGAGGGTGGATTTTTAAGTTGCATGAAAGACAGAAGTATGTATTTGATATTGATATACGTGATTGACTGTCTGACTGGCTACCAAATGCCCATTTCCAATGCCCCTTCCCTTGTCCATTGCCTATTGCAGAGACTGTAAAAGTCAGATACTGGTTTAACCTTCATCCTCTGCAGCAAGTAATGCTCATGAACTTAGCCTAGCCAATGAGACATAAGAGGAATTCTTCTGGGAGGCTTCTAAATAAAGAATGTTAGCCCCTGATAAAAGGAGAGAGGCACTAAAGGAGAATGCTCTCTGTCTCACTACCCTGGCCCACCTTTACCTCTTGCCTTTGCTGTGTGATGACTTGACATCGAGTTCTGATAGCCATCTTGGATCATTAGCCACAAGCCCAAGAACAAAAAGCCAGCCCGCTGAGGATGGTGAAAAGGAAAAATGTAGAGCCTGGGTATTAAAACATCTTTACGGCATTAAACCAATCCTGGGACTTTTTACCTTTGGACTTCATGTTATGTAATATGTGACATCTTTAAGTATTAAGCCTCTGTTAGCTTGTGTTTTGTTACTTGCAGCCAGAGCATTTTAAACTGATGTAGAATTTAAATTTTTTGTTTTTCAACTTATTGGACAGTTATAAAACACTCTTAAACATCTACTGAAGGCCAGGCACAGTGGTTCACATCTGTAATCCCAGCACCTTGGGAGGCTGAGGTGGGAGGATTGCTTGGGCCCAGGGAGTTAAGGCTGCAGTGAGCTGAGATCACACAACTGCACTCCAGCCTGGCTACAGGGTGAAACCTGTCTTAAAACAAAACAAAACAAAAACTACTGAAATGGCTACTTTCCCATATACTAAATTCTTATATATATTTTTGGTCTCTCTGGACTTTCTTTTCTATTCTATTGGGGTATCTGTGCAGCGTGGTGACCATCTAACTTTTTAATATCTGCTGGAGCAAGAATTAATACTGCCCTAATTTATGGATTATGAGGTTTTTTTTCAACTTTTTAAAACTCCTTTTAGGTCCAATTTCATTGTAATTTTTAAAATGATTCAGTAGAACAGCTCCTTCTACTTTTTTTTTTTTTTTTTGAGATGGAGTCTCACTCTGTCACCCAGGTTGAAGTACAGTGGCATGATCTTGGCTCACTGCAACCTCTGTCTCCCGGGTTCAAGCGATTCTCCTCCCTCAGCTTCCTAAGTAGCTGGGATTACAGGCACGCACCACCATGCCCAGCTAACTTTTGTATTTTTAGTAGAGACGAGGTTTCACCATGTTGGTCATGCTGGTCTCAAACTCCTGACCTCGTGATTCACCCGTGTCGGCCTCCCAAAGTGCTGGGATTACAGGAGTGAGCCACCATGCCCGGCCTCCTTCTACTTTTTAATGTCTTTAAGGGCCATAGGACTGGTAAATCATTGGGCAAAAATGTAAACATTAGTTCAAGGTTTTATGGAAAGAAGATAAAGGCTATTGGTAGTTTGGAAGTTTCTTTAAAACATTACAATACCACATGTAGACAATAGTGTCGAGTGCAATGTGATTTTAAGAAAAATAAAGCAAAAGAGGATTTCATTTCAAAGTCATAAACATCTGGTATTGATATGGGCTGGGGAAAACATGCAATTTGAAAGTTGAAATCAACAGCTCCAAAAAATTAGCCAATAAGGGGATAGAGTTGTACAGTAGTAAGAAAATATAATGCCCAATTCCCATTATGCATAAGTGATAAGCAATTAGCTTGCTTTCTGAGACTTGCAATGTGACAGGAGCCTCAGAAAAGCAGGCTTTTTAAGTTTGCTAACTGAGGCTGTCAGTTGGGAAGGATGTTTTGTTTGACAGTTGATTAGGGACTAAATGAACTGAAAAAAAATCAGTAACTTTTGCTGCTTTTCCATTTATTATAACAGCAATTATCTGCATTTTTCTTCGGCCAGTTCTAAAGACTAGATTGAAACAATTACCTATGTAAAAAAAAAACTGATCTTGAATAGCAAAAGGGCAACTAGGATTTGAAACCACTAGCTCTTTGGTGGATAAGATTGTCATCTGAAAATTGGCTAACATGGTTGATAATTTGCCTTTAAATATCTGCCAAACTAAATAATGCAGTTCTGGAAAAAATAATATTGAACACATGGTTATTTAGCTTATTCCTAATTATTCAGCCTAATACTACTAATTCTTTTTGAGTCAGATAGTTCATATATTTATTGGTCAGTATTTACTGAGGGCTTACAACGCCAGGCAGTGTTCTAGATACATGAGATATAGGAATGAACAAGCAGCTGAAAGGCATAGTCCCCAGGGTTTGAGGAAAAGAAATAGGCAATAAACAGATACCCAAGAAAATATTTAGTAGGTTAGATAGTGACATTTTATGAAAAAAAGCAGGGTTTGGGAGCCGAGGTGGGTGGATCACCTGAGGTCAGGAGTTCGAGACCAGCCTGGCCAACATGGCGAAACCCCGTCTCTACTGAAAATACAAAAATTAACCGGGTGTGGCAGTGCACACCTGTAATTCCAGCTACTAGGGAGTCTGAAACAGGAGAATCACTTGAACCAGGAAGGCAGAGGTTGCAGTGAGCTGAGATCACACCACTGCACTCCAGCCTGAGTGACAGAGCAAGACTCTGTCTCAAAAAAAAAAAAAGCAGGGTTAGGGGATAGAGGATGATGGAAGTTGATATTTGATCAAGGACCTAAAAAAGTGAAAGAATTACATACGGAGCTCTCTGGAGAATGACTGTTGAATTAGAAGGAAAAGCAGGTGCAGCAGGTGCAAAGGCCTCGAGGTGGGAGCATGTTGGCATGTCTGAAGAACACAAGGAGGCAAGCATGACTGAACTGGAGCAAGCTAGGGAAGGAGTGCTGGGTAGAGAGGTCAAAGCAGTGGCCAGAGGGTAGACCATGTAAGGCCTTTTAGAACTTGGTAAAAAATTTGGCTTTTCTCCTGAGTATGATGGAAATCCACTGGAAAACTTTAGGATGAGAAATGACACAATCTGTGTGTTTTAACACAATAACTTTGGCTGCTGTATTGAATATATACTAAAGGGGAGAAGGTAGAAAGCACAGAGGTCTGTTAAGAAGCTGTGGCACTAATTGTTGTGAAATACAACAGTGGCTGGGATCAGGTGGGAGGGGTAGAGGTGGTGAATAATTAGATACTGGATATATTTCAAAGGCAAGGCTGACAGAGCTTGCTGATAAATTGGACATGGGTCATGAAAGAAAAAAGAGTAGTCAAGGTTGTTTTCGGCCTTACTGAGATGGGGAAAATAACATGAATAGTGGGTGGGGATGAAGAGTGGCAGGGGTGCTGAGGAAGAGCAAGTGTTCCCTTTGAGACACATTCCATTTCAGATGCCTCTTAGCCATCCAAGTGGAAACACTGAGTAGGCAGTTGGAAGTGAGGCTAGAGTTCAAGGGTGAGGCCTGGGCTAAAGATAAACATTTTGGGGTCATCAGCATGTAAATAGCATTCAAGTCAGCTGGGTGCAGTGGCTCATACCTGTAATCCCAGCACTTTGGGAGGCCAAGGTGGGAGGACCTCTGGAGCCTAGGAGTTCAAGACCAACCTAGGCAACATAGTGAGACCCCATCTCTCCAAAAAAAATGGAATAAATTAGTCAGGCATGGTGACACACACCTGTGGTTCCAGCTACTCAGGAGGCTGAGGTGGAGGATTATTTGGGCCCAGGAGATTGAGGCAGCCAGCAGTGAGCTGTGATGATGCCACTGCACTCCAGCCTGGGCTACAGAGTGAGAACCTGTAACAACAACAACAACAAACAACAAAGCATTAATTAGACAGGATGCGATCACCTAAGATGAGTGTGGAAAGAGAAGAGGTCTGAGCCCTGAGGCCCTTCAAAGTTCTTAGGGGCTGGGTGCGGTGGCTCATGCCTGTAATCCCAACAGGATTACAATCCAGCCAAGGCGGCTGGATTGCTCGAGTCCAGGAGTTTGATACCAGCCTGTGCAACAAGGTGAAACCCTGTCTCTACAAAAAAATTAAAAATTTAGCCAGAAGTGGTGGTGTATGCCTATAGTCCCAGCTACTCAGGAGGCTGAGGCAGGGGGATCATTTGAGCCTGGGAGGCGGAGGTTGCAGTGAGCTGAGATAGTACCACTGCACTCCAACCTGGGTGACAGAGCAAGACTCTATCTCAAAAAACAAAAAACAAAAAAAACAGCCCCCCCCAAAGTTCTTAGCATCATTATTGACATGATCTATAACTTTTGACAAGCCCCTTAATCTCTATGTTTCCCAGTTTCTAATCTAGCATTGTCCAGTAGAAATATATTGAGAGCCACAAATGCCTGCTACGTATGTAATTAAAAAACTTTTTAGTGGCCACGTTTAGTGGCCACAAGAAAAGTTTTTTAAAATGTGAAATTAATTTCAATAACATATTTTATTTAACCCAATGAGGTAGGCAAAATAATGACCTGAAAGATGTCCAAGATCCCTGAAATATGAATATATTCCTTACGTGGCAAAGGGACTTTGCAGATGTGATTAAGGCTAAGGGGCTTGAGAAGAATAGAGTGTCAAGAATCATACAGGTGGGTCCAATCTATGGTCAGGGAGATGCGAGGATGGAGAAGGGTGAGAGAGGAGATATTGTTGGCTTTGAAGATGGAGCAAGGGGCCACTAGCTAAGGAGTGTGGGAAACCTCTAAAAGCTGAAAAAGGCAAGGGAACGGATTCTCACCTAAGGCCTCCAAAAGGAATGCAACCCTGCCAAAACCTTGATTTTGCCCAATGAGACCTGAGTCAGACTTTTGAACTACAGAAATGTAAGATAATAAATGTTTTGTTTTAAGCCACTAAGTTTCTAATAATTTGTATGGCAACTCTAGGAAGCTAATATACTCCATATACTCCCCCAAATTAACATTTCTAGGTGAAATCTATATAAAGATTATTAATATTTTACTTTTTTGTACTTAAGTCTTCAGAGTCTAGTGTATATCCTACATATACAGCATGTCTGAACTTGAACTAGCTCCATTTCAAATGCTCCATAGCACCACGTGGCTAGTGGCGATCATATTTGACAATATAGTTCTAATTAGTTCATTGAGAATGGGGCAAAGAAGTTTAGTACAAGAATGACATGTGTGATGGTTAATTTTATGTGTCAACCTGGCTAGGCCACATGCCCAGATATTTGGTTAAACACTATTCTGGATGTTTCTGTGAAGGTGGTTTTGGATGAGGTTAACATTTAAATCAGTGGACTTTGAGTAAAGCATGTTATCTTCCATAATGTGGGTGGGCCTCATACAATTCATTGAAGGCCTGATTAGTACTAAGACAGACTTCCCCAAGAAAGAAGGAATTCTGTCAGCTGGTGGCCTTTGGACTCAAACTGTAACTCTTCTCTGTCTCCAGCCTGCCAGCTTAGCCCATAAGATTTTGGACTTAGCAAGCCTCTACAGTGGCTTGAGTAAATTTGTTAAAATACCTTTCTCCCTCTCTCTCCATCAATACATATATACATCTGTTGGTTCTGTTTTTTCTGGAGACCCAATACAACATGCATGAGACAAAGGAAAGACGCACACCATATCTAAAACCTCCTACTCCCACTCCCTGCCTCATTTCTAGAGTCCAGAGTTTTGCAGAATAGTGTTCAATCTAGGAAGAGAAGCATGTGCATTGGGAATGGGTAAGTGAGGCAGGAGGAGAGGTGCTATATTGTCCAGGGGGTAAAAGGAAGGGAGCCTGAGAAGTGTGAAGGAAAGGGTCTATGCTGACTTTGCAAGAGAGAGTATATTCTGTTTCAAGAGGGCCAGAGAGATCTGATCTACAGTCCTAGCAAAGCCAGTTTCACTTCGGTTGAAGCATTTTAATTCTGTCAAGGGCCAAATAGGTGGGTCCTGAATTTGTCTGCCAAGGCCACCATAACAAAATACCACAGACCGGGTGGCTTAAACAGAGAAATTAATTTTCTTGCAGTTCTGGAGGCTAGTAATCAGAGACCAGTGTGCTGGCAGGTTTGGTTTCTCCGAGGCCTCTGTCCTTGGCTTGCAGATGGCTATCTGCTTGCTGCCTCCAGTCATCCCTCTGTGCCCAGGTGCCTCTGGTGGCTCACTGGGTCCTAATCACCTCTTGTAATAAGGACATCTGTTGGGTTGACTTAGGGCCCACCCTAATGCCCACATTTTAACTTAATTACCTCTTTAAAGGCCCTATTCCCAAATACAGTCACATGCTGAGGTATTGGGCATTAGGACTTCAACATATGGATTTGGAAGGCACATAAAATTCAGTCTATAACAGGCCCCAAGTGACCCCACCTAGGTTTGCCTTAGACTCCCAACCAAATAATAAGCACTTAGTTCAGAGCAAGTGTTCAAAGACTAAATAGGTAGAGATGGCATACATCTTCCTAAAGAATTCTCAGCAAACTAGGAGAATCTTTCAGAGTAAAAATGCAGGTCGGGGTGAGCTCAAGTCACAGTGGCTTCTGGGGTTGGGGAGGCAAATGAGGATGCCTTTATCTCTTCCTCTCCTGGCCATGAGACTCTAGCAATGATGGTAGGCTGAGGCAGAGCAAAGGTGAGTCGTGTAGCCCATAATTACTGTCCCAAACCTGCCTAATTCGAGTCATCTGGGTCTGAGTCCTGGCTGTGAGAAGCCCAGAAACATGTATTTTTAGGGAAATGTGAGAAAATGAAGCAACTGTGGTACTTACAGAAAATTAGTCAGGGACCTATCTTCTGATTCCTTTCTATTATTGATAAGGCATCCTACTATCTCACATTTGCTGGAGAAAGCATTACTTACATATTATGAAATGTGTTTCTTTTCCCCTGAATTTTTTAAAACAATTCTGTAATGTGTTCAAGGAAAGTGGTGTGTCCTTCAGGCATTGTTGCTCTAAAAGCATTGCTGTTTGCCTAAGGGTCAGAAGCATCTGGAAATGAAGGAACCATTTGTGGGCTAGAAGAACACAGCAATAATGAACAAAGCCTGAGAACCTGGGTTGTGCTTCACAGAGAGAGTGGCAGTGCAGCGCAGTTGGAAATAAATGGCACGTGTCTCTCCTCCCCCAAACTGCCTGAGCACCTCCCCACTTTCCCTTCCTCCCCACCTTCCTTTCCTCCCCACCTTCCCTTCCTCCCCACCTTCCCTTCCTCTCCACCTCACTCACCAACCTGGAGGACTTTGCCAGGAAATTTCAGGTGGAAAGATGGCATTATAAAGGCATGGAGATGTGAAAGCATGCAGCTTGTTTAGATAATTTTGTTGCTAGAAAATAGGGCAGGGTTTGAGAGAGGGAAATAGCTAGTACCTGGGGATGGCCTTCAGCATTCTTGCGATCCTAAAGAATTTCAATGGTAATCTTTAAAGATTAGGAAACGCTGAAGCGTTTTTAGAAGCAGCGTGACATGACTTGAATCTAGGCAGCAAGCTACAGCTGCCTGTATTTGTGTGGCTGGTGAGTTATGAGTGGTTTTTATATTTGTAAAGGATTGGAAAGAAAGGAAAGGTGGGCTGATGAACAGACAGAGAGAACATGTGGCAGAGAATGTATTGCTCACAAAGCCTGAAATATTTACTTCTGGCTCTTTACAGCTAAAGTCTGCTGACTGCTGGGCTAGATTTAGAAAGACAATAACTACCATTTATTGAATGCTTATTTTATAAGGGTGTACACCCTCTGTGATATTAGGAGAGTAATATCTCTGCAGCATATTACAAATAATATCCCAGGGTGTACACAAATGGTGTACACCCTCTGTGGTATTAGGAGATTAATATCTCTGTAGCACATTACAAATAATATCCCAGGTTGTACACAAATGTTTTGCATCCACTGTGGTATTAGGAAAGTGATATCTCCTCAGGATATTACAAATAATATTCAGGGTGTACACACATGGTGTACATTTACTGTGATATTGAGACTGATATCTCTCTAGGATATTAGGAATAATATCACAGGGTGTACACCTTCTATGACCTCAGGAGTAAAATCCCTTTAAAATATTACGAATAATATCACAATGTGTACACCCTCTGTGACATTAGGAGTAACATTCCTCTAGGATATTAGGAAGAATATTGCAGAGTGTACAATCCCTGTGACATTAGTAATAACATCTGCCTATGATACTATGGGTAATATCACATGGTGTACAGCCCCTGTGACATTACAAGTAACATTCCCCTAGGATATTATTAATAATATCAACGTTATATACACACCTTGTTGAGAGGTGACAGCATGCTGGTAGTCCTCACAGTCCTCGCTCGCTCTTGGCACCTCCTCTGCCTGGGCTCCCACTTTGGGGGCACTTGAGGAGCCCTTCAGCCCCCCGCTGCACTGTGGGAGCCCCTTTCTGGGCTGGCCAAGACCGGAGCCGGCTCCCTCAGCTTGCAGGGAGGTGTGGAGGGAGAGGCGCGAGCGAGAACCGGGGCTGTGCGCGCGCTTAAGGGGCCGGCTGGAGTTCCGGGTGGGCGTGAGCTTGGCGGGCCCCCCCGCACTCAGAGCAGCCGGCAGGCCCTGCCGGCCCCGGGCAATGAGGGACTTAGCACCCGGGCCAGCGGCTGCGGAGGGTGTACCGGGTCCCCCAGCAGTGCCAGCCCACCGGCGCTGCGCTCGGTTTCTCGCCAGGGCTTAGCTGCCTTCCCACGGGGCAGGCCTCGGGACTGCAGCCCGCCATGCCTGAGCCTTCCCCCGCCTCCATGGGCTCCTGTGCGGCCTAAGCCTCCGGACGAGCGCCACCCCCTGCTCCACGGCACCCAGTCCCATCGACCACCCAAGGGCTGAGGAGCGCAAGCGCACGGCGCGGGACTGACAGGCAGCTCCACCTGCAGGCCCGGTGCGGGATCCACTGGGTGAAGCCAGCTGGGCTCCTGAACCTTTATGTCTAGCTCAGGGATTGTAAATACACCAATCAGCACCCTGTGTCTAGCTTGAGGTTTGTGAATGCACCAATTGTCACTCTTATCTAGCTGCTCTGGTGGGGCCTTGGAGAACCTTTGTGTCAATACTCTGTATCTAACTTAGCTGATGGGGACCTGGAGAACCTTTATGTCTAGCTCAGGGATTGTAAACGGCACCAGTCAGCGCCCTGTCAAAACAGACCACTGGGCTCTACCAATCAGCAGGACGTGAGTGCGGCCAGATAAGAGAATAAAAGCAGGCTGCCTGAGCCAGCAGGGACAACCCGCTCGGGTCCCCTTCCACACTGTGGAAGCTTTGTTCTTTCGCTCTTTGCAATAAATCTTGCTACTGCTCACTCTTTGGGTCCACACTGCTTTTATGAGCTGTAACACTGACCGCGAAGGTCTGCAGCTTCACTCCTGAGCCAGCGAGACCACGAACCCACCAGAAGGAAGAAACTCTGAACACATCCGAACAGCAGAAGGAACAAACTCCAGACGTGCCACCTTAAGAGCTGTAACACTCACCGCAAGGGTTCACGGCTTCATTCTTGAAGTCAGTGAGACCAAGAACCCACCAATTCCGGACACACTGTGACATTTGAAGTAATATTCCCCTATAATGTTTCGAATAATATCTCAGCGTGTGCACCCTCTGTGACATTCAGAGTAACATCCCCCTAAGGTATTACAAATAGTATCACAGCCTGTACACCTCCTGTGACATGAGGACTAACATCTTTTTAGGATATTAAGAATAATATCACAAGGTGTACACCCCTGTGACACTAGGAGTAACATCCCCGTAAGATACTATGAATGATATCACAGGGAGTACACCCCCTGTGACATTAGGAGTAACAATCCAGTAGGATACTATGAATAATATAACACGGTGTAGGCCCATTGTGACATTAGTAGTAACATTTCCCTAGGATATTACGAATAATATCACATCGGTGACATTAGGAGTAACATTTTTCTAGGATATTATGAATAATATAACAGGGTGTACACTCCTTGTGACATTAGGAGTAACATCACCTTAGGATATTACAAATAGTATCACAGGGTGTACACCCCCTGTGACATTAGGAGTAACATCCCCCTAGGATATTACCAAAAATATCACAATGTGTACCCTCACTGTGCTATTAGGAGTAATATCTTCCTAAAATATTACAACGAATATCACAAGGTGTACACCAACTGTGATATTAGGAGTAACACCCCCCAGGATATTATGAATAATATCACAGACTTTATACACCTAGTGTACACCCACTGTGACATTAGGAATAACATCCACCTAGGTATTACAAATAATATCACAGAGTGTGCACACATGGTGTACACCCACTCTGACATTAGTTATAACATCCCCCTAGGATATTATGGTCCATATCACTAGGAGTACCCACACATTGTGTACACTCACTGTGACATTAAGAGTAACATCCCCCTATGTTATTATGAATAATAATACAGGATGTAAAAACATCTTGTGCACCCACTGTGACATTAAGAGTCACATCCCCCTAGGATATTACAGATAATATCACATAGTGTATACCCACGTAACATCCCCATAGGATATTATGAATAATATTACAGAGTGTAAACACACGGTATACACCCACTGTGACATTAGGAGTAACGTTTTTCTAGAATAATGCAAATAATATCACAGGGTGTACACACATGGTGTACACACACTGTGACATTAGAAATAAAATCACCCTGGGGTATTACAAATAATATATTAATAATTATTACCATAAATATTAATCGATATTATTTGTAATGTCCAAGTAACATTAATATTGCTCTTAATATCACATGGGGTGTACTCCCAGTTATATTATTTGTAACATCCTACTGAGATGTTACACCTAATGTCACAGTGTACACGCAGTGATGCTATTCATAGTATCCTACTGAGATGTTACTCCTGGTGTCACAGTGGCTGTACACCTTGTGATATTATTGGTAATATCGTAGGGAGATGTTACGCCTAATGTCACAGTAGGTGTACACCCTGTGAATTTATTTGAAATATTCTAGGAAAACGTTATTCCTAATTCCAAGGTAGATATTACATAGGATTGTACACCCCCAGTGATATGGCGAGTAATATCACCCTCTCCCCAACTGGATATTATGAACCATATCACAGGGGGGATATTATCACCCTCTCCTGCCTGGTGACAGAGCAAGATCCTGTCTCAAAAAAAAAAATAAAATCTGTAAAACATACAGCAAGTGATTGATTTTCCCAGCAATAAATAGGAAAGTAAGTGGAAATTTTCAGATAATTGAAAGGCGGTACACACTTTTACAATTTCTTTTCTAATAGTGTTTTTAGTAAAAGGAGGAATGACCAGGACACTGTTATCACCTGAGTTTGTCCCTCCTCTTAGGGCTGGTGGTATACCAGGAGCCAAAGTGTAGCTGTTTGCTGTTTTTGTCTGCCCAGTATCTACTTTTCTTTTTTGTTAATATCATTTTTATTTTCTTTTGAGGAGCTATTTTTCCCCTATCTCTTTGGCTCTGGGTCTAGAGACACGGCCTAGTTTTGGCTGAAGTAAATACTGTATCATCATCTGGCTATGGTGATTGTTTTAAGAACATGTGACCCAGGCATACAAGTCAGGTTTGGGAATTTTGGTGCTATAATTGTGAAACAAACACTCCCTGCAAGTCTGCTAAGCTGGAAGAATATGTGTGAAGCTGCCAAGGGTCTTCCCTGTTGCTACATGGAGACATAGCAGCTTGGCAATGAAGTCACTACTAAGGATAGCAGAGTTTATGGGGAAGGAGGAGAATGAGAGAGAAAATGATGACACTGTGGCTTTTGATCCAGCTGTTCCTAAAAGTAATCACCCGCCTTGAACTTCCTGGTTTAGGTGAGCCAGTGGTTTATCTCTTTCTCCAAAGCTTCCTCCTTTTTACTTTTCTTTCTCTCTTTTTTCCTTAATACAACTTGATTTAGATTTCTTCCATTCAACTCAAACATTCTTACCTATAAAAGGTGTCAACACTTTGTTGCAGAGTCCAGAGGAGGTAGGAAGTTGACAGTTAAAGTGGACAGCTGAAAAGGAAGTGAGTCCCAACTTGCTAAGTATAAAATACCTCTTAACCTTGTGTGCGCCCTGGTAGGGGCAAGAATACTTTGCACAGGGGATAGGCTTGGCTGGCAGGATAGTTACTGTCAAGGAAAGATGAATGTGACAACTTTGGGGATATTCATTGGTGGGAAGAAGTGGGGAGTGAAGAAATCAATATAGTTAAAATGCGGATTTAAAAATGTATATAACAGCCTCAGAACTTAGATTACACAAATCATCAGCATGTTTGCATGGTGCTTTTATTTCTGGGTCTCTCTTGATGGCTCCTCTTGCATAATTATTACTCTGTATGCTTTGGAAAAATTTTTTATACCTTTAGTACCAGGCTATTTCTCATTTTTATTTTCCTGCTTTTTTACCTTCTTATTCCAAAGTCACCGTGTGACTGTTTTATGGTAGAGATTTGTGTGCAGCCTAAATCAGTTGCTAAACATCAAAGAGTCCTGTGCATATGTAATAAAGATGTGTTGCAGTGGGGGTGGAAGGTAACTGCAATCATGGTTGGAATTTTCAAATCTGTTAAGAGTAAACACTCTGCATAAATAGAATAAGAATGTGATTTCTATGCATGTTTTATTAGGTGGGGGATGACTTGTGTGACTCAGACAGAAACATCTGACTCTTCTGTGGGAAAAATGAAAGCACTTAAAAAGTGTTTGCAGCTGGTAACAGGTTTCCTAATGCACTGATCATTTGCTGGCTGTTCTCATTCCCACCTTTGTACTCTACTATATACTTGGGGTGGGGTCTGAGCCTTTGCAGACTGTTTTCCTTACCAGCTGGTTCTGCCAATGGGAAGCACTGGTTGTAGTGGAAGGGTGAAGAGGAGAAGAGATTATCTTCCTGCCTTCAGCTTCTACAATTTCCTTCTAGCAATAGTGAGCAGACTGGATCAGCGTTTTCTGGGAGTTCCCTCACCTCCAGGGTGGGCCTAATACCCTTTTGTGGTCCTAGAATCATGGGGTCTCCATGCAACCTTCTCCAAGATTCCAGCCCCTCCTTTCCAGTCCCAGCCTCCATGAGTACTACATTCTCTATTTTCTTCTTCCAGCCCCAGAATTGCTATGTACTGGGTTACTCTACTGTCTCTGCTTTGCTTTCTCAGCTCTCCCTTATGCAGCCAGTTTCCTATGTTAAAATCTCTCAATGAAATATGTGAAATGGTTTTGTTTTCCTGGCTAGTACACCTAATAAATATCTTTAATGTATTTCCATTAGACCTTCAAACCTTTTGGGAAAATGACATTGAAAAAGGATGAAGTGAGTTTTTTCTTTTTGATAATTCATTAAGAAATATTCTTTAAATAGTTTTGGATCAAATTTCAAGAGTATTTTAAGAAACAGAATCCTCACCATTGAAAACCAAACGATTGTGGTTGTTTAATGCTGATTTTTTTTTAAATTTCTAAACCAGTTGTGCCTTAAGTTTTCTTTTATAAACTTAGATTTTGAACCCTTTGCCAGCAGCTTCCTCACAGTATATAGTTATTAAGTGATCTTTTCACTGGTTGTCTTAGCAGTTTGGGTTTAGTTCCTATTTTTATTTGGCCATGACTGATAGAGCTGATTGAAGGAAGTATAATGTAGCCAACCCTCAAAGACTCCATCATGAATACCCTTGTCAAGTGAGATAAATTTTGCAGAAGTCTTGCTCACTCCCTGACTTGGATGACTCCTGCCAGTTCCTTTAGTACTTCACTGTGTTATCCTCGCTAGAAAACTTCTTGATATCTCCTCCCCAAAGAATGTGTTGTGGGTTGGGATCCCCAGGATACAGATTCTGAGATGAAGCTGTACATGAAGGGGTTTTATTGGAGGAAGTGCTCTTAGGAGCAACACCTGCAAAGCAATGAAGAAAACCAACAGGGCAGAGAAAGAAGTTGAACCGCAATGCAGTTGCAAAAGCAGTCTCCATTAACCCCTGGGGCTATGAAACTGAGATGGCGCTTGAGAGAGATTCCGAATTAGCAGCTGATTGTGGGCTGCTCCCAGGGAGGGTGCATAAACTTAGGTGAGACAGCTTCCTTCTGTAGAACGCAGAGGAACACAGCTGTCAGCTGTTAGCAAGCACCACTTCTAGCAGCTGCAGCAAGAGTAGCTCTCTGCTGAAGGGGGATCATGGTGATACACCATGGTATCTACTACGATTGATCCAGTAAAAGTCCTCAGGGATAGGCCAGGCACAGTGGCTCACGCCTGTAATCCCAGCACTTTGGGAGGCCGAGATGGGTGGATCACGAGGTCAGGAGATGGAGACCATCCTGGCCAACATGGTGAAAACCCGACACTACAAAAAACACAAAAATTAGCTGGGCGTGGTGGTGGGCTCCTGTAATCCCAGCTACTCGGGAGGCTGAGGCAGGAGAAACACCTGAAGCTGGAACGTGGAGGTTGCCGTGAGCTGAGATCGCACCACTGCACTCCAGCCTGGCTGGCAACAGAGCGAGACTCTGCAAAAAAAAAGAAAAAGTCCTCAGGGATCCAACACCGTTACTTTAAGTGCACATCACAGTGCATTGGGATAGTGTATTTACATCAGCCTGAGACTGTGGGCTCCAGCATCCAGTACAGTAGGCACTTGATAAATGTTAAATTTAGTGGAGGAGGAAAAGTATTTGCTTGTTCCCCCTAGCAATTGCAGCAGGCATAGAATTTAATGTGTCATGCTGTCCTCTGAAACTGGGGTTTAAATAGTCTTGTTTTCAGTCCCATTATGGAGAAGTTGTGTGACTTGGGTTCTGGAGTGAAAACCCTGAAGGACACATGTTGGGCAAAGTGAAAGCCTCAGAGTATGCCAGA
Source organism: Nomascus leucogenys (assembly GCF_006542625.1). NCBI lineage: Eukaryota > Metazoa > Chordata > Mammalia > Primates > Hylobatidae > Nomascus > Nomascus leucogenys. The sequence goes on from NC_044390.1 coordinate 25,891,835, forward strand.
TGAACTGATGACAAACAGGAATAGAGAAACACACGTTGAGAATGACACTGCCCAGGAACACCGCGCGGTCATGGCCAAATGCTCCTGGGTGTTGTTTTCCCTCCAGCCATTCTGTATTCAGATGTGACTCAGATGCTGGCATTCAGTGCAGTTTTGTTTAGCCGCTTCTGTTTCCAGGAGTCCCGCAAAGTCAATAGGCCATTGGCTTACCACCAGAGTCAGGCAAGGAGAAGAGTGGGAAGGCAGCAACATCAACAGGAAATAAAACATTTTTATTGAATATCTGTGTAATATGTTAAGTCATTTTTAACAACAATCAGAAAACTACTGTGGAATTCACTACACGAAGTGAAACAAAATTTAAATCACCTCATCAAAAATGAAGGTAAAATACAGCTGAAGTAGTTGGCTCGCAGGCCACGAGCCATATGGCAGAAGAAAACACCCCAACATTTCTACAAGATACAGGGAAAACCCACACATAGAAACACTCAAGCAGGCAGTAAATATACACAAAGGCAACTAGGATCTTTCTAGAGCATCAGATTCTAATACTTTACACAGCTTTGTCAGAAGGGTACAAGTGGCTTATTTGAGGATGAATCTTGGTCATAAAGCAGGTTCCATCACTGACTTGTGAAAGATGGCATAGTACCAACTAATTCTATGGTGACAATCCCATGTCTGGCAGTGTTGCAAGAGAATGCATTAGTAGTATTTTAATGCAAGAAATAATGTCTATTCAGCAGCTTGAACCTGCTTGTTTTAAAGTGTGGTTTCATTGTGAACAACTTAAAGTTGAATACAGTGAAATTAAATGTCTTTTGTGGTATTTAAATAATTTTTAGAAGCCAGTCAACTCCCTCTCTTTGGTAGGGTTTGCCCCTTTAAATTGGAAAGAGTCTTGTTCGAATTTTCTGTTCAAACCATTATTTAATTTCACATTCTGACCTGTGTAGATTTTCTATTACCTATGTTTTTTAAGAAGTATGGACCATTGGCAGATGGTTATTTTCCTTTTATCCTTTGTGTCTGTGCCAATTATAAAGCGTTTGCTATGTCTGGCCTAAAAGGCAAAAGCGCTTGCCCCTTCTTTGATAAGGAAACAGTAATGACAGGAATTCCAATTTTACTGGGAAACAGCCGACCCCATGTTCAAAGCCTACCAACAGCCCTTTTTGAATTCTCTTTAGTTTTTGAAAAGACATGATGTGATGTCCTGAAGACTGAACATGAGGCCAATGCTTAGTTTTCCTCTATTTTGTTTTGGTATTTGTGAAGACAAACTTTCATTTCAGAGCATCACTACTGTCTTGTGGCCTGGAAATTAAAATGGATCACAGAAGTGAACGGGACAAAAGGCTAGATGCAGTGTGGGATAATAGGCTGCCCTTCCACGAAGTGGTTGTCTACCATAGTGGGGAAAAATATGGAATATTGCACAGTGCTTGACAAAATGCTGTGTTCCACCCCATTCTATGTATCTTCCTTGTCCTATGCATAGCTTTTCAGTTCTGAATTGGTCCTTTGTAATGAGAATTGTTTGTGCTACACACACCTTGGGCAGTGCAGTAGAAGGGAATGGCAGTATTGTTACAATATCACTACGGAATAAATTGAGTGCTATCCACTGAGGAAACTACGGGTCTAAGCACACACGGCAGTCACAGTGTTACACAGAGCAGTCCTTTAAGACTCTTATGGAATGACTAGTAGCTTCATAATAGTGCCATTTACTACATAATAACATTGAAAACGTTTAAAAACTCCTCCTAAATCAAGCATCTAGTATACATAAGAGGTTGCTTCAGTTTTCTAGAACTTGTTCTTGGTTTGTTTCACCTTTCTTTAAAGGACAAATTAAAACTTATTTAAGTAAAAAGAGCATATAAAAAGATCACTAGCTGTCTGTTTTGGCTTAATTGAAGTGCATTCAGAACTATGGCTAATTGTTGTTGGTTTTTGTTTTTGTTTTTTGTTTTTTTTTCATCTTTTGATGGGATTACAATACTGTCTGTTTACCACAAAGTAATTTTGTGTAATAAGCACAGATTGTTGTGTTAAAAATATCCTGCATTCCTTCTAACCTGGTTTTATATAATAAAATATTTTGTTACAAACTTTTGGAATTATTGTAGGTGTGAAATCTGGAACAGAATTCACAGGATGCACGTTTTGTATAAAGGTGATAACGGAGAGCTACTTTTTTCTTTTTAAATAGTCAGGCAATATTTCATAAATGTTGACTTCTCCCCTTAGCTTCTTCTCCCCCCATCCCCAAACAAATGTGTGCACACCACACATACACACACACACACGGAACACCTTGTTGTTATTCTGTATGCAGTAATATGAAATCATTGACTCCTGTTCAGTTGCTTCCTCAAATATAAGAGTGAAGCCATTATTTTAGCTTTGTAAATATGTACAGACAGATGCTATTCTGGTTTGTGGCTATGCTTCCTTGAGGTCAGCCTGGATGCTGCTGCTCAGATCATGCTATTTTGCCTGTGTAGGAATTCTACAAAATTGGATTCACCCACCAAGTATGTGGTGTAAGTTTATCTTGGTACTCAAATGATTCAATAGAAAGCTCAGGTTTAAGTTGTCCTTTAAGACGTCAGTTTAACTGTACTAGTGCCTTACGAGTTGATATTTTTGCTGGAATGCAGACGATACTATATTTACCATATAATATATTATCAGCTCTCCTATAGCTCAGTCAATTTACATAGTTTAAAATAGAACATCTTATTAAAAACATCTAGATATACACAGATTAGGAAACGCTTACAACATACAAATACACAAACTAGAAATAAATCTTTAGCATACTGGTATATACAACAGTGTGATACAATAAATAATTTCAGTCATGCTCTATCTACACATCATATTGCTTAAAAGAAGAGTAGATTTGGAGGGCAGTGGTATGAAGGACTTAGGGGCTCTCTACATTTAAATTTGTGCAAATTAAAACAGGATTCGAAGTACCACTGAATTGTGTTAGGAATGCATGGCTGGAAAAAAGAAAGGACCCATATTACTGAGGTATTTACAGATACTGGCTAAAGAGCACTATATGGGCAAATGCAGAAAGGCTTCTTCTTTCCTTTACTTCTTGACGGCCAGCATGGCATCAACTTCCTCCTCTACCTGCAGGGTGTGCCACTGGGCAATAGGTCGCCTGGGGTTGGCCAGCATGTCTGACCAGTGTCGCAGCTCCGCACCAGTGCTGTTGTAGCCCACAAAGACTTTGCCGATGGCATCGTTCTTGCCAATCTTGTCATAGTCCAAAACAGTTACCACCACCTGCACTTTCTGAAAGAAGACATGAAATGAATATGAATCATCTAGCTCTAGAGAAAAGGCCCAACTATAAAGCTTCCTTGAGCGCTAAAGAATTGGAAATAAAAGAATCAATCTCCAAGCACTAGGATGAGGATGAAAATGGCTTGAATCTTAATACTCAAAGGTTAATTTTTATTATGTACTTTGCACTAAGTCTTTTACATGAATGAACTCAGTTACTTCTCATAATAGATCCTATTAATATCACCATTATACAGATAAGGATGCTTGAAGCTCTGAGAAGTTATATAAGCTGTCTGAGGTTGTTTGAGGAATGAGTTGTTTGGTTTTCAGAGCCTATGCTGTAACCTCCATGCCATGGAGTCTGTGTCAACTTGTGCTAACCTCTAAATTCATTTGCTTCAGTTGTCTCATCAGTGAAAGTTCTGGCATTGGTGTTCAGGCCACTCTATTTGATTACAATTCCCAAGGCAACCATGTGCAATAATCTGATTTCAAGGGGGGGGACAGCATGTTACAAAAAAATTAATATAGAATTAATATAGAATTTCAACTAATCATATGATTGTGAGCATAAAACATGACAGTATAGTGAAAAGTATAGTTAAAAAGTAGTAATAAAGATATTTTTTCTCACCCATACATTCTCTTAGTAAACATTTACTGAGTAACTGCTATGTACCTGGCATTGATATCAAATGGAAATATCAGTTTAGGCTACACAGGATTTATTCAATGATTCCATCAGATTTTGAAAGTTTATTTGATAACTTCCTTTTCTGAATGATTGAACTGATGAAAGCAAACCTATACCATTATGGTGTAAAAGATATACTTTTTAAAAGCACGTTTCAGTTCTACTTCCTGAGTAATGAATTTACTTAGCAGAATATGTGATGGTTTCAATCTAGCAGCTGAGTGTAAAGGTAAGAGCTTAAAATAAATGGAATATGTAACATTTATTGCCAGAGTTAAAAGTAGCAGAAAATGTAATTATAAAAGCTAGGGCCAGATTAAGAACCAGCTGAGTTAGAGCCCTTTAGTGGACTTTATATGCTAAAGACTGATTTATTATATTAATGAAATGAGAAATGTCATTGATATACAGCTTCGGAACAGAGAAAACAATCACTTCTGAAAGTGGAATTTAGAATGTGAAATGCAACACATTGTCAATAAAACAGACAATCTTCCCTTGGAGCGATTCCATTGTGAAAGGAATTAACTATCCACTGGGTAGTTTCTGGAACAAAGAAGAGGGCTATACTGATTCTTAGAACTTGTTCTAAGTAAATTTATCAGGAAGCAATCATATTGTAATGAATGGGGCGGGGGACATGACACACAAAGGTAACAGAAGTTTTTAGAGTTTGATTATTCCACTTAGGAATGCATTGATTAGCAGCATTCGAGACAAAATATCCTTGTGAAGCCTTTGGATTAACGTTTCCAGCTGCATATGTAGCTTATTTCTACATTTGGGGGAGGAGGGCTTACATTTTCACGTGCATTTGGAAATTAGCATATTTTGCTTCTTTCATAATACATTTCATAGGGATAGAGAAAGACAGAAGGACAGGCAGATTGTCTTATAACCTCAGGATAAGGGAAACTTAAGCCCCTATTTTAGCATGTGAAATACTCAATTATTTTTTTCTAGAAAAAGGTGAAGACTAGAAAACTTGCCTCCTATAAAAAAAGGAAAAAAAAAAGAACAAAGTGACTCAAGGAGCAGAGAAAGAGGGATACAGTCAAAGGAATGCTCATTATTTCCATGTCTAATGTACTCTATATTGGGCTTAGTTTCTGTCTGTCCTGACAAAATGTTATTGCCTCTGAAATGCTGCCCCAGAAACCTAGCATACATCTTATTTTTAATGTGCTTCACTGTCAATATACACGCATTTTCTGCAGTTTGTAGTTGAAAAGGATATTTATTTTAAAGGCATAGAATTGTAGCTCAATGGGAGTTTTCACCTCAATGCCTTGCTTTATATTATTTTGTGGAATTAAAAAAATTAAATGCCAGGAGGTGTTAGTTTCCATAGGAATAAGGTCTTAGAACTCAAAAAAGTTCACTGAAGAAATATTGCAAAATAAATTGTTGCAAAAAATTGATGTCTTGAGGGTTTGTGAGTGGGTCCAAAGCAGGGGGCCCGCTGGTTCAGGCTAGTGAACAAGTTATTGGGAAGAGGGAACCAGTGTCCTCTGCATTTACTTAGATAACAGATGTTGAAAGTAAATAAGTATGTATAATTTGACACCATGTGAAAATTTATATGATAAAGGTTGTATTTAAAACTATCAACCAATATGAAGATGGTAGGGTTACTGGTTATTTTTGGTCATTTAAGACTGCCCTATACTACACAGTAGCTACCAGTCACATCTAGCTGTATCAATTTCAATTTAAACACATGGAAGTTAAATAACGTTCCTTGGTCAAATTAGTGACTGAGGTGCTCATTTGCCAGCTGTGGCTATCATATTGTTGGACAGCATGGATGATAGAATATTTCAATCATCACAAAGTTCTATTAGACAGCACTGATTTATATACTGATTTAATCTTATTGTTAGATCCATTTTCTAATAAAATGTTAACTTGAAAAAGAGAGGACATTAGCATGTGAATAATAATGAGGATGATGACAGGACCATTTACTGTGTGTTCCTATGTATTGGGCACTGTTCCAAGTGCTTTTATATGCATAATCTCACTTTGACAAGGACTCCGTTATCATTCCTATTTTATATGTAAAGAAATTCTAAGCCTCAGTTTTTTCACATATAAAATTGGGATAATAACAATAATACTTTTCTCATAAAGTTCTCCTAAGGATGAAATGAGATTACATACATAAAGTCGTTAACTTGGACCTGGGCATATTTTATATATATATGTCTTTGGATTAATGTTTCCATGAAGAAAGCTAATATAATAGCTATACTCATTTTATATATGTATATATTATATAGCTATACTTATTATATATATAAAATACATATTTTATATATATAAAATAAGTGTAGCTATTATATTAGCTTTCTTCATGGAATAAAGCTGTGATTAATTAATAAGATACCGTATTCTAAGAATAGATTAAGGGTAAATGAAGACACAGTTGGGTGTATTAAGAGTGGTATGGCACTATTCACAACAGCCAAGATATGGAATTAACCTAGGTGTCCAACAACAGATGAATGGATAAATAAAATGTGGTACATATACACAATGGAATACTATTCGGCCATAAAAAAGAATGAATCCCATCATTTGTGGAGATGGATGGAACTGGCAGACATTATGTTAAGTGAAATAAGCCAGGAAGAGAAAGTTAAACACTGTATGTTCTTACTCATGTGGAAGCTAAAGAAAAGTTGATATCATAGAAATAAAAGGCAGAACAAAGGATACTAAAGACTGGGAAGGGGAAGGTAGGGAAAGATTTGTTTAAGGATACAAATCACACCTACATAGGAGGAATGAGTTCTAGTGTTCTGTACCACTATAGCATGGCTATAGTTAACAATAACATATGATATAATTTTAAATAGCTACAAGTAGGATATTGGCTGTTCCCAAGACAAACAAATGATAAATGTTTGAGATGATAACTATGCTAACTATTCTGATTTGATTACAATACATTATATATATGAAAACATTACTTTGTGCCCCATGAATATGTACAACTACTATTTGGCAATTAAAATAAATAAAATAAACTAAATAAAGAATATTTGTTATTCTGGACCTTTAGAAGGTTCTTTATTGTAGGTTTGATGTCTGCTTTTTGTTTCTCCTTCAAGTTATGGGCAAACTTTTGTATCACTGAAAATATACACCTGTGCCAATCAATTATTTAGTAAAATGTAAAAATAGTGTTGCTTTATGCAAGTTTGACTCTCTGATGTCCATTAAAGATTTGCAAGAAATGGCCCAAAATTATTGGATATGAACTTTAGATTCTTTTTTTTTTTTCATTATTATACTTTACGTTTTAGGGTACATGTGCTCCATGTGCAGGTTTGTTACATATGTATCCATGTGACATGTTGATTTCCTGCACCCCTTAACACGTCATTTAGCATTAGGTATATCTCCTAATGCTGTTCGCCCCCCCTCCCCCAACCCCACAACAGTCCCCGGAGTGTGATGTTCCCCTTCCTGGGTCCATGAGTTCTTATTGTTCAGTTCCCACCTATAAGTGAGAACATGCGGTGTTTGGTTTTCTGTCCTTGCGATAGTTTCCTGAGAATGATGTTTTCCAGTTTCATCCATGTCCCTACAAAGGACATGAACTCATCATTTTTTATGGCTGCATAGTATTCCATGGTGTATATGTGCCACATTTTCTTAATCCAGTCTATCGTTGTTGGACATTTGGGTTGGTTCCAAGTCTTTGCTATTGTGAATACTGCCGCAATAAACATACGTGTGCATGTGTCTTTATAGCAGCATGATTTATAGTCCTTTGGGTATATACCCAGTAATGGGATGGCTGGGTCAAATGGTATTTCTAGTTCTAGATCCCTGAGGAATCGCCACACTGACTTCCACAATGGTTGAACTAGTTTACAGTCCCACCAAAAGTGTAAAAGTGTTCCTATTTGTCCACATCCTCTCCAGCACCTGTTGTTTCCTGATTTTTTAATGATGGCCATTCTAACTGGTGTGAGATGGTATCTCACTGTGGTTTTGATTTGCATTTCGCTGATGGCCAGTGATGATGAGCATTTCTTCATGTGTTTTTTGGCTGCATAAATGTCTTCTTTTGAGAAGTGTCTGTTCATGTCCTTTGCCCACTTTTTGATGGGGTTGTTTGTTTTTACAGTAACCAAAACAGCATGGTACTGGTACCACAACAGAGACATAAATCAATGGAACAGAACAGAGCCCTCAGAAATGATGCCGCATATCTACAACTATCTGAGCTTTGACAAACCTGACAAAAACAAGAAATGGGGAAAGGATTCCCTATTTAATAAATGGTGCTGGGAAAACTGGCTAGCCATATGTAGAAAGCTGAAACTGGATCCCTTCCTTACACCTTATACAAAAATTAATTCAAGATGGATTGAAGAATTAAATGTTAGACCTAAAACCATTAAAATCCTACAAGAAAACCTAGGCAATACCATTCAGGACATAGGCGTGGGCAAGGACTTCATGTCTAAACACCAAAAGCAATGGCAACAAAAGCCAAAATTGACAAATGGGATCTAATGAAACTAAAGAGCTTCTGCACAGCAAAAGAAACTACCATCAGAGTGAACAGGCAACCTACAGAATGGGAGAAAATTTTTGCAACCTACTCATCTGACAAAGGGCTAATATCCAGAATCTACAATGAACTCAAACAAATTTACATGAACTTTAGATTCTTATAGGCTAACTTTGGAGATGGGGTGAGAAAATGTAAATATTTTCAAAAACCCCTAAATGATAAGATTGCATGTTATCATTGTGGCTACATATAGCAACTTAATTTGAACATGTTAACTACAAGGACATTTAATAGAATATTTCCCATCATAATTATTGTCTGGCATATTAAGGCTCCATTTTTAATAAAATAACCATCCATTCCAACTCAGACACGGGAAGCTGGATTTAAATAATTGAAAATACAACTTAGCCTAATTTTTCTATTGTTAATTATCTTTTAATAAAGACTCAATATGCTGCACATTTAGCATCAACCAAAAATATTTCTCTTATCACTATTTTTTGCTCTAAAGATCTGATGAGGAGACTTATTTATGGCCTGGGAGTAAATAGTGAAAGCTCATATTTTTCTCTGGGCTTTTTAACTTTTATAGATGCACTTTTTGAGTTAGCAGAGTTATTCTGTTGATCTTCTTTTTCCTACTTTATTTCTGCTCAACACAGTGCCAGCTGTTTTGGGCTGATGAGTCAGCACATCCTGTGCTGTGTATTTTATCCTATCCTTCCTGATGTAGCTCAAGCATCAAATGTGCATGGGAGAAAGAATGGCAGTTCTAATGAAGGCATGTGCACTGATAACTTACAAGGTCTGTGTGTATAAGTTATGTGGTCTGAAGGAATGAAATTGAGTGGGAAGACAAAATTATGTTTGACATTACCTGGATTTGTTCAAAAGGTACTTCAAAGCTGAATGACTCATTGTAGTAGGGGTTAAGTGTGTTCTTTTTAATTGTTGTCTTTTTCTTCTTCAGCCTCTTACCATTCTGCATCAGATGAATCTTCACATAAGGATCTGAATGAAAAACAGGAAACAAACTTTAGGAGATCAGAGACACATATTTTAGATTATAAGTTAGCTTATAAAAGAACTAAGTATTTCCCACAGGTAAATAATTATATAGCATGTATTTAGTATTTTTTAAATTCAATACTTTTTTATTGAAATATTTTAAATAACCTATGGGGCATGATTTTGCATGATAGCTCAATATTTATAGTTTGATTTAGAAGATGAGAGTAGCAGTATGCTGGTAAACCAGCTCTTTGTGGGAAAAAAAAGTCTTAACATGTAGCATTTCCCTATGTCTATGGTAAATATATACCCCAACCAAGGCCAATGTCAAGCCACTAAGCTTAACAATTGGCTTGCAAAATCCCTGAAAAATTAACCGTTCACTCTTGTGAGCTGGCAAAGGGCTTGCCTACAGCACAACACTGTATGAGAATAAAACACTTAACAGAGAGAGGACAAAGGAGCCATTTCATTCATTCATTCATCTACTCAATCAATATTAGTTGAGTACCTATGATGTGATAGGCACCGTTAGGCCCTAGGAATATAGCCTCAACACAACAGACTACCCTGTCTTCACAATGACACTTCAGACTGTGGGGGAAAATAGACTAAGTTTATATAGAAACAGAAGACATGAAATTACAAGTTGACAAGAGTGCTCTGTAAGAAAAAAGCAGAATAGAGATAATATAGGAAATACCAAGGATGATATGGTGAGTAGTAAAGTAGGAAGGGAATTTAGGTTTTAGATTGCTCTGTTAAGGCATCTATGGAATTAACATTTAAGCTGAGATGTGAAGGTTGACGGGTGAGATGAGGCCAACTGAGCCTAAATATTCCTAGGTGGAGAAGAACTTCAAGTGTTCGAGGAAAAGAGAAGAGACCGGTACACACTGAAGTAATGGGAAAAGGAGCATAAAGATCCCCTGAACAGTTTCCCTAAAGCCCCATTAGGCAAAGATTAATAAGTCAACGGAGGGGCAAGACAATTCCCATTTACAGCTCCCATTACTAATGGATGAATGTTGTACCTTCAGGTCACTAGAAACCAATGCTCAGAGTTGAAAGGAAAATCTCCACTGTTTTTCTTAAACATTTTTCCATTTCATATGTAATGCATGTTCATTATAGAAAAAATATCAGAAAGCAATGATGACCAAAAAGAAAAAAAAATTAAATCTAGGATTTTACTTCCCTAAAATAACTACTGCGAAGCCTTTCAAACTTTCTTTCCTCTCTCTCGGAACATGTAGAGCTGGGAGAAACTTTCCAGATGATCTAGTCTAATGCCCACCTATTTTTAGAAGAGAAAACTGCAGATGAAAAAAGCGTATTTTTATCACCCTCTCCCTATCCCCAGTAGAACATAATTCCTAAGGGACAGACACTTTGTCTGTCATATTCACTATTTGAATTTGCTAAAACAGTGCCTGGCACATATTCAATTTTTGTTGAATAAGTGGAACTTATTTAGGGCCCCAGTCTGGTTCTTCTGACTCCCAGTCCTGTCTTTTTCCCACTACCCCAAAGCCTGCATTACTAGGATATAATGTTGTTAGGAGATATTTTTAAATGTTACATCCAGTCCAGGAGATCATAACGAAGATTTTCATCAAAATTAAGAATATCTTTAAAAACCAGGCCTAGAGATGTAAAACCAACTCCACAAACTAAAGAGTTGGTCAGTTAAAAAAAATCCAGTGTAAACAGTTGTGAATGGAAGCAAAAAATGTTACTGATAATCCATGTTACTGTTCACAGCCAATGTTGATTTTTGGTTCAGAGACCTTATTTGTTTTATAAAGTTCCCTAGCTCCCCCATCCAACCCCTTGCAATTTTATAAAGCTAGTCATGTCTCCAGTTGTTCTTTGGGACTGATGAAATACATGTATATACTATATATGCCTCCTGTGTTCATGTGTTGAAACTTTATCAACCTGAGGCATAGGTTTTCTCAAGAGAAGCACTCTGAGTATCTTGATTCATTTAACACAATAAGTGATAAGAAAAAACCTTGCACATCTGCCATTTCAGTAAGCAAATTAAAACCCAACAGGATAGTTTCAGATTTTGCTAAGAGCTCTGACATGATGTTATTAATGCCTTGGGGAGAATAGGGTAATTTAGAAAAGGTTGATCAGGAAAGTCCTCATTGAGAAGGCAACGTTTTAGCCAAGAACTGAAAGACAAGAAAGAACCAGTCATTTGGCTGTATGGTGATGCTTGTACCAGCCAGAAGGAGCAGTACCTGCAAAGGCCCTAAGTTGCACCTCCTCCTGCATGTTTGAGAAACAATGAAGGCAGGGGGAAGAGAGGTAGATGGTGAGGTCAAAGAGTTAACTTAGGACCTGCTGATCTGTTGCTTTTGTAAGCAGAGGCTGTCAGTTCTGATGATTCAGATGTATTCTACAATTTCATGATACATAAAAAAAGAGAATAGAGGGTTGCGGGCTGGGTGCAGTGGCTCATACCTGTAATTCCAGCACTTTGGGAGGCTGAGGCAGGTAGATCACCTGAGGTTAGGAGTTTGAGACCAGCCTGACTAACATGGTGAAACCCCATCTCTACCAAAAATACAAAAATTAGCCAGGCGTGGTGGCACACATCTGTGATCCCAGCTACTCCAAAGGTGGGGCAGGAGAATCGCTTGAACCAGGGAGACGGAGGTTGCAGTGAGCCAAGATCACACCATTGCACTCCAGCCTGGGCAACAGAGCCAGAGTCTCACAACAACAACAACAACAGCAGCAACAACAACAACAGCAAAAAAACAGAGGGCTGAAAGCAGAGCAGGTTTGGAACTGCTATAAACAGGAAGTCTTGGTCTTTCCCTTCGCAGATTGACCCTGATACAGGTAGCAAAGTACTTACTTTGCAGGCAAAATTCCCAACTTAGTCAAAACAAAAGCTGTAAGAAACTTAGGGTTCTTTATCAGCTTTTGTGCCTCGATAAGTCTAGACTATATGTTATGTACCTGGGATGGGCACATTTAAGCATCTTCTTAGCCCAACAATCTGAAGTCTTAGATTGCGTCTCCATTTTCTCCGGTCTTGATTGCCAAGGAACTAAGTGTCTTCTAGTTCTTTCATTGTATTGAAGTCTTGTCCTGAACTTGGGTCCCTTTAGCGATATTCCTAATCTCTTGCTTAGCTTGTTCGTAACTTTTTTTGAGATCTAGACCTTGCTCCTACATCCTCAGCTACTGGTTGAGTTCTCTAAATGGAAATACACCCGCCTATGAGTAACATTTGTGCTTTAAGAACACACTTTTAAAAATTCTAAAGCAAAGATTACCTCTCCTACAAAATAGGCCTCTGGATAATTGAATTTGTTCTGTTTTAGGGGTTGTTCTGCAAAGCAAAATCTTTGTCAGTTTCTTGGTGGCTTAGAAGTCCTCGTGATTGCATAACAAAACACAATTTTATGGAAATAAAATAAGATGTAATGAAACTCACAAATGTTGCTCTTGCTTTTCCTGAGTACAGCTGCTGGACACCATGCATAGCATCTAAACATTCACTAGGTTTTTTGAAACATGTAAATAGCATAAGAAACCTGCAACCAAAAAATTGGGCTACTGTCTCTAGGCACTCTATATCTCTGCAACTGTATGGATTCATTCTGTTCCCCAAAACAGGAACTCATGTATGGATTCATTCTGTTCCCCAAAACAAGAACTCATGGAAACCTTCATCATCTAAATACTGACACCCCATCTTCAATGTCATTTAGATAATCCTTGTTGCCAATGAAATAGATGCAAGACATGGGACACTTCACTTCTTTTGTTTAACTTATCTTAAAAAAGTAGTTGAGTCTCTCTCTCTCTCTTTTTTTTTTGAGATGGAGTCTCGCTCTGTCACCCAGGCTGGAGTGCAGGTCCCAGGTTCAAGCGATTTTCCCTCCCAGCCTCAGCTGGGATTACAGGCACATGCCCAGCTAATTTTTGCATTTTTAGTAGAGATGGGGTTTCACCATGTTGGCCAGGCTGGTTTTGAACTCCTGACCTCAGATGATCCACCTGTCTCGGCCTGTCAAAATGCTGGGATTACAGGAGTGAGCCACTGTGCCCAGCCAGAAAGGCTGATTTTTTTTTTTTAAAGAATTCAAGCCAGTCTATCCTGACTCCAAACCTGCTGCTCTTTGTGATATGTCAGAGAGACAATTTAGTACAGTGTTTACAAGTACAGACTCTAGAGCCAGCCTAACTTGGATATTGGCTCTGCTTTTTTCTAGCTGTGTGGTCTTGGAGAAGTTATTTCACCTCTTTGTGGCATAACTCTCTCAACTGTAAAGTAGTGAAAATGATAATGCCTAGCTCATAAAGTTGTTAAAATTAAATTGAGTTACCACATGGAAAGTGATTCAAAGTGTGGCTGCCACATTTCATTGTTAATTATTACTATGGTTTTATGAAAGGGCTAACATCTAGGTCAGCATCTGTGAATCAAACTCTCCTTTAACTCACTTTGCTGAATTGGTAACCACCATTAGCAAATGGGAAAAAGTCTTCCCATTTGCTGCACAAGTAAGCCAAGCTATCCAGTCCCAATTTATTTCTGGAAAGAAGCATACCCGCTATAAACAACTGGTTCATTTTGAAGAATGTCATCATGTATGAGATAAAAGACAAAGGGACATTTCTTTCATTACCACCTAAATGAGGTGGTCTTGCAGTGTGAGATGGGAAACTGATTCAACATCCTGTACAGTTTGCTCCCGTTCCTGACATCAATAGATCAAATCACACACAGCTGAAAAGTTAAACTCAGAGTTCCAGGTGGAATCTTATTACTGAGGCTGTAGGATAGTGTGAATCAAAACTGATTTACTGAGCTTCTTTCCAGATTCTGAGGCCAGCTAATGTTGATACACTTAGGCATATTATGCCTGAAGTATCTACTTTCCTTATTCTGCTGAAAATGAGGAATTAGAGAAAAGCAATCCCTCAGACTTGAAGTTTGTTGTTGTTAGAGATGTGGTAGTATGTATTGGTTGTTGGAGTGAGGTAATATCCATACTTCTTCCCTTACTTTTTCTCGTGACTCCTTTCTACTCTGAGAAAATTCTATAGTCTGTTTTCTTCTATCTGGTTTCCACTTGGCTGTAAAACTACCCTGCACCCCAAACTCTTTCCTATTCAGAATGAGGAATAGGAAGTCACTGTGTTAAAGCTACAGGGATATGACTTACCAAATCAAATGAAATTGTTCCTCAGCTACAAGACAGTGGAGACCTAGAACACCGCCTATGCCATGTGAGAGGGAAGCAGAGGATCCTAGCATGGTGACCAGATGACTACTTTGGTCTCACTAGCTACTTTCAGGGACGAGGATATAGACCTTGTTTGACTGGTTTTGTAATTACTTGATCAGTTCCAGTCTATGAGCAACTCTAAAGATGAACTAGCAATTCTACAACTCTGCCAAATGGGCAGCCTTTTCTGAATACAATCCATGGGGTAGAAACCTGCGGCCTGGTGCCATTCTTTTTTGTTCATTTAGTCCTATTCTGGCATTAACATTGAGTGAAACATAGATCTCTCATATTAATTGGTAGGAGTTTCATTTCTGAAGGGTTCCTTCCAGCAACCAGTACCTAGCAGGTTGATCTAGCCCTGATGCTCCAATATCTAGCTCTAGGTGGCATGAACTATCACCTCCACCTAGTCCTTCAGGCATGGCATTCCATCCTACTTGCCTCCATCAGTATATCCTGGATGCAATGAATCTCCATCTTTTTTTGGCCAGGGAGTAAGAGGAGATGATACATGATATACAGGCATATATGGCATATGAGATATGCCTCTGTTTCCTTACTGTTCCAATTACTGTCCTTCTCTATCACTCACAATGCTATACAAAGGCTTGGTTGGTTTGATGACTTCAACTGCCTGGATGGAATAGAAATAAGGAAGTAGGATGTGGATCAGAAGACACCTCAGAAATTCTCTCTTTTCCAGATAATTCCTGATCCCACCTTTGCTGGCATTTCCACAGTACCCTTCCTGCGAAACTCTCCTTTGCTCTCTTCTTTTTCTCTCTTTGAGCATGAGATGATCCTCCTTTATTCTCTCCTATCCCTTCCTCTGCCCCAAGATGTTCAAGGGAATGTTTTTATGAGTATATCACATTTGACATTATTTTAACACATGTTTGATAGGATTTTTCTCTGCACCCCTTTTCTCAGACACTCTACAATGCAACCTGTGCTTCCAATATTATTGCTACCTCTGTTAAACAAAATTTCTGACCACAGAATCTGGCACTGGAATGCATTGTCTTCACCAACACTGGTGTTAGAGGCACAGTTTCAACATGTGGAGCTGTATCCCAAACAAATAATATAAGGTAAACTTGGAGGAAGATTGGAACTAGGTACAAAATTCACTAAGTGATTTTTCTCCAATTATAGGGACCCCAATGGGCAAGCTTTGCAGAAATGTAAATGCAGCCCATATGCTATACGATAAGGCCACAACCACCTTAACTCTTCTCTTATCCTGCAGAAAGTGACCTACTGAGCTCATTACTTTCCTTTTAAGCCTGTCCTTGTGCCATGATTCCAACCTCGTAGACCTAAAATTTGGAGCCATATTTGATTCTTTCTTCTCTACCTCCCACGCCAATTTACCTTCACGTTGTTTCTCTGGTTATTTCTCTCTTTCTAATCCACTGCCATGTCTCAAGATCAGAAATCCAATTCTCTTGCAGTAATGTCCTCAATTTCAAAGCATTCTTCACATAATTATTAAAGCTATATTTGATCATACTATCCTCCTCATTAAAACTCTTTAGTGGCTTGTGGACTAAAAAAATCCAAACTCCACCATACATTCACAGCTCCGTCCTAACTTATTGTCATATCTCCACAACCCCTATGCTGTACTCATGGTAGGCACTTACTATTTCTCATGGAGAATTTTAAATACTGTGTCTTTGAACTGGCTATCCTTCAGCCTGAAAGGCCCTTTCTTTCTTTCCTCATCTAAAGCTTAGTTTAAAAGTCACCTCTTCCCTGAAGATTTTACTAATGATTTCCTCATCTGAACCTTCAGACAAATCTTCCTTTGCCCTGCAGCATTTTCTTTTGTACTACCATAAAGTACATATCTCTTTCTTTTCTGGTATTGGAGGACTCCTGTGCTAATCTAATAACTTAAAAAAATAAGATTCCTATGGGAAAATATGTTTTGAATTCAGAACTTTTGGCTTCGAGATGAACTTTGGAAAGGCCATTCACTTCTAAAATCAGAGCTTCCACCATCACTATTCCATACCCTACTTCAATACCCTAGAATGTTATCACCACCCGCCTCTTCTCAGGCAGTTCTAATCTCAAATTATGCTAACTTCACAGAAATATAATTGCCAAACAGCTGGCTGTAAGCAATTATCCTTTTGTGTGAGATATAAAGGAGCCACTAAATGCTTTTTGTATTTACAATGAGAACTAGAAAGCAGCAGTTCAAAGCCAAATAATGCAAGATGCCTGCCGTTTTCATTTTGGCAATTTTGCATAATTATACTGCCTTTTTTCTTAACTACTACAGTGACCATGGGCTCCTGTGACCATGGCCTTTCCATTTCCACCATACTTCTCTTGATAAGAAATAGCCTAATTTCTGCTGTTTTGTTCAATCCCTTCTCAGCCAGTACCCAGCTTCTGAGTATCTTCAGGTATTATTCCTTTTATCCTTTTTTCTTTGGATAATGTTCACTATTTTCAACTTATGGTGTCGGATAAAGATAATAATACTGGTATCAATTAGGGCTCTGAACTTCAAGTGACCGAAAAACCTATTCCAAATTGTTTAAATTGTAAAGGTAACTTACTAGCTAATATGATAGAAAGCTTCAAAAGTACAGCTGTGTAGAAGAGATTTTGAATTGTCCCCTAAAATTCATTTTCCCTAATTTTTTAGCAATAGAGCCCCTGAAATTGTACCTGGGCAAAAGTTCACCCAGCTAGAAATATTTCTCCCAGACTGCCTTATGACTCAGTGTGTCCACATGTTATCTTCTGACTCTTACATGGAAGTGATATGTATAACCTCCATAGATATCCTTAAAGCAGGGGTTCTCAGCTGGGGGGCTGTTTTCCCTCCCAGACAGCTGGCAATGTCTGAGACATTTTTAATTGTCATTACTAGGAGGGAGGGAGGGATGCTATGGGCATCTAGGCACTAGAGGCCAGGGATTCTGCTAAACATACAATATATAAGACAACCCCAAACAGAAAATAATTACCAGACCCAAAATGTCAATAGAGCTTAGATTGATAAGCCCTGCATTAGAATAAGCTTCTTGCCCTCCACGATTCCTTTCTTTTTTCTTGTAACTGAAACAAGGCTGTGATGGGAGGGTGGTGAAGCATCACTGGCTTTGCAACATGAAGACAATACCGTAGCAGGACAGCAGAACAACAAGAGAGGAAGATCCTGGGTCCCTAACTGACCCCATGACCCCAAACTGCCTATCAGTCCTGGCCAGCCATATAGTTATGAGGTAGATAAAAGGAGACGTAAGGAAAATAAAAAGTTTAGCAGGGTGCAGTGGCTCAAGCCTGTAGTCCCAGCTGTTAGGGAGGCAGAGGTGGGAGGATAGCTTGAGCCCAGAAGTTCGAGACCTGCCTGGGCAATATAGCAAGACCCCATTCTCCACTAAAAGGAAAACAAAAGACAAAAAAAAAAGAATCTAAAGAGGACATTTTATCTTTTTCAGTCTCTGTATTTTAGAATCTCTTTGTTACAGCAGTTTGGGCTGTTCCCTATCTAATATAAATCCAACAGTATCAGCAAGGTCCCAGCCATTGCTTTCCAGCCATTCTAGGCTTTCCTCTTATGGATGCAAATGACTGCACCAGCTCCAAGTCTTATATCATCACACTATACCACCCAAAGGAAAAGATAGTCTACATCCAGAATTCCCACGGCAAGTCCTAAGTGTATTCTGATTGGGCTAACACAGATGAAATGCTTATTCTATATGAATCCCTGTGTCTAAAGAATGTGATGAGCTAGGTTGAGTTATGTGTCTATTTTTAAATCATTAGGAAGGCCAGGTAGACCTACCTTTGGAATTGGAGGTAAGCTCAGTTTTATTCTAAGCACAAGGCTAGAGTAGGATAGGATGGTTCCTCAAGCAGAAGCCAGAAGGCTCTACCCAAAAGAAGGCAGGATGGAAGGTGGACGGCAACCAACCAATGTTTATAGTTTCTCAACCTAGAGTCACTGGAACACCAACTCTGCCTAAACTTGTAAGTGTGTGCCTGCACTTATTTGCAGAGAGACATCTTCCTCCCACATTAGAGCAAACTCCTAGGAATGAGCCATCAGGCACTTGTATAAAGTGGTCCAGTAGTAACACAGACAGGGTTAAACCATAATAAATTTAACATTCAGAGTTTCTTTGCCAACTGCAAGTTTTCTTGTTCACTTATTGAGTTAACCTTAGTTCATCAGTAAGCCAATCATTTAATACTATACAAATAATTAAGTAGTAATAGGGTTCACAGAGCAAACAACTTCTATTTCTACCACTGGCAGTTTCAACACATTTACTTGAGGGGGTCTTTATAAATAATTTACAAGTACTTAGAGAAAACTACATTAAAGCATTTAAGTGTCTTTATAGTTTAAACTGTCTATATAGAATAAAATACTCCCTGCAATGCTGTTGAAAGGATGCAGCATTAAAAATATATTCTGGGAAAATTTTCTATGTAAACACACAATTTAAAAATGAATTTACATTACTTAAGTGCAGGGTTTGCTAGAAGAAAACAACATTACGCAAGCGACTACCACAGAGAAAATCAACTCCATTTTAATGAGACAGATCATAAAATAGCAAAGGCTGATTTAGTTCATTAATGGGGGCAGAGTGCTTTGAAACGGATAAAAAACATAAATGCAAACTGTTGTTATTATGAGTTAAATGAAAAGCATTTTTCTTAGTGGTGGGGGAAACCATTGAATTCCAACAGTCATTTCCAACATTGGCAAATGGACGGCATGTGACTGCCAGCTTCTTGACTAAAAACGTAGGGATGCATATACAAAAGCTGGAAAACAAGGATATGGCAAAGAAAGAGTTCTCAGGTGGGGCATGGTTATGGGCAGTTGAAATATCAGTGTGAGGGTTGGAGCACCACCCTTAGTACAGGGGCAAGTACATTATGTTTGTATAATCTGGATGTTTTCTGTTCAGATTTTATGGTGAAATTCTTCATGTATAATTCAAGCCTGTTTCTCCTTTTCTTTGGAAAATCTTTCAGGAAGGGTAAACACATGAGAGGAAGAATAGTAGTAATAATGCCTGATTCTTTCTAGATGACTGCAAAGAGCTTGGTGGAATGACTGAGGATAAACTGTTTGTATGAGCTGATTAACAAACACAAAGACAAAAACAAGTCAAATGATTCAGTAATGCAAACAAAATTACAAGTGGTAAATTTGACTTGATTTTTTTTTTTGAGATGTAGGCTTAGCCTCTTATTTATGTCAGATGAAAGGTCACTAGTGAGATTTTTCTTTAAAAATAATTCAGCATTTCTAATTGATGAAATAATATCAGTAACATTGCTGCTAGGATTTTTAATAAATGTACATGTAACATGACAAATTAATTCCACTTCTTATCCACATAGAGACAGTCTCCAGACAATTTAACATGAGTACAAAATGAAAACAATGTGAGAATAGAAGGTATCTTATATGTCATATGACTACATGGGTTCATGCTCTTCAGTGGGGTTACTCAGGCTCACTCAGTTCTACAATTGGTTTGGCCAGAATCAATTTTACTTTCATTAACTCTCTATTCCTTGAATGCACTTGCTTTAAAATATCTGCATGTTTTTTAAACATTCTGCCATCTAAGAATTAGGCAGTGTATGGACTGAGATAATCTTAGGATAACTGAGGGAGACCTGGAAATGCTTCTAAAAAGTGAAAAAAATCACTCTCATTTCCTCATTTGGAACTATTTCTAGTACTTTTCAAGGTTTTGAGTATATTTCCTAGGGGGTTGGGTAATGGCTTCTAAGTTTTCTTAGCTGAAAACGTCTCAGTGCTTCTTTCTCTGCTTAAAAAAAAAATAGGGCTGGGTGCGGTGGCTCACGCCTGTAATCCCAGCACTTTGGGAGGCCGAGATGGGAGGATCATGAGGTGAAGAGTTTGAAGCCAGCCTGGCCAACATGGTGAAACTCCGTCTCTACTAAGAATACAAAAATTAGCCTGGTGTGGTTGTACAAGCCTGTAATCCCAGCTACTCAGGAGGCTGACCCAGGAGAATTGCTTGAACCTGGGAGGTGGAGGTTGCAGTGAGCTGAGATTGTGCCACTGCACTCCAGCCTGGGTGACAGAGCAAGACTCCCTCTGGAAAAAAAAGAAAAGAAACTTATTTTTTTAAGGGAGTTTCTTTCCCTGTGCTGCCCCCTTCCTATCGTTAAGTGACTTTGTTGAGCCTATGGACTTGGAAGAGGATGAACAATGCAGTTGTTTTCTCCCATTAGAAAAAGTGATAATGTTCAAGGACAGAAAACCAAAGACCGCATGTTCTCACTCATAGGTGGGAATTGAACAATAAGAACGCATGGACACAGGAAGGGGAACATCACACACCGGGGCCTCTCATGGGGTGGGGGTGGCGGGGGGAGGGATAGCATCAGGAGAAATACCTAATGTAAATGACGAGTTAATGGGTGCAGCACACCAACATGGCACATGTATACCTATGTAACAAACCTGCAGGTTGTGCACGTGTACCCTAGAACTTAAAGTATAATGATTAAAAAAAAAGAAAAAGTGATGATTTTTTTAAGATCTATAATATCTGGTTTGAAATTTTATAGTATTAATAATGTAGTCCCTTTTTTAAAAAGAGAAACTTTGAACATGTTAGTTGGCTTATTATTAAGTTTTTGTATTTGAATGTTGATTTTCCTTATCCTTCCAGAGAGATATTTCATTTTAATTCATTGATAACCAAATGTGATTCTCTTTCATAAAGCTGCAAAATTCTGTTTAAAATCAGCTGGCATACTGCATATCAAGGAGATAAATAGCGTTGAGGGAGAGATCAACTTCTACCTTGGTAATCTAGTTTTCTTACAATATTAGAAGGAGAAAATAAAAATAAACTATGGGGCCAGGCACGGTGGCTCATGCCTGTAATCTCAGCACTTTGGGATGCCGAGGCAGGGGGATCACCTGAGGTCAGGAGTTCGAGACCA